>NW_022983482.1:1206687-1619233 GCF_010015735.1 Aaosphaeria arxii CBS 175.79
AGCTCCTAGCCCGGGAAAGCTAGGTAGTAGTTGTGGTCTGACCATCCACACAACTTTACCATACGTTTCTTTTTGATTAATATTAGACTCCTAAGTTTTGAACCTTATATAGACCGTTAGGTAGTTTAATGATCAATTTTATATACACTCACTGTATCTAGATCATGTGCGTAGGTGAGGCTGCTAACTTCACTCGTGCAGCGATTGTAGGCTGATCGAGACCCAATGCAGATTTTGACAGAGCTCAGGCCTGAGGTCTGCTTACTCTATACAAATTATGCGAATCTCACTATTTCATCTTGTATACGTAGCTATTTCTTATGATCCTTGTTCTTGAGGTCCTACAATTCGGTTCCAAATACTTGAATTGGCCGGCCCAGAAGACTTTTGAATCAGGACTCAACCAGACAGCCGATGCTGTTCATCACGCAGTTCTAGAAGAAGCAAATTCTATACTTCATAACCTGTTCCAATCGTAGCATCTTACACGCAAGCATTTATCCTCAATGGCAGATCCGACAGTGGCGTTTTGATTAAGGACCATTTGTGATTGAGTGTGATCACTCTCATTATTTAGTTACATGGCACAGTGTCCTCAGAATTATAGACACCGAGCGGCGAAGCATACGGAGTAAATCCGAGTTATTGGGTAGGGAAATTAACATCTAAGTAAAGGTGGGCGGGTTTCGGTCACAAAATCATGCCCTGCCTTTACTTCGCTACCTTCACCTGTCCCCCTCTACTGCTTAACTACCAACTGACCCGCCCCCCTCCAAAACCTTCCTCCCTTCCTCCCAATTTCTTCATCACCTAGAAATCTCTCCTAAGGGATCCATGTTTGATCCCACTTGTTCCATTCCTTTTTCCTACTACAGATCACTTTGAGAAAAAATGTCCGATCGCGAGGCCACCGCTGAGGATTCCTTCGACTCTCTTACTGCAGCCGAGAAGGTGGATGTAGTCCGTCGTGTTGACAGTGCCCTCTGGGGCCTCCGTGAAGACGATGTAGCTATTCGCAAGGCCATGCTTTGCATGATACAGATGGACGACGAGACTCTAAAGAGCACTCGGGAGCGGCTCCTTGGAAATAAGCAGTTGGCGGGCGTAACTAGATCCATACAGATCTCAACCGTTTTTGAAGCGCAACCCCACCACCATTCCATCACAGGTATGTATTGTAATCGAGGCCGAACCGTCTTTCAATCAGTAGCCGTCACTAACCCCGATTTAGGGCCTTCAGAGACAACAGCACCGGCAGAGTCGACTTCAAATTTGCTGCCGTATTCCGATGAGGCTGCTATAAGCAGCGACACAGCACCGAACAATCCTTCTCGATCTCGCCCAAGAGCTGAACATATCAATACTCTCGGATCTCGTATGAATCTAGGCGACCAACCTGCACCATCCAACCTCAACAAGCGTAAAGCTGCAGAAGTTCCTGAAATAGAGCGACAACCAAAACAAAGGCGCAAAAACAAGCAACATCGGATCTCAAAGAAGGCGGATGGCTCGCAGGTCGCCGCCAGGCCTAAGGTTTATGAGTGGGTGAAGCCACTCAAGGAGCCCAAGGTCGGGTCTTGGAAGTGCCGCGTATGCTACAACTGGAACTCTAAGTTCCATCAGCGGTGCAAAGGTTACGATAACTCGGACCCGGACGATCATACCAGATGCCGTGGCCGAAAATACTCTCACACCTTGTGTTTACAAGAGGCCGATGGCAAGGCCGCAAGAGAAAAGGAACCATATGCCGGTGAGTGGCTATGCCGCTTCTGCGGCTATTGGAACCTGCGGTCGGCCCAAGACTGCGAGAACAAGGGGGAGGGCCTCGATTTTGGAATGTGTGCGATCGACGTTGAAGAGGCTTGCGAGTATCGACAGGAGGAAGACGCTACCCACCAGCGTCGTCCTTGATCTTTCGCTTTCGATGAGGTGCTTAACATTGGTAAAGTGAGTCTCTTAGAAAAGAGACTTTAAGTACGCACTTCTAGAAGCATCTCCCCCGGATCGGCCACCGGTTTCTAATTAGGAACCAGAGCTTTTGAACAGCTACCATGACTGTAGATAATATATGTACCAATCCAATAAGAAACACCATGAAACTTCTCTTCTTGACCGATCTCTGCTTATCAACTATGTGTTTTTAGTTGATAATTGAAGATGTGATATAAGGTAAGATCCTGTTACCCTTCGAACGACTCCTTAAGACACCTGAGAATGGTGAATTGGCTGTGGTTGCAGACTTCTCTACCGATATGAAGACCTTACCTTCTTATTTGCGCAGTACACACGGTAGGTATACTGATGACTTTTTCGAGGAAAGATGTTCACCCTCGCATCGCTTACAGTGGTCGAATAGCACGAGTCGCATGTCCGAGGTAGCTCCGCACCACCCCCTCGATCTGTACGTAATAACATGGCGAACTGGCATCTGATTATATTGAGTAAAACTCAAAAGGCAGGTCATTTCCAGTTACTTGAAGGAACTATCATATATAGGTTTCATGTAGTCTATCATTTTCAATTACGAAGATGGCCCCAGAGCTACAAAACGTGCTGGTTGAGCGCTTGTCTGAAGGCACAGTATTGCTGAGTTACAATTCTCCGAAGAGATCCAACGCTTTTACTCCGCAGCAGTATCTTGATCTTAGAGATGCTCTAGCTTGGGCTAGAGATGAGCCTGCCGTGAGAGTTATCGTAGTGTAAGTCCATAGGCCTCAAACGATTAGAGGGGAAAACGAACTCTGATATAACATGACCAGGGCCGGAAAAGGCAAACACTATTGTGCAGGTAATCAAGACCTAGCAGTAGCTCTGAATCGTACAGCTGACAGCAACCAAGGGCGAGCGATGGGCGGAAGCGACACTATCGATGCTGAAGTAGCCGCAGGGAGTGCATTATCCGCAGTCCTCACCAACTACCCAAAGGTGCTCATTGCCGCTGTACACGGTGCCAGTATCGGCTGGGGTTGCACGCAGCTCAGCAACTTTGACCTCATCTATGCCCACCAATCTGCCTTCTTTCAGACGCCATTCCTGCCGCTTGGCATCGTCCCGGAGGGTGGTTCCTCATACAACTTCCCCAAGGTGATGGGGAAGCCCCGAGCGAACGCTTTACTGTTGGCTGGAGATAGACTGTCAGCACAGGAAGCCTACGTCGGGGGATTGATCACGGCAGTCATCGATGCTCCTTCGCCTGAAGAGTTCCAGAAGAAGGTCTTGGAGAAGGCGAAAATGATTGGCACTTATAGCCCCGAGGCTTTACATATGACAAAGGCATTAACGCAGGATGCATTGGATGATCTAGATTCAAGGAGAAAGGCCGGCGAAAGGGAGAGAAGAGATATTCTAATTCGGTTCTCTAGGGAGGAAACGAAGGCGAGTATGGCGACCTTTGGAAAGAAAGATACCAAATCAAAGATATAGGACGGAACCATACGCATGTTAGAGGGGATCATAAGAGACGTGGTTCTCAGGAAGGGCCTAAGACAGCATTGTTAGTTGAGGAATTGGGCATCGAAGTCTGAAGTTTGAAGTCTGACGTCTTGAAGTCTGGAGTGACCGTGCAGCGGGACCATCCTGCTTGTTCCGACACTAACCTTAAGCTTATCGATAACTCTAACACTGCAACAGCCGACAGCCGGGGCGGCGGTTCATGCACTCCACCAGTTCTCTCCCCACGTATCACTTTCCTTAGCATACATACCCAGGTACCTTCGCAGATTCATCCTTCCTTCTCTTCGATTTCCACAATGGCCGAAGGAGCACCTGCATTCGGATCTGTGGCACATTTGCTGCCGCAGACCTATAAACGCTTAGTGTCGGAATGGCTGGAAGAAGACACTCCCAGCTTTGACTATGGCGGGTTTGTGGTGGGGGAGGAGATCTCAGAGGCCAAGCTCCTTGGAAAGAGCGAGGTACAATCCGTCCAAATCTGATTAATGTGCCATATTAACAAATTGAAGGGAATCGTCGCTGGAGTTCCATTTTTCGATGAAGTTTTCAAGCAATTGGACTGCACGTGAGTCATCTATCGAATTTATGCAAAGTCTACAGAACCTTTTCTGAATACAACGACAGTGTTGAATGGCACGTGAAGGAGGGAGATGCATTCTCCCCCATTAAGCACTGTGCCACCGTTCGAGGCCCTGTTCGAAAATTGCTTCTCGGTGAGAGAGTCGCTCTCAACACTCTGGCAAGATGCTCAGGAATTGCTACAAAGTACCATTTCACCGCCTCTGAAACACATCACGGATACTAACCTTGGCGTAAGATCAGCACGTCTATTGACGCTATTGCGAAAAGCTGGCTACCCTAACATTCTTGCCGGAACTCGCAAAACAACTCCTGGCTTCCGCGTCGTTGAGAAATATGGCATGTTAGTTGGAGGTGTCGATGCGCACCGCGTTGACTTGTCTGCGATGACGATGCTCAAGGACAATCACATCGTTGCAGCTGGGAGCATCACGAACGCTGTGCGCGCAGCCAAATCTGCTGGAGGCTTTGCCATCAAGGTGGAAGTCGAATGCCAAAGCTTTGAAGAAGCCGACGAAGCCATTGCAGCTGGTGCCGACATTGTCATGTTGGATAACTTCACGCCTGACGGTGTCAAGGTAGCCGCAGCACAGTTGAAGGATAAGTGGGGAAGGGGCACTGGCGACAGGAAAGCATTCTTGGTAGAGGTCAGCGGAGGGTTGACGGAAGAAAATGTTGAAGGTTATGTTTGCGGAGACATCGATATCGTGAGCACGAGCAGCATCCATCAAGGTGTCAAGCATGTGGATTTCTCATTAAAGATTGTCCCCAAGGGTAGTGGAACTGCGAAGGGAAGTGGTGAAAGTTTGGCTGTGTGAGATGCGGAACTATCTCTCGTAATCCGGAACGAGTCCACAGCTTCTGTATAAATTTACCATAAATATAACATATATCAATCAAAATTTGTTTGAAGTCAGATCGATTGTCGCATTGAACGAAGGCCGATTCACCGATTACGTCCCGCTGGTTCCCGATGAGCCTGATTGGCTTAGCGCACGATGGGCTCAAAGCTCGGCTTGGAACCGAGCACAGCATCCTTCAGCTCAAAGAGCATCATCAGCCATTTTCTCTTGTCCAAGTTCCGTACACTCATTACTTACTCGCTATGACTCAGTACAGGGCGTTGGGATATTCTTCATGAAGCGGGCGCGCATTGGGGAAACGCTAAACTAGTCCTCATCTTGGTCAATCTTTTTATACTTCAGTGACGGAACCGTGGCAACACGATCAAACACAATGGACTCAGCAACACCAACGACAACAACACCGGATCCCAGGCGCTTAGACCGTGTCGCATTAGCTTGCATTCAGTGCCGGGGCCGTCATGTCAAATGCGATGCTACACAGCCAATCTGCAATCGATGTCGAAGAGATGGAAAGGAATGTAATTATCAAAAGTCGCGAAGAGGAGGATTGGACAAAGCCGCACTCGCTGCGCGACGACTCAAGCTAAAGCAGCAGCAGGAGCGCGAAAAATGCCTGCAATCTGATGAGACGCCTGCAACATCCTCAAATGGATCCTCGGGATCTACAACGAGTGAGCAACATGACCAACTCACAGTACCAAATCTGCAAAACTTGAACATCACAAATCCCATTCTAGATACTGCAGGTGCTATGTCATTTGCGATCAGTACGGACCGGTTGGTGGATCTCTACTATGAGAACTTCTTCCCAGCACATCCATATACCATGCCACAACAATTCGTTGCACTTAGAGGAACCCACGGCATGGAACTCCTCTTACTGTCCATGCATTTCGTCGGATCAGTATACGCTCCTTGGACACCCACAGAACCATACTACGAGGCTGCTTATCAGGCTCTTTGCCAGCCAAACATTCCAAGGACCGGATTCACGATACAAGCGCTGTTGATGTTCGCAACAGCCCAACACCACATGGACCGCCGGCCAGAATCTCGAAAGATGCTTGACCGCGCGATCGAACTGGCCGTGGAATTGCGTATCAACCACAAGGATTTCGCCCAGCTCCACGGCGAGGGTAATCCGGTATTGGAAGAATCCTTCCGGAGAACGTACTATTTCTTGTTGATCACCGATCAGCATTTCGCGGTTGTTGTGAATTCCCCTATTTATGGTATGAGAGATGTTGCCAATTTTCTTGATTTGCCATGTGATGATGACCTCTATGTAACGGGGGTATGTTCCAACGTCTTGAAATGATGTATGCACTTCTAATAGATGACAGCAAATACCGACCCCAACCCCGCTATCCGAGTACGAGGTCAGAGAATTTGCGGACGAAGAAATTGTCTTCTCTTCTCTTGCGTACATGTATGACATTGGAAGGGTAGTTGCTCATATCAGTAAGATTCTTCATGCGATGACCCTTGATCCTCGAGTTAACATAAGCAGTGCGAGTTTTCACGGAGACAGGGCAGTTTTCAGAAGCTTTGATTGCGTCTGCCGACACAAAAGTGGCCATTTGGCGGTCGTTACTGCCGGCGTGCAAAAGAGACGCTGTAAAACCAGATGGGTCCGTGGATGAGGTGATGTTTATGGCGCATATGAGCTGTATCGTGTAAGTACTTACTCGCGCCAACATCATAAGAATGATCAATAACACCTTTAGACTCCAAACAAGCCTCCACAGACCTTTGTCATCATTAGCGTACAGTCTTGAGGAGTTGTCAACAGAGAGCTTCGCGTCACCAGTTCCATTCCTCGAATCTCCGAATAACGGGCGAGGTGCACATACAGCTCGAGCGCTCAAAGCCGCGGAGATGCAGACAAGACTTCTCGCCATCCCGTGTGCAGCTGAACGGCACAATCTCTTCACACTGTGTATCACGGCAACACTCGCAACAGCCCAGATATCCGCCTGTAACATTTTGTTAGAAGATCGCGCACAGTCGATTGCACGCGACAGGATCCGACTTAGCATTGGCTATCTAAGTCAGGTAAGAAAGCCCGTCCAATTAAGCAGTGCATGGAGACTGATTAGCACTCCAGATGGGAACATTCTGGCCTTTAGCAAAGAAAATGGCCAAGGAAGTGCGTTATGTTGCTCGTGCGACGCTCTCCGGAAACCCTCATGTAACTCTACCACCTGAGCCGGATGCGAATGATGAGATCGATATACCCCGCGACGAACTGATATGGCCCATCAATCCGTCCGCACAGATCGACATTTACACGGGTCTCACAATGCCGGAATGGAGTCCCGGTCTCACTCAAATGCAACCTCGGAATGTTCCCTGAACACAATGAACACGGATTGTGATGAAAGCAATCTCTTTCTTGAAGACAGAGTGCACATGATCGGAGAGCCAAGAAGTGTACAGTTTGGCACAAGATGCGAGATGGGGTGTAGTACATTTACAAACGAGTCGTACACAACTACCCCACTACTGCTTGTGCATGGGTAGCTGCGACACGAACAAGCATGATGATAGCCATCCGGATAGCTTTCCCAGATGTCTGGGACAAGCTGAATTATTGCGGAACACACAGGATTCAGGAGCAGCAAGAATGTTCAACTGAACTTGACTAGCCTGGATGTTTTTCCTGGCAATAATAACCACCAGTTTCGCTTATAAAGCAGACCGGCCATCTAACGCCGAGTCGTGCTCAAACGCCGACGAACAGGAGGATGAAGTTTCTCTTAATACGAGATATTCAAATTCGAATTATGTATTCATCATAGTCAGAGAGATGCTCCGGCTGACATAAAGTTGACTTCTTTACGAGTTATTGCACAAGTAGCAGAGACATGCCACAACCGAGCGCATGAGGATGGTGCGATGTCGTCTGGGTTATCTATGGAATCTAACACGCCAGCCTTATATGGTTAGCGTCATTATTGCATCACCCAATTGCCCCGCGTCTGGATCTTCTCAAGTGGGTCTATCATTTTTTCAAGTCCTCGGGAAAGGGAATGAGACCATTTTTTTCCGACTTGACTGACTGACTGACCGGATGACTACTTACCTCCTTGGGACAATATAAGACCGATGTCGCCCCTTCGTATATGAGACTCTTCTCCCTTCTTCCCATCACCATTACAGTTCAGTCTTGAACCACAGAAACAACATTCACACCTAAACACACAGAATATGTCCTTCCTACGAACACCTACTTCTCGTCAATTCCTCTGACTTTGTGACGCAAACACCGTCAGCGTTCTGCGCGTATAATCCGATCTAAGTCAACATCAAGCTATCAACTAAATATAGCATTTCTCTTCAAGAGCGAACCAGTGGGGCACCCCTTACGGTTGATCTGATTGATTGCCATTTACAAAGCAATATACACCACTGAACCTCTCTATCACGAGAACAAGCCTCGAAAAAGTCATGAGTGGCTTCAACAAAGCCATGGGCGAGGAGCCAATCGCCACGCCTGGGACCACCGACTTTGAGGACACTGATGTCGAAGGCCTGATTCAAGAGATAGACCCCATTGAGGAGGCGAAGTTGGTACGGAAGTTGGATCTGTTCCTGATCCCTGTGGTCATGCTGTTGTATCTGCTCAGTTTCCTCGATCGGTAAGTCGGCGCTTCAGTATTTCTTGCGTGCAACATAAGACGTGAATGACATCGAGAAGAACTTTGACTCCTTGATTACATCAAACACTAGTGGCACTGTAAAAGTCCTAGGGCTAACAAAATCCCTAGTGTCAACATTGGCAATGCTCGACTGTATGATCTCGAATCAGATCTCAATCTCAGCCCAAATCAATTTCAGACTGCTGTTTCGATTCTCTTCGTGACGTACATCTTATCAGAGGTCCCGTCCAACCTGGTACTCAAGAAACTGCGTCCCTCCCGCTGGATCGCCTTCATCACTGTATCATGGGGCGCGGTCGCCACGCTCACTGGCGTTGTCCAGAACTACGCCGGACTCCTTGTCTGCCGTCTCTTTCTCGGTGCTGTAGAAGGAGGTCTCTTTCCCGGGATGGCCATCTATCTCACCTTCTTCTACACCAAGCGTGAGCTTGCCCTCCGGATCGGGTACCTCTTCGTCTCCGCCGCACTCGCCGGTGCTTGTGGTGGCCTCCTGGCCTTCGCAATCGGTCACATGCACGGCACCGCTGGACAGTCAGGCTGGCGCTGGATCATGATCATTGAAGGAGCTCCCACCTTTGTCCTCGGCATCGCTACCTGGTGGATTCTGCCCGACAACCCACAGACTGCGTACTTCCTCGACGATCGACAGCGCGCACTAGCTGTACGCCGTCTGACGCTGCAAACAGGATACACCAAGAGCGCCGTCGAGTTCCACTGGGAGGACGTCAGGAAGGCAGTAAAGGACTGGAAGGTATGGGCGTTCTGTCTTGCGCTCTTCGGCAGTGATTGTATGCTTTACGGATACTCGACCTTCCTCCCGACCATCATTCGCGGTATCAACCCCGGGGCTTCGACTGCCATGGTACAAGTCCTGACCATCCCCTGCTACGCTCTGGGCGCCATCACCTACCTCATCGTTGCGAGGGTCTCCGACCACCAACAGAAGAGAGGACTATGGACGGTAATGCTGGGTCTCGTGAGTATCATCGGCTACGCGCTTCTGATCAGCGACACCAGTTCGTCAGTCCATTATGCGGGGTGCTTCCTCGTAGCGATGGGATTGTACGTTTTTGTCGGTTTGCCGCTCGCTTGGCTGCCGACGAATTGCCCAAGATACGGCAAGCGAACGACAGCTACGGGGCTGCAGTTGTCGATGGGAAATTGTGCGGGTATCATGTCTAGTTTCGTAAGTCTCCGACTTGGTGCCACGTCGTCTTTTGCGGATGCAATGTACTAACAGATGAATAGCTCTATCCAAAGGGCGAGTCTCCGAGATTCATTCGCGGTCATGCGGTCACTATGGCTATGGTTGCGTTTGCAATTATCATCTACACCGTCATGTGGCGGTACTTCTCAATGGTCAATGCGAGGAGGGAGGCTGGAAAGGAGGATCATTTGATCGAGGGTATGGATGAGCATGAGATCGCCGAAATGGGTGATGAAAGTCCCAAATTCAGATATGCCGTCTAAGGGAAGGAAGGGATGAGGAATGAGGGGGCATGCATCTAGCTTGGAGAGGGGCTAGGTCATGGTTCGAAGAAGTTGAAGGAGAGGCAAGTCAGAAGTAGGAGGTGTAGGGGTTGAGTCAAATTGGTATGGCTCGAGATGTTGGTTGTTAGCTGTGGGTAATGGTGGGAAGTGGTATATGTTGGAATCATTAAATTGCTTGTCTTGATAGTCTGTGAGTACGCTTGTACTGGGTATATAAATCTCCACTCTTTTATACTCCATCATTCAGTCAATTGTGAAATCGCCGAACAAAAGTTCGCGCCCGCGAGATGGCTTTTTTGCCCGTTCTCTCGACTGTCTGGAGGACTATACAGGACATTACCAACATAATCTTTGCAACGTCCGGGGCAATTGTCGTAACTTGAACTCGATTCATGACTTTCCCTCACGTCTTGAACGGTACGCTGCGCAGGCTGTCTCAGGCCGTCTAGGAGTTGGACAACGCACGTGTTCGAAATCGTTGTTTGACCAATCTTTTGTATATCAAAACTTCCTCACGACAGTCCCTTGGGCGGGAAACTCGATTCCTTCTTGACACCATCCCTCGACAGTCTGACGAACTTCATTGTCGCCAGATTCGCCCATTGTCCGTTCCAGGCCTTCAACTTCTTCAAAACCTCCATATCCTCCAACTCCGGCAACCAGAATCCGGATGTGTATTCGCCCTGTTCGACGTCTCTATTCTGTTTGAGAAGCGTCTCCCGCGTGCTGGGCGGCCTGCCAGCGCGGCGCTCAGCCTGTAATTTCGAAATTTCATCGTCATCGCGGCCGAGGTAGTCTTCGATCATGCGCTGAAGTTCTGGGATTGTGCAGGGCTCGTCGTGTTCGACTGTGTACGATTGGAAGGATTTGATTCGGAGGACTGCACACACAACAATTAGAACAGCTCCCCGCAAATGGATGGCAAAGGGGCAAAGAAACTTACGAAATGGTCTGTTCTGCTTTTCCCGGACTGAGGCCAGTCGGTTGAGTTTATTGTCTCGCATATGGGCACTGTGAAGTCGCTTTGTGTCGCGGCTGTTCTCATGGAGATTTAGATCTTTACCCTTCTTCTTCGTGATGTGCTTTTGCACTTTTGACAAGCGATTGCTAGTTAAAGGCATGTTGTGGTACTGTCTGAAGGTGCGTAAGGTAGGGTATTGTATTGTATGTTGGCTTTTTTAGAGAGTGAATGTTCGATTGATGGTCACGGTTCCAAAAATTTTGGTGGGGTCGGCAAGTCGGCGTCAGGGCATGGGCAGGGATATAGATAGGGCTTAGTGGCTTGGGGATTTGACTGATTGGCTGTGACCATCGAGAATGTCGCGTCGAGCCCTTGCATTCGTCCCCACGCGTCACACAGGACGAATCGTCGAACCAACAGCTGGCGGTCACGAATACTTCTTCACTTCACTTCACTTTACTTGCAGTCCCTTACTTAAGCGCCCCCCCGACCTCCCCTCTTCTATTGTACCTTTAGTTGCCTGCCTATTGTACCTGCTCTGTTACATCACAGACCACCCTAGATTGCTACGTACTTGAGCGCCTCTCCTCTTCCACACCCTTTCAGTATGCTCTCTTAGCCACCACCACCACCGATTCGGTCTACTGCTTGAATACAGCTCGACAGGCAGCAAAGTCTCCACAATGGGTATCTCAGGTGTGTATATTAGAGCCATACAAGCTCACCTTGCTCAAGCCACTGACATGTCTTTGAAGGCCTTCTACCGCTTCTCAAGTCTATTCAGAGGCCATGTTCACTCAAGAAATTCTCCGGCCAGACCATTGGTGTCGATGCGTATGGCTGGCTTCATCGAGGCACTGCTGCTTGTGCCATCGATCTAGCGCTCGATAAACCTACCACTAAGTATGTATTTACATTAATCACGTCACTTGACAGTGAACTTCGCTCACCAGATACGCCTCTTAGATATGTTGATTTTGCGATGAACCGAGTTCGCATGTTGATCCATTTTGGTATAACACCTTTCATTGTATTCGACGGCGATTATCTTCCCAGCAAAGCGGGAACCGAGAAAGAAAGATCTGAGAGGAGGAAGGAGGGCAAGCGACTCGGGTTGGAACTATTAAAAGTCGGAAAGGCCTCTCAGGCCCAGATGGAATTACAAAAGGCTGTCGATGTCACGCCGGAAATGGCACGCATGCTAATCGAGGAATTGAAGCACCACAACATTCGATATGTTGTTGCTCCGTACGAGGCCGATTCGCAGCTTGCCTACCTCGAGCGACAGGGACTTATCGATGGCATTCTGTCGGAAGATTCCGACCTTCTAGTCTTCGGAGCAAAACGTCTCCTCACCAAGCTCGACAAGTACGGCGAGTGCGTCGAGATCTGCCGCGACAACTTCACGGCTTGTAGGGAGGTCAGCTTGGTAGGCTGGTCAGATGCGGACTTCCGACGCATGGCTATGCTCAGCGGATGTGATTATCTTCCCGGCATCGGCAAGATGGGATTGAAGACAGCGTATCGCATGCTACGTAAGCATAAGACTGTGGAGAGGCTGGTCAAGGCAGCTCAATTCGACGGCCAGTATAAGGTCGCTCCAGGTTACCTCGATGCCTTTTACCAAGCGGAGAATACGTTCCTCTACCAATGGGTTTTCTGCCCTAACAGCAACCGGCTAGTTAACTTGACGGATCCTGCATCTGGGGTGGATGTGTTAGCAATGCCATATATCGGTGCAGAGGTACCTGCAAATATTGCTGTGGGTGTCGCAAGAGGGGATCTACATCCTCACTCAAAGGAGCCACTCACGGTCCTCTTCAGGGAAAAGCCGAACGCTAGGCCATTACGTCCATCACCAAGGGCGCAAGTCACTGCTCAAACTCCAGATATGAAGGGATCAAAGCCAATCGACTCATTCTTCAAGCCAAAGCGTACACCACTTGCTGAGCTGGATCCCAACATCTTCACCCCATCGCCCAGCCAACAAGTTCTTCTCGAGCAACAACGAAATGCTAGTTGGGATCCTGTCATGGCGCCTCCTTTGTTGACGCAAGCGCGTTCCGCGATTCCCAGGACAGCACCTCAACCTCCGAGGCGGACCGTATCTGAATCTTTCACCAGGCGCTCTGCTCCACAGCCAGCTAAGAGAAACCGTTTGTGCTCTGACAACTTTCTCATTACTCCACTTGGTGCGAAGCATGGAGAGGAACGGAGCCCATTCTTCGAGCCCTCCATCACAGAACCCAGCCCATCTCTACGAAACAGCAAAAAGCATAGAAAGTCGAGCAATGATTTCGAATTGTACTCCGATGACTCAATTGAGGAAGCAATGGCTATCCTTGCTTCCACTCAAGAATCGGCCAAACGCCCTAAGAAGAAAAAGAAGTTGGCTGTCTTCACGGAAGATGAAACTCGTTCGAGCCTTGCCAGTGCCGATTCACAGTCTACCATCGCATCAACGAGCACAGCAGAACTTTCGCAGGAGTCAACTGGAACCCTTACGCCAGCAACATCTTTTGGTAGCCCTGCACCGGAGTCGTCGCTCGATACGCCATTCACCAAAGCACTATCATCTCAAGTGAAAAGCCTGCGCTCCAAGTTCTCCTATCATGCTCTGAAGATGGCAGGAAACGTTCCTTCTGAGATGCCTACTGCGTCAGGTTCAGCCATCACGGATGCTTCTCCAAAATGTGAAACCGTAGAGAAGGCCTCGTCGGAGAAAACGGCAGCGACTCCTGAAGATGAGGTCGGTGAGCTCGAGCATGCTGCTTGGGCTAGCATGGAGGCTCAAGTTGTTGTTGCTGCCGAGGCAAAGAATACCACAGTTATACCAAACTCGTCCCCTGTTGCTGCACCGCCAAAGCCCCAAAGGCTCCAGCTCCGTGGCAGTGAGGATATGTTCGTCCCTGATAGCGATGGCGAGAGCGATGGCTCGCCACGCAGGCCTATTCTGAGCCTAGATCGATTCGCATATGTTGGTTAGACCATTCAACATACTCATATGTGATTCAGTACATTATACAGCGGATTATTGCGATGTCTATGACCTTTGCTACAGGTCATGGCGCCAAGCTAAAACAATTGTTTATTTCAACAGGATATTTTTTGAATCAGCGAGGGGAAAAAGCAGCTGATATCCGGTTTCACAATTTTTTCTTACACAGAGGATACCCTTGAGGCGTTCAAGCACTATGCATAAGCTGGGATGGTTATAGTACACAGATCGGGATACCCACATTAATGACTCTCTATTCTCAAAAATTTGGACATCATTGCAATCTTTTGATCCGTATTCGGTGCAGTATCAGTGACCTAGAAACTCTTACGATGTGTACGTGACTTGACGAAGACCCTGAACGACGCAGCTAGTACAGCCAATCTATCTACTCGCACTTGTCAATGCGACTTCAGTGACAATGCTACAAATATCTGAAAGGATCATTTGCATTCCCTTTGTTCTTTTCCCTTGTCTGGCCCTAACAACGTTCACAACAAAGCACAATCACAACATCTAGTACACTACATACACTGTTGTGAAGGGGAACAATTAATAATGGTGTCGATAATAGCATACATCCCGCAAACTACGAACAGTGCTTTAGGTCGTGAAAACATGATATAAATTTTGCATGATCTTGAACATTTGATGGCATCCAACTCGTTATTTTCGGATCTCTTTCACCAAAAGACTAAATCTCCAACCCCAAGAGTATTAACAGATTCAGAACTGTGCTCCGGAACAAGCATAGAGCTCAACTCAAAGATATTATCAATCACAATGGTTGTGCGTTCCCCTCCCCCTTCTTTCAAACCGCATCCCTTGTTCCACTGAGAAGTCAGTCGAACTGAATCATTACTCCACTCCACCAGGATACCCATCACTAACACATCTCCCCGCCAGACTTGTACCAAACGCCCATGGGGCCCATGGGCTTTTGATCCCAGACGTAACACATCTTCGTGCCGGGCTTATGATCCCAGACGTAACACAGCTTCGTGCCAGGCTTATGATCCCAGACGTGACATAGCTCCGCACCGGACTAGTCCCAGACTTGCAGCTGCACAGAGGCCCCAAAACTTCTACAACGAGACCAGGCTATCTCGAGAGTCCGCCAGACCCGTCATCGTCCCAGCCGGCACGCTCCACCCACGGCGTCGCAAGAAGAAACCAACCGCCGTCAAAAATGGAGGAGTAAAGAAAGCAAATGGACGCAAGAACGGACGCAAGAACGGACGCAAGAACGGGCGCAAGAACGGAGTCAAGAAGAACGGAGTCAAGAAGAACGGAGTCAAGAAGAACGGAGTCAAGAACGGAGTCAAGAATGGCGGCAAAAGCATCAGGCACCCTACCCCATTCCCATCTCCTCATCCATCTCCTCCTCCATTTCCCCCTCCATCTCCTCCTACATCTCCTCCTCAACTTCAATTTTCAACTTGGTATTCATCTCCCTCCCCTTCTTTGCCCGAGCCCGCCACCGCTGTCGCAGTTGGACAACCTTCCTCGTCGGACCACGTCGCCCCATCGCCTCCGAACGACCCCGCCACTTCTATCATCATGAAACAATCGTGCTCGGACCACAACATTCCTCCCACGCCCGCGAACGTGCCTGCCGCCCCTCCTACCGTGCTTAAATCCTCTCCATCCTCGCCTACCTCTGTCTATATTAAGGCGTGTTCCTCACCGACGCCTCTCGGTATCATTGGCACGGCGGGTGGCTTTGCCATGTCGCCGTCATCCTCGCCGTCGTCGGGTGAGAGTTCTCCTTCTTCCCCTCCTGCACATGCGGTGAGGACTGGTGGCGGTGTCACCTGTGGTAAGTAGTATATCTGTGACCGTTGTTGAGAGTCTCATGCTAACTTGTGAATGCTACAGATAGTGACAGTGACTCCGACCCGGATCTTTGAATAACGAGGTAAAGGACTGGTTAGTTTGTTGCGGCATGGAGAGTTAGATAGTAGGAGTGGAGGATAGTTAGAATTGATTAAGCTGTATTTGAAAGGTGAATCTGGGTTGTTTATCACTAATTAGTGTTTCATTTCGTCTATTGGTATGCTGTGCTGGATCACTGTTTCCATGGGAGCGAAAATTGGTTGAGGGTTTGCATGACCCAACAGGCATGTACACACATCCGTCCATTTAGTAATCGAAAATCGACATTGAAAGTGATCTGGTTAAGTATCTGCTATACGCTCTAAGCAACAAAATGAGAAAAATTGTAAATAAAAAAAATTGGCAAAAAAAAAAAGAAAAAAAAGAAAAAGTGGTGGAAACACCCAGGTTTGAACCTGAGATGTTTCCGGAAAAGCAGAACAGAAAACAACGCTTATTCGCAGTATCCGATGTATGACCCTTTAACATTGTGCAGGTTTCATGAAATCAAGATTGATTCCACTCCGGCCACACAAGTCGTGGAAAAGCTATTCTTGGTAGAGCCTGATTTCCCTACTTCGGTGGTAGCCTCGGAATTCTTGAAAGTTCTTGCAAATTAAGGCCTTTATATATGCCAAAAAGGTTGAGGTGAAGGTGAGAGAAGACACCCCATTGGCTCATTGGCCCCAACGTCATGACACCTTTACCAAACAACATGTGTAGTCACTTCACTGTTGAGCACTGATCATTCAGTTTTACGTTTGCATAGTCTCGTGTTGTATAACATGGAGCCGGACCTCAACGAATCAAAGCTTTGGAATGGTAGTATATAAGTCGGTGATCCGAAGGGCGTTTGGCATAGTGCCTGTCCATCACGCGTAAGATAGTCTTGCGGTGTATTTATGCAAGGGATCGGTCTCTCAGTAATAGTAACGGTGAGCATTGAGTGAGTCAAGTGGTCTCGATTGGGTATATATTTTGTACCAGATCCCATGACGCATCAAAATGCTTCACATTTACTGATTGAAGGTCCAGGAATCTCCCAGTCTCTATAAATGCTGTCCGCCTAGTGATCAAGTCGTCTCTCTATTTCTCCCACATCTTGATATACTTGGAAGTCTTAACACTTATACAGATCTATATCAATTCTTTTGCATCATTATAGTCATATAATACCCTTTTCTGAGCTCGATGCATTTCTTTAAGCTCGGCTTTGTCGCTATGGCGATACCTATTATCGTCTCTGCAGCTGCGATATCTGCCAGTGGTCTGCCGGCCGATGTCCTTGGCGGCGAGGTCACCGACATTATGAAGGACCGCTGCCAGCCGGAGTGTGAACCGGGACTTCTAAGATGCGTTCGCGTAAGTTTCGTATTCCAGCATTGCCATCTGTAGACCTCCAACACTGACCATTATGCACAGCAGATAGGATTCACCGGCCTTTGCCACACTCTCTGGTGCACGCACAGATCCCGAGCTGTAAGGCTTCGAAATTCTCTCACTTGTGCGTTTAGCATGCTAAGTTCTAATCGATTGCTAGTGTGGCGGCTGCTTTTCCTGCAAGCACAAGCTTACTCCGCCCGCGCGGGTTGAGGCTCAGGTCAAGGCCCAAACCGTTCCTAAGATCCTAGAGGGCGACAATGAGGGTTCGTCCTCGAACATCAGCGCTCAGAGTCTCGAGGTCGAAGCTAGGGCGCAGGATGAAGAAGTGGACCCCGATGCCGACCAGAACTACTTCAACAACTGCAACAAGCAGTGGAGAAAGTGCACCAAAGCATTCGCTTATGACTGGAATCTCTGCAAGGAGAGGCTTTGCCCCGCCATTGTAAGTTCTTACTGTTTGTATACATATCAAAGATTTCCCTAACATTGTGATAGTGCAAGAAGGACAAGATCATCTGTGGTCACTTTCTCGCTCAGCCGGATGCCCTTGAGGGGTAGAGGAGACAATGAAGGGTTGAGAAACATAGAAGGGAGCAATCAGGCAGGATATCCCGTTAGATGCTGGCTCTAGAGGACCGACCTTCATAAATACTGATTTCGCAGTTCACATGCTGTTAATGCAATCTATATCATAGGCTCACAATATAACTTGGAGCTGCTCTATCTGCAGTTATCCTTACCATCAATTGCGGAACAGTATAGAAAGATGGTTTGGTCGTGTGAATATGTGTAGCCATTGGATAAGGTATGAGTTAGATGATGCTCGATGCTTAAGCTGAGGAGACGTTTTCTCCTACACTCTTGTCGCAATACAATGGGAAGTTCCAGGCTCAATCATGAACAGTCATGGCTTTGTCTTCATGCTCATTCGACTCGATAGCGGGAATGATCATTGAATTCATTGTACATATGATACATTATACTACAGCATCAAACGCCCTCCGTACGAGGTTGCCATATCACATGACTCTTAACTCCAAGAACTTTAGGACTTCGGCCCTGTGATGTCCCTTAATCGTCACATGTTTTGTCAACTGGTTGATTTTGACATCCTCATCCTTCTTTCCTAACAGCACGCGGAGCTCGTCCCTCAACGCCGAGCGGTCGCCGGTAATCTTGCGTATCGTCGTCAAATGCAGGTTCCCGCCGCGCTTGTAGTCCTGGTATACAGGTAGATTGCCGCTTTTTGATCGCTCAACGTGGTACTTCGCGGGTGGAAGTTCTAATGTAGTAGTGCTTTGAGGTGTGGATGTGGCTTTGTTCTCTTTGGCCGTCTTGGAGGTTTGCGCTTTCGGCTTGGATACCTGAGCGATGTTGGAGGCTGCGGCTCGTCCCGAAGAAACAGGTACTGAGTCGGTCTGAGCCGTCGTTTGTGAGGGATTCGTGTGGTCTGATGGGAGGACTGGTTTTGGAGCTGGGGCTTGCGCGCTGTCGCCATCCGTTAAGGCTTCAGCTGCTGCAAGATCGGCCGCTCGTGCGGCTTCCTTGGGCGATGATGGCGGAGGAGGGGCTTTGGTTGAGGGGCTTTTCGCAGGCGTAGCTGGTTCTATAGGGGTATGAGCCATTGATTTAGTATTTGAACTTGCTGCTGGAAGCGCAAGGAACGGTATATACCCTCAGCGTTGAAGCGTGCGGCACTCGAGAAGCGCATCATTGGTCGAAAGATGGCACTTCTGGGTGCCACTGCGGGCCTCAAAAAGGCCATAATTGGTTGGATGCGAGACATTGCACAACTCAATTCCCTGAAGAAGAGTAAAGGCTGAGGATTGAGTGTAAAATGGTGATGTTGATCGGGTCGCAGTGAATGCAAAGCTTTTGGTTGGAGGTTGCAACTGTAATTCAGTCTCAGTCGTACCAAAACCTACCGACATAATACTTCAACACCAAACTTTTAGCGTGGAACAGGGGTCCTCGCTACGCACAGTCATTTTTCATTGCCCACCTCAACCCCACCGCGAAACTCGCGAATTCCGCCCGCTGCCTCACGACAAATCCATCTGCTCCTCCGCAGCACCTCGAGTACGCGCTCCTCTTCGCCGGCCGCATTTCGAATCGCGATAAGGAACCCAACCGTGGGATTTACCATCATGGCCGACTCTGCGACCGACGGCGGCATCGCCGAAAAATACAGTCTCCTCCCAAAACTCATGCCACATCTCGATCGCCAGCTCATCTACCCTCTCCTCAATTTCCCTGATGACGAGAATGTCGAGAAGCCTTTGTCGCAGAAGAAGCTTCTCCTCGAGCTCCTCAAGCCAACCAACATGACGGATTTCGTGGGCGAGCTCCACCGTGAAGTGCACGGCTTGAGCGAGGTACCGGACGAGTACAGGCAGAAGCGGGAGCAGGTCTTCAAGAGGAGGGATCAGTTGGAGGAGGAGACAGCGAAGATCTCAGGTCTTTTGGATGACGAAAACGTGGTCACAAACCTCAGGAGTGACAAGGTGCAGAACTTGCAGTACCTGAAGGAGAACCACGGCGTCACTGTGGAGATGGTGAACCAGCTCTATGAGCTTGGTCAGTTCAAATACAGCTATGGTGATTACGGCCATGCCTCAGAGCTTTTGTACCGATTCCGAGTTTTGGTATGTTCGATCGGCCTTATACCTTCGTTGCTTGGCGCCATACTAACAATCACAGTCAACCGATAACGACAAGACCCACGAGGCAACCTGGGGAAAGCTCGCTTGCGAAATCCTCTCCGCAAACTGGGAAGATGCCATTGAGGAGATCAACAAGATCAAGGAGTCCATCGACACCCGCCTCTTCAACAATCCTCTCGCCCAACTCCAGCACCGCACTTGGTTGATCCACTGGTCGCTCTTCCCTCTCTTCAACTACGAACAGGCCCGTGAGACCCTCACCGAGCTTTTCTTCTCCGCCCCATACATCAACACTATCCAGACAAACTGCCCATGGATCCTCCGCTACCTCGCCGCCGCTGTCATCACCGGACGAAACCGCGGATCTGCCGGTCGCAACACCAGCAGCTACCAGAAGCAAGTCAAGGATCTTGTTCGTATCGTCAGACAAGAAGGTTACGAATACAGCGATCCCGTGACGGACTTCATCAAGGCGTTGTACATCGACTTCGATTTTGAGGAGGCGCAAAAGAAGCTCAGCGAGACGGAGGAAATCCTCAGAAATGACTTCTTCTTGCTCCACTCTGCAGACGCATTCATTGATTCCGCAAGACATTTGATCTCCGAGTCTTACTGCAAGATTCATCAAAGGATCGACATCAAGTAAGCCCCCTTGACCCTGATTGATCAGTTATATCAGTAACTAACAGACGTTCAGGGACCTCTCTACCCGTCTCGGCCTCTCCCAAGATGAGGGTGAGAAATGGATTGTTAACCTCATCCGTGACACCCGCGTCGACGCAAAGATTGACTACCAGGCCGGTACGGTAGTCATGAACCACCCCCCGCAATCCGTCTACCAGCAAGTTATTGAGCGAACGAAGGGTGGCTTCTTCAGGACACAAGTCCTTAGTGCTGCCGTGGCGAAATGAGTTTATGACTAGAGTATTTGGGAGAGTTTCTACTACGCGGTTTATGCTGCTTCTGGGGATGATGTTTGGTCTAGGAGCAAGGATTCGGTGGAAATACTTCGAGGAAGTTGAAAAAGGTTTATGCGGCTAAGGGATCCCCGGAGAAAAAGAAGGCATAGTGCATATCCAGGCGTCTAATTACGACTCTCCGATTTTTCCAGCTCAGATTTATAGGCCGGGGGCTCGTGTGGCTTCCTTGGGTGATGATGCTGTATTCATAGACGCAAAAATAAGGGCGCCTCTTACAGGATAGAGTCAGATGTAGTGGAAGAATATTAAGCACATTTCAAATCCAATGAAGGCGCGTTTTGACCTGTCAGCGGTTTCTGGTTTGATTTCGAGAGAAATGGAAACGGCCTCAACGCATTGCTTATGAATGTCCATTTTCACCAAGGAAATGCCTTGTAGGCCAATGGAACAGTCACAAATGGACGAATATGGCAGCCCGTGGCGATTTACTCTGCAAAACCAATATTAAATGCACATGTTCAAAAGAACTTTGCAACCTCGGATGGTAATTGTTGTTCGAATCAATCACCTTCCAGAAACTCACAGGTAACGCTCAACCATAACCTCTCTCAATGCTGCTAGCACGTACTCGATAGACTTGCCACTCAAAACTTAATCAATTGTTGGAATACTCTTGTATATTTCTAATCGCTACTCTAATGATATTGTCTAATTCCACTTGCAGACAGGATAATTTTCCGCACAATGATGAGCACTAACCAATTTGCCGAAATGCTCTACTAAGCTTTCCCCGACGCGAAACTAGCCACTCAAGCGAACTTCTTCGAGCGACGATTACTGATTTAAGATCTCCTCCGTGATAATGATTCGTCAGGAGTCACACTTCAAGGCCGACTGCCGATTTAGCGGCATAGATGCCGCCCCAAACTGGAGCAATTCCCACATGTTGGGGTAGGTTTTGCGTCCTTACCTGCGGACAATGTTATAGTGTGAACACCCGCGTAAGTTTCAGATGAATATTAAAGATCTACTTTGTCCGATCGTTCTAAGATTTATGGATACTATCAAAGGACTTCTTTCCCTGTCTTTGCCTTTCCTTACTGAGTACTCAATCTTGGATTCATCAAAATGGCCCCAATGCTTTCTTCTGTTCCACAAGTCACCGCCCCGGAAATAGGGTTGACCACGGACAAAAACATTGCTTTTGACTCAACCCCTTCTAAGAAAGAAGCTTCCGTTGTTGATACAACAATATCACCACCTCCCGATGGGGGACTGAAAGCATGGACTCAAGTACTCATGGGCCACCTCGTCCTGATTAACACCTGGGGGTACTTGACCTCGTTCGGCTTATTCCAGTCGTATTACACAACCGCCCTGAATTCGACACCTTCGGCCGTGAGTTGGATTGGATCTGTTCAGATCTTTTGTGTTTACATTATCGGCGCTTTTTCTGGTAGGGCACTCGATGCAGGTCAATACCGTCCGATCCTCATCGTGGGATCCCTTCTGCAACTCATCGGCATTTTCATGACATCTCTCTCCACCAAGTACTGGCATCTTTTTCTTGCCCAAGGTGTATGCAAAGGACTTGGGGACGGGCTGCTCTTCTGTCCTACGGTGTCGTTAGTGGCCACTTATTTCTCGACTAAACGGGTTTTAGCCATGTCGTGTACCGCATCAGGGGCTGCTACTGGAGGCATCATCTTCCCAATCATCGCTCGACAGCTACTACCAACCATCGGGTTTGGGTGGACGGTGCGGGTGATGGGGTTTGTAGTATTGTTCAATGCTATCATCGTCGTCTCTATTGCACGAGTACGTCTGCCACCACGCAAGACTGGACCATTAGTTGAATTGGCCGCATTCCGCGAACCGTCATATACTTTGTTTTGCATCGGCATGTTCTTCAACTTGTGGGCCGTTTACTATGCATACTTTTACGTGAGTCTCGGTCATGTTTCGTATACTTCTAGTGTTCATCTGACAGTCCATAATAGATAAGTTCATTCGGTAAAGACATCATCGGCGTCTCGTCATCGACTTCTATAGTCCTACTTCTTGTCATGAACGCGATCGGAATACCAGGACGTCTCATCCCCGCCCTCATCGCCGACTACTTCCTCGGCCCCGTCAACACCATCGTCATCGTCTCCCTCTTCGCCGGCACCCTATTCTTCTGCTGGGCTGCAATCTCAAACGTCGGATCCCTCTATGCCTTCTGCATCCTCTACGGTTTCTTTGGCGCAGGAATCCAATCCCTCTTCCCGGCCTCGTGCGTCAGTCTAACGAGCGACCCGCAAAAGATTGGCGTAAGGACGGGCATGGTGTTCACCGTGATGTCGATACCAAGTTTGACTGGGCCGCCCATTGCTGGTGCGCTTATCGAGTCTCGTGGTGGGAGCTTCTTGTATGCCCAGATGTTTGGTGGGGCCGCTTTTATGGGCGGCATGTTGACGTTGATGTCTGCGAGGGTGGCGAAGACGGGTTGGGTTTGGAGGAAGAGGATGTAGATGAAGTGGAGAGGGGAGTGTGAATGATACCAGATAGACTATAATAGACTTAGAACCTAAGTAACAACTACTTTGCATTAATACTGATTATCTGATGTCCCTGTGATGCAATACACAGTTTGAACGTTTTGTGAAAACAACTTGTTCTAATTCACTCTTGTGTGTGTCGTTTCATGTCCACATCATGTCTGAGAAATTAGCGAAATGATGATGTAGCAGGTCTTATTTTGATCTTCTGACCGCTTCCCCGTACCAGGTTCGACTCAGCGAGAAGCTGAGGTTCTTCTCATCATTCGGGGAAGGACAGCATATATTGAATTGAGTCAGAATCAAAGCACACCTGTCGGAACCGTTTCGTCGTTTGGTCAAATCAGTCTCAGTCAAATCTCGCGTGGTTGTTGTGTAGCATGAGAAGTTCCACGCGTGCAGCTGAAAAGCCATGATTTTGCAGATCTCTATGGTCCCGAGGATATTGGAGCACCACCACGTAATGTTTTCCGAGACCTTCAAAAGAGTGGTTGGGATGGCTTTGAGCCTTCGAAACATCACGCCCAGCTACATTCACGGGGCGGGCCTGCACTTGGTCATGTTTTGGTGGAAACCGGAAATCATCCCGTGGATCTATGGAGTTTGGGAAACAACCTAAACTGATAGGATGATGTAACGCAGCCATAACGATGCAATCAAAACGATGCACATTCGAAACTCCGTGATGTGTAGTGAGCAACGCCATCGTACATCCGTGGGCCGCTCACCTGACGTTGACCTTCGGCCAGCTGCCAAATCAATGTTGTAGACCAATAGTTGTATCCGGTACGTTCAAGTCATTTGAAAGTTGCTGTGTGCCATCAGCACGCACACTCCCTACGCAAACCTGCGCTACACGAGTATATCAGAGTTGGCATAGTAGTATATCTCCGGAGATGCTACTTCACCACGCCCACTATCTCTTCAACTTGACCACGCGTATCTCGTGCGGGTTATCGTGCCGGACTGCATGTCATGAACAAATTGGCGGTGAAACTATTGGGCACATGCGGTGCATTCCGATCTGTCTGAGCTGCTCTTCAGCGTAAACGTCTATACTGAGTCATTGTCTACACTTTCAAGCCATGTCTCATAGCTCCTTGGTCGCTATGTATAGTAAGAACAGACTTGAGAGCTGCGACCCCTTTTGAAGTGGAAGTGCAGATCGAAAGCTTTATAGTTACTGCCGTGTCGAAGAAGAGAAAGCATTATAGAGCTACTTCCAACATCACGAATAGGAAGTCAAGAATATGTACCTAGGTCAAGTCTCCGACAGGTCTGGCATGGCATGCTCAAATAAAGAATAGCGTTTCTTTTCGCATGGTATTCCAGGACACAGAGTACATGGCTTAATACCGACGCTCTCGACAAAAACAATGTTTATGGCATGCTTGAACATACGAATTACCTATCTGCGCGAGATTAGCTTGAATGTGACAACGCCAATTCCTTGATGCAGACCTCCCAGGTCCGAAAGCTGTCTTCTTATGGAAAATGATCAATTAGTGGCTGCATAAAGGCGGAGCTGCATGTAGCCGTCCGCTTGAGTGCGGAGCAGTTGTGCAACGCGACAAGTTACCTGGAGGAGCTGATAGAATCGGGGTTGACTCCGCAAGACAACGCTGGACCGTCTAAAATCATTTCATAGAGAACACTGTAATCCCCGAAAACCCGCAGATGCTTCCCTCAAACAATGCACATGATCCCGCGTAAACCTAAATGCAACTTCAAAGAACTAAGAGGCTCCTGCGTCGACCGTCCCGCGTCCCGCGTCCCCTGTTCACCTTTAGCAAATGCGGATTATTGCTTTGCATAGAAACTTGAGGGCTAGAACACCGTGCATTTATTGGTTGTTGGGACAGCAGAATACGTTGACGGTAAGCTCCATGCGAGAAGGAGAGAGGCGCGTTTGATAGCAATTGGTTCCTAGGTAAGACCGTATCTTGGTACGGGATTTCGAGCAGCATGTTGAAGAGTCTATAATTAAATAATACGGTAAAGTGAACCATGCTCCACTTAGCTGCAATTGAACCAACACATTGGTGCCCACTGGACTTGTTCGCACATTGTATCTTTCTCGCCCGTGGGAGCTGTGTCTGTCCCGAAGGCCAATGTATCCACGGCGTGCCGCCAAATCTGCATGGGAATTTCACTTGAACTGAAGCAAGGTCTGTATATTATAGTACTAGTATATCTAACTACTTTTCCATATTTTACGAGGCTGATACCCGTATAGTACTACGACCAAGTGGAAGGCTCCAAGCGCAAGCATTCGGAGTTTGGTTCCCGCTTCCGCATCGTTCAGGTGGGGTAAAGCTAAGGCGTTGCTGAGTGGTTACGGCACACCCCACTGAGCGGCAGATACTCATGCATATTGAATGCGAAGAGAGCGGCTACAAAATACCGGTGGCGAATAACCAGAACATCACTACATTTTGATTTCTAAAATGAGGAGTCTGCGGAAGACCGCGGTTGATCTCGGCGGCTTGCCTAGATGCGTCGAGTAAGGGTCTCCGAGATATTCAATCAGCTTTGGCATGAGGCGCAAAGCCTTGGTTTCGCGCAAGGCTGTGCATGGTAAAGACAGAACCCGAGTGTGAAATTGCATGTAGACCCTGAATGGCAGTGTTTCGTTGCAGAATCAGGAAGTTGCGCTGCCTCGTGAAGAACTGGTGAAATCGATGTTTTCTCCCTCTTCAGAACGTGGCTTGCGCCATTTCACATCTTAGGTACCTACATACATATCTGCCGGATTGTGAGAACGCGGGGCGAGACTGCCTCTATGTGGTGCAGGCATGCAGTACGGAGTAGAATACAAACCACCAATTTGTCTATCCAATTTGATCTTCAGAGAACTTCTACTTTCACATGAGATGATCTGTCCAGATGTACGCAAGTGCTTTGAATATCCTACTTTTTCACTTTATACGTCATCGGCTCACTAATGAGACGCACACTGCAATTCTTGCCAGGCGATGTCATCGTTTCTCCTAGTGGACAATTATTTGTGATATGTTTGTCTAGACTTACGCGCCAAAGCTTCGCACGGGCCGTTGGACAGAGGTCAGTATCCGATAAACTGAGTGACGTACGAGTAAATTCAATCTCAAAGAGAGAATTGAGGACGCGGGACTTGAAGAGTATTGTGGTATTGGATGAAGTATGTGCGAAGCACCATTCAGTAGCTGTTTTTGAGGCCCCATCATCTTCACCTTTGTAAAGATTCCTCGCCGACTCTAGTTGACTTGCTGGAATTACATACCACACAAAACACTATGATCTATCAAGAGCAGCAATCTTGGAATCTGACGAAAATGATTGGCATCAGAGTAGAGACCTTGGTACGAGTATTTTAACTCGGGCGCAAGCCTGCTGCTCCTGGTAGAGCTAGGCGATCCTGAATTTATTCCAGAGTACGGAGTAGTCCATAACTATTCGACATCTTAATTCTTGACGTTTCCATCGTCAGGGACAACAAAATGCGAGACAGCATTGGTATGACCATCAAAACCCCAGGAACCAAAGGGCCCTGACCCTGGCATGAACTACACGCGAGAGATCTACACCTGATGTGATCTTCTCATCGGCCAATTGATAGATCGATTTGCGCACGGTGATGGGTCTACGCAGAGATGGAAGGAAAAGGGCTGTGGATGATGATGATTTACCTCGTACCTTTGACCATGTGGGCATTGAGATCGATCAGATGTCGACGATCGAAGCTATTCCATTCTAGGCACCTCGCTTATCTGATAGTTGGGTTTATCCTGCTTACCAAGGTGATGATCCCTGCAACCCGACAATCATCGGGCGAATAGGCCAAACTTTCTCTTCTCTCTGTCTTCGTCTCTAACCACCTACCCACTCACCACCCACTCACCACCCACTCACCACCCCCTCCACTCCCCAAGTTGCCAACCTCTCGGTACTCCGTACTGCTTTTATGTCTAACCTCAGGCTCCATCTGCCTATGACCCACCGCTAAAGATGTCTAAAGCCACTTACAATACTCCTTACAGGTACTTGCTATTCCTTTGTATTACAGTCCAGGAAGCTACTTGGTGCTTTCTCCCTGAGCGTGAGCACCTCGCAATAAGCTCTCCACATGTCCAGGTTCCCGTCACTTTCAGCATGCCAACGATACGAGTAGCTCGTATGTGCTTCCGAGCGTTGGTGAGGGTTGGACATTGGCTGTAAGAGCTAGCTATCAGCAACAAGAACCATGGGTATTGTATTGAGGGGTTCGGGCCACCACGGGCCCAGATCTGCAGTTGAAGCGCCAGTCGGAGAGGCCTCCTCCTCTTCTGGCGCACTGGTTCACCCAGCGTCGCGCTAAATGGTGGACTGCGCGGGCGTGCGTGATCTCGCGTTTCGTAGAGACAAAAAGCGAACGTGTGCTCGATCTCTAATGAAGGCTCGGCGCCGGCAGCTCATCGCGAATGCGAGTCGGACGCGGTACAATTACAAGTACAAGTAGCATCGCTTAAATCGGACTTGGGAGAAAGAGTACCACGAGTCACGACAGCCAAATAGACATCTGCTAGCAGACTGACCTGACATCCGAACTCCCCCTACACTATCTATTTATTGCTTGGGCGAACTTCTCCAGGAGCGTCCGTGAAATGCACTCTGGTCGTGTTGTCACACAGGATCCTATTGGGACTAGGGGGCCATCGTTTGGCAACACAGCTATCGGCTGTTGAAGGCACCATCCCCATGCCAGTTGGTGTCTTCCTGCTGTAGTCGGGGAGAACTCAGAACTCTAACGACCTTCCGCAATCCTCCTCGTAGGAAGGCGAACGAGTTGGCACAGCATTCTGGGGTTGCTCTTTCTCCAGTTCCTACTATCCAAAGTGTATCTTCAGATGAAGATCCTAGATCCTCGTCTATCTAGGTCGCAGGGAATAATGAGATTCTAGCGCAGCAAACGGAGCAACGATCGTCAGAGTAGCTGTTCAGTGCGAGAGACTGATTTGACCTGGCAATATGGGTGAGGTTTCCGGAGTGGTAGATCTAGATAACTAGCCTCCCATATGGTCGCAGGCATAATACCTCCCACAATTCGTCACTGAGAGCGTCCGCGGAGCAGGTGTTCGATCTCATAGGCGCGACATGGACATGTGCCGGTCCTTTCGCCACTCTGCCCTGCCTCTCTATTGCTCTTTCTCCCTTACACGGCAAACCCATATCAACTGCCCTTGCTCGCGCACATTGCCTCTCAGTTGTTCTATTCATCAACGTTTCATACACCACAGATCTACTACTAAGGTCATACGGAGTACAGGCTTTCTCTTTTGTTGGAAGCCTACAAATATCCCAAAGAAAGCAATTGTTTCCATCCGCCAACGACTTGTACATAATTGTGGCCCCAACTCTTCTTGTTATTAGACAAGTCTGCGGGCACTGGAGCAAAGTCAACGATTTTACGACCAAATTTACCATCAGGATTATCTGCATCTCAGCAGAAGTGCGAAGTCCTCAATCGATTCACATCCAACAATCTTGCTGCAAAGCAAAGGAAGGGTGTGCCATTGCCATCACCAACACCAGCAGGCGAACCCTAGCAATCCTGTCCGCCTAGAGAGCCCTACAAGGTTCCAAGTAGACAGTTACCGCGACCTACGCTTGCTCCCGCCCGCCGGCCATCGACGCTTCGACACATCGACCCATCCATCGAGACATCGAACTCTTTTCCCCACCGGCGCCGGATGCGAAGCCAACATAGCTTTTCTCGATCCCCAAACCCCCGTACAAAGTACTTGACCATCTCACTCCCGCTCGCACCCCCTTCGATTCCTGTTCGAATCGACTCGCCGTTCACCTTCCCACTTCAATCTACTGTCCGCTTTAGCTGCTTCGCCTACGAGTATTAATTACCCATATTTTTTTTTTCTTTTCTTCCTTCTCGTCCGAATCGGTTGTGTCGATTTCGTTCCCTGGTATCGGAGGCGCATCCACTTTAGCTCCCATCATCCTCGGGCTCATTATTGTTAGGCCAACAACCGCCCACCTACCCACAACCAATCCACCAACCCAGTTGTACTTGACCATTCCCCCCCCCCCCCCCCCCGGCTCAAGAGCTCAGCAGTTGGCTACTTTCTCTTTTCCCCTCACACTATCTACAATCAACTCTATCATCCGCTTCCCTCTTCTTACTTCTCTTCCTCACCCTCTTCTTCCTTGCCACCGTTCCACGTTGCATTCCTTGTTGCAACTGTCGGTTGCTGTGTTGTTATCATCGCAATACCTTATTTTCCCCTCCGTGTTGTCGAATCAGGAAGCCTCGCATTTGCTGGTCCTAAGCTGGTACTACCGCCAGACCATTTTCGCGCATTTGCCACAGCACTGCTCGACCACAACTGTAAACCATGCCTCCAATCCGTAGTGTCGCGCCTATGAAGCCGATGAAGACTGAGCGCACGCATGAAGAAAACCAAGAACGGTAAGACCATGGTCAATTACCTCTGGCATAGGTCTAATTCTAACGTTGTCCCATCAGAGCTTACATCGCTGCATCTAGACGCAGTGACCGGAGTCTCGAGGCGCGCATTGAGTCTGCGCGTCGAGCTTCAGAAATTCACAAGAAAAGAACAGGACGCGGTCTTCGCGTTACTGAGCAAGATGTCATTAACGAAGAAATGTACGAAGAGGAGGATGAAGACATGCCATCACAGTATCAACGACTTAGTGCACACCTTCACACTAATTCGATGTTGTTCAACCGTAAACTTCAGGATTACATCGCGACACAAGCCGCAGTCCGACAGTCCTTTTATGCACAATATCAAAACCAGCCGCTTGCTCTCGGGCACGGTCAGTTCTCATCTAATGTTTCCCGAAGCCAGTTCTCGCAAGGAGTAAACCCATTCATGCATCAACAGATGCCCCCACCTCAAACTGTCAATCAGGCCCCTCAAAATTTCGGGCAGAATCAGCAGCCGTACACACCACAGATGTATCCTTATTCTATTCCACAAAGGCCCAATGCACATCAAAGATCAGCATCGTTATCCGTTGCTCCGCATATGGCCGGTTACCAAAACCCCGCACAAACCTCCACAGGTGGAGCTACTACACCGGGTGAGGAGCAGAGGAGATTGTCACTGCCGCCGCAAATGCTCGAGCAGGCCTCCCAGAATTTTTCCGAATCACAGTCACGTCCGTCACCATCACGATCCAACACATCCCAAAGCGTACATAACCACGCCGGTTCTCCGCAGCTCACCCACTCTGCTACTACAAACAGTCCTCCTTCAGTGCAATCGACACCAACCTTGGCTGCAGGTGCGACCCCAGGCGCCACAACGCCGATGAACTTTTCCAACGGGCAACTACTCCAATCCAACTTGTTCTCCATGTCTCTACCACCTGAGTCTCAACAGCTCGTTGCACCAGCTCTTGACCCGAAGGATCCGACTGCAGCTATGTTCATGGCGGGTAGTGAGAATATCCCCATGCCTATGCTAACGTACCATTACAACCCCAACTTGTCGCCCAAGTCATCACAGATGGCCACTACTGTCATACCCAGTATGACTGTCTCGAACGACGATATTAGCATGGAAAAGTCGCGGCACGCCCTTGACGGAGTTCCCTCCGCAGATCCTAGTGTCTCAGACGACATGATGTTTTCTTCTATGATGGCATCTAACCTGTCGTTTGATCTAGGCAGTCAAGACGATCTGTTCCAGAGTATGGGTCTTCCCCAGAGCCAAGAAGAGTATGATCCCAGTATATTCTTGGATTTTGATCAGTCATGATCGATTCAATTTTGGAGTAGATGGTCATAATACTGGGATGGGTGTTGCGGCGTTACATGATTATCATGAAATACCCACTTTTGATTTCGAATTGGCCTTGTCATGGTTCTCAAGTACGAGACAATTCGATTCGATTACACTATGCTTGTATAGTTGTACATACGATCTTTTCGAAGTTTTTGGGTGGTATGCTATCTAGTCCCCCTTTTTGTTTGTTCTCAATCCTTCTCAATTTCGAAAGGACGAGGTTGCACGACGGCGACCCGACAGATGTCTTCTCTTCGCAGAAAGCGGTGATTTATGGAGTTATCAAAATGTTTTACATGGGAGATCTGGGATCACGGGATACAAATGATTATATTTTTATGGCTGGACATAGTTTACACACCTGGGATGTATATGGAGTTCCTCAGGGCTTTGCACATAGCGACTCATGAAACACGTCGCAAGAAATAATATATAATTTTCCTAAAGCATCACTCAAAACTTATCAAGTATCCAAGAAGTTCTGGTTGCACACGGGCACAACGACCAACGGCTGACAGCAAGACGGACGGATGGGAAATGGTGGCGACACGGGACGGCTAATACCCATTATGCAAGTAGGCTGAATGGGATGGGTCACGGATTACGAATGCAGGCATCAGAGCACTACGCATGCATAACTTCGCACTCGAGGGAAGGTGACGATTCACCAGTTACACAACACACCCAGAGGCTAAGACCCCAAACTGAGAGGCCTGCTACCAGACCGACCGAACTAACTCTGTGTGTACAGTACGGACGAACCCAGGCCACGATTTGATCTCATCATTGGACCCTTGAAGCTCATGAGCCCTAGACTTGCACCGTTTCTACCACTTACATCACCATCTTCAACGAACAACGGATGGACAAGCACCCGCCGCTAGTGACCGTTTCCCGTTCGCTGGAAATATGAGCCGGCTTTACGATAATGATCATTGCCAGATCTGCGACCCAAGATCTATACGTTGATCCCTCCCGCTACTGTACGGAGTTGCACCCTTCTTTCGGCCTCGCGTACGACACGGCAGGTCTCATTATCTGGGTCACTGCTGTGTCACTCTTGTGAAAATGTCAGCAGTGAAACATGAAATATCGGGTCGGCTTTGTGCTTGATGGCAGCTTTAAGCTACCACTGTGCCGGGTCCATTGGCACTTGTTGCATCGCAAGCGACCTCTTGCCGTCCTGACACCTGTGGCGAACATGGCTACTTCGAGGTTTGTAAATATTCCCCACGTCGATAGAAAATTTCTCTTTAAAGTTCTAATAGCCAGAAAATCGTGTTGGTTCTTTTGAGGCTTTAGGTTACTTAGCATGGAGGCTCGAGCAATGTAATAACTAGGAAGCTTAGTGCATGTAGTCGAGCCATTTCAGTCCTGTACTCCACCTTACTCTCTTGGAATTGAATGAAGCAGCCTCTATCAGTTGTCGAGTCTTTAGCAGCTCCCGTATTACTGTTGCTGTAGCACTTCGGAATCATGTTACAAGGACACGGCCACCTCCCGTACATGGCTGCTACTCCTATTTGGACCACTTGACCCCGACGGTCGCAACCAAATTTTCCCCTAAGATTGTGGTCAATCATAGCTAAAATGCGTTATCACCACCGATGATATTACCACCAGAATCTTGTGTGCGATGATTGCCAGCGTCGTCACTAAACTATAGTACTACAAATGGCTGAAAGAGGCGCCACTTGTCAGTTGCCGTACTCAATCAAAAGCCCGTCTCCCGTTATCGTCACTCACCATTCAATGTTGCAGAACAGGTGTCGTTCGGAGTGACCGCTACTAGGTTGCTCAGGAATCCAATTCCCCATTCATTGATCATGATTCACGCCATGACAATTTGATAACGGCTGTCATTATCGTCCATCATCTTGCGGCTCTTCCTATGTAACCCGGGTATTCCAGGTGGCCATTCTGTGTACACTAGGCAGATCATCAGGCACAGTACTCGTTAATTAGACGGGCGGATCTTGACACCAAAATGCAACTTTCCGTTTCATAGAGCACCGATAGCTAGAAAAGGCCATTTTTAACATGGTTTCTGTTGCTGACCATTCAAGCACACCACATGTGGTCGTTCAACTTCCCTATATATAGTCCTGTCTGCCTCAACAGTGTGTTCCGTGTAGGTACAGCGGCGTTGAGTTGACTAGGCTTGTCTCTTTTACACCCCGTTCGTTTGGTGTTTTTCTCTCTCGTTGGTAGCCGGCTTGCTCAGTGTTCGTCATGAAGCCCATTGGTATCGCTCTCCTGGCCATCGCCGTGACTTTCGTTAGCGCTGATGATTTGCCGTGTAAGTTTGGATCATCCACATCGCTGATTGATTCTTCCTCATGTTGGACTTCCATTCCAAATGATGTTCCTGCGAACTTTATTATAGTTCTCTCGCTAATTGATGTGGTAACATAGATCATATTCCTAAGGGGTTGAAACCCCGATACTACTCATCGTACCCACCGCCTTATTACCCACCTTATCCAAGCAGTACAACATCGGACGAAGATGTACCGACATCAACACCAAGCAGTAGCAGCAAAACAAGCACGAGAAGTGTATCTTCTAGCAGGGCTCCAGTTTCAGAGACCACTTCCTCGTCATCGTCGACCAGCGCTCAGCGACGGACTTCGTCCGCTCGCAGCACCATAACTATCACCACCACCACTTTCATTACGACTACGCCGATTGTAACAATTTCGTCGTCATCATCTTCGTGGACATCGACTCTGGCCTCATGTACGTTAGATGGCGTTGGTCTTCATTTTGTTACAACATTCCTTTATCTACTCATTCTCTCCTGACTTCGTTGACCACTCATTCTCCCACAGCCAACTCTTCTGCCATCACTTCCACGAGTGTTACGACGGATACCACGGCAAGCTCATCTTTCACAGCCACTGAGAATTCCACTACGTCTGCAACTGGCTCGACAGGTAGCATAACAAGCTCTTCAAGCTCTGCTTCTAGGAACAGCACAACGTTTTTGTCAACTACAACTACTGCTTCAACTGGTACAATCACGAGCTCAGCTTTTACAAGCAATTCTACTACAACTGGGTCTACAACTATCTCGACAGGTAATACAACCACTCCTGTTTGGACGAACAGCACAACGTTTTTCCCATCTACGACAACAGCTTCGACAGATACCATCACAAGCTCAACTTTCACAACGAACTCTACTTCTACCGAGTCTGCAACTACCTCGACAGGCACCATAACAAGCTCTGCTTGGACGAACAGCACAACTTTCTCATCTACCGCGACGATTTCTACCGACTCGACAACAAGCTCAGCATTGACGACCAACTCAACGTCAACTAGCTCTGCAACTGCTCCCACGGACACCACGACAAGCTTTTCTTGGACGAACAGCACAACGTTTTCGTCTACTGCAACTTCTTCTACGAGCTTCTCAACCAGCTCGGCATTAACAACCAATAGCACCTTGACCAGTTCGGCAACTGCCCCGACTGATACCACGACGAGCTCCGTATTCACAACCAACTCCACGTCCACTAGGTTCGTGACTACGAACAGCACCACCATACCGTTAACCACTTCAGTACCTACATCAGGTTCATCAGGTTTATCAAGCTCATCTACTTCACCACCTCCTTTTGCAAACACTACTACTACTTCTTCAGCACGGAGTTCTACAACCGGAACGATTACCCTGCCATCAACTCATTCCACAACTTCGGAATATCCAGATGAAAGCAGTACTGGCCCTTACCCTAGTACAACTGAATCGTCCTCTTCATCATCCCTGGAGTCTACTTCTTGCATCAGCAGCAGTGTCGTAAACACCACTAGCGTCCCGTCCATGTCAATACCCACTACATCTCGTAACGACAGAACTCCTTCTCCACGATCAAGCTCAAGCGTGAAGTCATCTAGTGGCTCGGTAATACCTTCCACCAGTACCGCTCTCTCCTTCTCGACAACAATCATTTCATCGAGCAGCACTAGCTCGAGCCGCGCAACAACCCAAACATCACAGTCTAGTTCTTCCTCGACTCCAGATTTGACAAGCGTATGTGTATTGAGCAGTGTACAGAAAATAAAACTAACAACTATAGTCTACTACTACACGTACGCCTTCGTCTACGAACAGGCCCACAAGTTCCACGTCTACAACATTCAGAAGAAGTACGAGCGGGCTCACTTCCTCTACATCTAGCACCTTCTTGCTCCCAACGACACGATCATCCTCATCCTCGTCGATCTTGCCATCCTCTTCGTCGTCGGCATCATCATCCTTGACCTCAACGTCTTCTTTTTCTACGTCTTCCTCGCGTTCTTCCTCAACCTCGTTGACATCTTCGAGGTCGTCCACAACGTCTTCGCAGTCCCAATCCGACGACCCCACTCCAACTCCGTCTTCTTCATCGACCCGGCCATCGACCCGGTCATCGACTCGGTCATCGTCGTCGTCATCACCATCATCATCGTCAAGGAGTATCTTCACTCCAACTACTCGTTCTAGATTGAGCTCTAGAACATCATCCTCAGTCTCATCCACATCTTTCACAGATGCTACCAATATTTCATCGTCCACAAGTTCCGCCGGTCACTCATACCCTCCATCATCTTCCCCGTCGACGTCGGAGCCGACGAGCTTCACGGATGCAACACGCATCTCCTCTTCACCTACTCCTACCACCCCACCTTCGCCGACGAAATCATACTACGGAGGTGACAAGACCGATACGATTACCGATGATTCCGAATCCACGGCTACAGAAGCTACACGGATCAGCTCCAGTCTCAGCACCTCTTCAACATCAATTGCGTCCTCGTCCACCTTCAAGACGAGCACCCGCAGGACGCTTAGTCGCTCCTCAACCACGACCGATGAAGCCGAGCCCAGCACCACAGGCCCTTACTATCCTCCCGAACCAACCTATACGCCCTACAAGGCATACGAACCTGAGAACGGGAAGAAGTCAAGCATTGGTATGCGAGGCCTGCACGCCTTCAAAAGCTTCTGGGATATCGAACATAAGGACATCGGCACGGATAAGGCAGACGACGTAAAGCATAAAGCGAAGAGAGCCATGGTGAGTTTCCCATTCGACCGTTGATATGACCCAATGTACGTAGACATATATTGACGGTTCTCTCTTCGCGATGTAGGCTGGGCAATGGTATGTTTAGATGGATGGGTATGTATCGGCGTTGTGGTGGGAGTATCATTGGGGTGACGTAATGAGGTTTACTTTCTTCGAGTCTTGTGTATTGGTTATGCATGTGAGCTGCTTGACTTAAAAAGATGTTTTCACTTCGCTTCTCTACAGTCCTTACTTGCTTAATAGAGACCGGATTATTTCTTCTTGTCCTTCTACTTTTCTTTCCATTTGATGTATTACTATGTGAAAAGACTTTCGGATTTGATAAATGACCGCGCTATCTACTGATTTGTGATTCACGATATCATTACTTACATTGTGAGGGTTGATCTTTGCTGTGATCTGATCTTAGGGTCCCTAGGTTTCAAAGGCGTGATCTAATAGTTCAGCTTACCATAACAGAGAGCTGTGGCTTTACTCAACCCTTAGTCTATTACTATCCGAGGGCACCAAGAAGGCGAGTTGTGATACACACGTAGTCGGTCAGCCAGCACGTCTTTCTTGCATATAGTGACACCAAGACAACTCTAAGAATGTATTCATCCTGGATAACATTCATAGCATACTATATACTTAAAATGACAGTGTCCAATTTACCCCTACCCAAGAAGAAGCAAGACACACCCACTCGACGCTTGACTTTGGAAACCAGTTCCACTATCGCTATGAGCCCCGATCCTACGCCGAATTCCCCGTATTCGTAAAAGTTTTCCGTCATCATTGACACATTGGTCTTGAGTCACAGCCGTGCCTAGTCCTGCTACCCGCGCCCAAGTTCTCAACTTCAAAGGCAACAACGCAACGACCTGTCCTCGCAAACCTTCTCTCAGTACACTGCCTAAGTCCGACTTCGAAACGGACAACCCACCATACACTTGAACGTCCCTAAACCCCCTAGTCCTCTCGAAGTGAGTGGACCCCCAAGTCCACCCCCTCACACCTTCAACAAAGCCGTCTCCTCACCAACCCTCGTCTCCAAGCTCTCCCTCGGCACAGCATCCTCATCGAGGTCACCATCAGCAATGACATCAGCATTGCCGCCCTCGTTCTGATTGTCAGCAGCGTTAGCATTAGCATTGACATCTGCGCCCGCACCAGCCTCCTCCTCGTCCCTGAACCCGGTCTCGGCGAGCGCAGTGTACGCGTGGCCGCCGCTGCCACCGACGGTCCTGGTAGCTTGGGAAGCGGGACGCGCCGCGACGTTGTGGCCGCAGTTGGGGCACTCGACCTCGGACTTCTTGCAGAACTTGCAGTAGTCGGCGATGCTGCCAATGAAGGTGATCAGGTGGTGGAGTGCGAAGTAGGCGTGGATGTACCTGTGGAGATGTTTGCGTTAGCCACGATTGGGGATATATCATCATGGATATTGAGAGTGAAAGGGGGTGAGATGTTGTTGGACGGGCTTACATGTTGGCGAAGACGAATGGAATGAAGAAGGACTCTGCAACGCCTGCGGCACGACTCCACTGCAGTCTCGAGAGCTCCCGGGACATAAAGGGGATGAGAAATCCGACATATAGACCAAATGCAGTGAGGTCAACGAGGGGGGAAAGCAAGATCCGCCAGAGGAGGTTGACCCTTCGCTCGTTGTTGTGAACGGAGCTCTGCTTTCGGTTGGCGGCGTAAAATGCAACTGATGTGATTGCAGAGAGAACCGTAGTCAGAAGGACGGGAATACCGAAGCCATTGAAATCTCTATTATCGTAACCGTAGTAGTTATAGTTATATCGATTGGAGGTTGAAAGGATCACGACCAGGAGGATGAATGAGGGGAGAGTATTGAAGGCGAGGACGCCACGGAGGGGTCCCTCGCCTCTTGCAGATCGAAGTGGTGCCATGTTGTTTGTTGTCTTGTCTACGAGGTTCAATTGATAGAGACCGGTGAGAAGTGCTTTTCTGAACAAGTAGGCCGTTGGTGATTGATATATCCAATGTATTGCCTGGTGTTGAAGTCCACGATGCAGGTACGACGTGTGAAACTCAGTTATGTATAGTGGTTAGATGATACGGGCGCTATTCTTTGCCATGTTCATTAGGCAACAACAAAACAGAAACAACATCTGTATCTAGTTCTATCGCTACGCATGAAGGACTATTAACGCGTGTTGCTGCATGCTCCGCCATGCCAAGGGTGAAACGATAGCCTATCAGCGAGCCTTACGAGGCAGACTCGAGACAATAAGAACCTTGGTCCTAGCCCCCGTCCAATCAGTTACACTCTGAAGGATTCCGAATATGTAGAGATGATGTTACACGGCTCCCAATGCAGTAGAGTCTAGAGTAAACAGAGTAACCATCGAGAAGCGATGAGGTCTACACGAAGGAGGCTAACCTTCTATAGCAAACCTAACAGGTTTTACGTCCGTACCTCAAGCGATCGGGTATCCATGGGACTAGTTGACAGCAACAGCGTAATAAGCTCACGAGCTTTGCGTTATAAAGAAAGCTGTTGCCTGGTAGACAAGAAACTTGAGAGCTCAGATGGGCCACATCGGTAGACCTTCTTTGATAACCTGATGGTTCGGAAACGAAGCAAGATATGTTGATCCATCCCCACTCTTTCAAGAATTGATCTATTTCTGAAGATTAGTCCAGTCAGAATTAACAAAGAAGACGCGTATCGAAGTGCTGGGTGCGTCATTGTCTAAGCCATACACCATCTATCTCCTCCGTAGAGGATGTTAGTCCATGATTTGTAGCAAGATCGTGATGGAAACCAATGTCAGAGGAGGCACTTCATCGAGTTTCTAGGACGAAATATAGTTATTCGTACCTACCATTACGATTATAAAAGATCGCTCATTGGACACTGCATGCTGGAGTCTTTGGAGACCATACGACTATCAGTGCTGGGAGGGCACTGTGCGGACTAAGATCGAAACGAGTTTTTCCGATTATGATGGCAAAAAGAAACAAATCACTGGGGCTACGTAAACAAAGGCGTAACGGTCATTTGTGAGTGGATGCCTTAATCGGGCAAGTTGAAGACCGCGCGTCGGAGGATTCGACCCAGTGGGCGCAGCACGTTTGGGAGTCGCATGGCATAATTAGGCGAATTGAGTGCACACAAGTATACTGTGTAAGCAGTGCGTCAAGTAAGAGACCGGTGCTATGGCTACGGACTCAAAGAAACAAGGTAATGCACACATCATTCGCTCATTTGAGATTCTGAAGGATCAAAATATGCATCAAAGAATTACAGCATCTTTCTGTTGATGGATATGTGTGAGGAGTCTAAATGCGGAACTAGCTCGTTCAAAGCAGTAATGGTACGCGCGCCTGGAGCGGAGCTTGCCCCTTTCTACTATGGAGTATTTGCAGATGCCATGTCTTAGTACTAAATAGTATCCCACTGCGTGTGTTTAACTTCACTACACTGTTGGCTGTGGGCGCCTTTTCAAAGGCCTGTCGGTTACGTACGAGTAGTGCAGGGGACGCGGACTTTGATGACCCAGAACAGTTCGGCCCCCGGCTCAAACGTCGAACCACTAAGAGCAGCAGTTACCCAACTACAGAATGCCGTTTCTTCCTGTAGTTTCGAATTCAAAGTAAATAATGGGGCATGGAAAAAGTGATCTACATCCCCGAATTGTATGATCTGTTCAGAGGAATACTTCGAAAGACTGACAGTCCTGGAAAGGATCGCCAACGGGGCGATGTTGGCACAGGTCATGGAGCATGGTTACTGTATCTTTGCATTCTGCCGGCCAATTAGCGCATGGCAAGGCTCATCCTTCGTGGGATCTGGAAGATTGTTTTGGACATGGCCCCTCGGAGAAATGTTACAAACGAGAACCTGTACTGCACAAAGTAGATTCCAAACAAAGTGCACCACCCATAGAATAGCGAAATCGTCAGGAGATTGAGTCCCTCGGTCGAGCAAATGAAAGATGAAAATGCCTTCATACTATATGTATCGCCTTGTTGGTATTGACGGGATATGCAAAAAGTATGGTATGCCGGTACATACCCGCATGATATGTATCGTCCTGCACTTGGCACAACCCCCCTGGGGCGCCTCGAGCACGGCCTGTGTCAGGCGCCCGATCTTGGGTTGACAAGGCAGAAGGTATGGAACAGATTGAATTTTGGTGAGAAGGATCCTTCAGAATCTTACTCCTCGTCTTCTTCATCCTTTGACAGATTTTCTCTTGTCGCCTTACGTCCAGACAACAGTGGTAATTTGGCCGTCCATGGTCTACACCTATCGAGTAACTCCAGCGTATTTGGATGTCGGCACCCGCGACGGCGACAGAATGGATAGTAGTGTAGAGAAGCTGAAGCCTCAAGAGGCAGACTGTTTCCAGAGTCGATTTTGGGATGTCGCAGATGCACCGCGAAGTCGATATGTGTACATCTGGGCTCTGTGTGCCAGTGCGTCGCTCTACACTTCCAAATTCATCCTGGTGGACCTCAATGTACACTATCCATTCCACCTCTTCATTTGGCAAGCGGTCGGCATCGCAGCGTTCACTTTGCTGAGCCAGTGGACGACATCGCGGCCCATCAACAATCGATCATCCGGTTCCACAAGGCAGCCATGGTTTCTTCCTCTACTCCTGGCGATGAGCATAGCGTTGTCGATGATATTCGGCCTGATAACCACATTACATTTCCCGAATGTCCCGACCTTGGCTCAGCTATCGGTAAGCTTTCATGGACAGTATGGTTCATCGAGGAGGGATCCGCTAACTAGAGAAAGGTATTGTGTTTCTTGCCAGAAATGCTCGTTGCTTTCGTTATAGACCGGACAGACCGTTCCAAAACAACCCTTCTTGGATCGCTATTCCTTACTGCTAGTTGTTCCGGGATTTTGTTTGGAGAATACAGGCTGTTAGTAAACGGAATGATCTCCTGGCTCCTCGCCATAGTATTCTTTGCCGCTTCGAGGATCATTCACACGGTCGTGGTCAGTCGATCTCCGGACACGTTATCGAACGAGAAACGACTCGACCTTTTTACTGCCAACTCGGGCATCCTCATCGCAATAATTGCTATCTGGGGTTTGGGCTGGGAAGACGCATGGCAGGTTAAGAACTCCATCAAGGCATCATATGTACCGCTTCTGTTGGTGAACATGGTAACCACAACGGTGGCGGTGGTTCTTGGAAAATCGACGCTGTTCCCGACATACATAACAGATCATCGAAAGCTAGGGTCATCAGTCAACATCTCGCACATGCTGGGTATCACCGCAATTGTAATGCAGTCCGGTATTGTTGGATTTTTGTCAACGCTCAGCCTGAGAAGGGCATACACTAGCAACGTCCAGCTCCTCTCATTCTTCGCGGCCATACTTTGCGTAGTCGGCACCGCATTGATGAGCGGTCTACGTGGGTCGAGGGACGCCGAGTCTACAGTATACTCTTTGATGCCGGAAGATGAAAGTGTCGAGTCGCTTGGACGGATTCGTAGCAATGTCTCTGATGCTTCAGGATGGACAAATGAGACTCACGTCTCGGATGCCTATGAATACCGTCCTGCAAAAGCTGGCCGAGCACTCCTCGTTGCTTTGCTTACAGGAGCAACGTGGTTGCTTTATACGTTTTTGAACTTTTCAGACAAGGTCCATGCCGAGACATGGAGTGCCGGTGCCATCCTTGATACTGCCTACGTCCCGCAAAGGGACCACGACATCATCATCAGCATGTACAAAGAGCCTACCGAGCATGTTGCATCCTTAATATCGGGACTGAGGGATATTCCGGGACTGTCCAATGCCCATGTCCTAATATATATCAAAGACGCGGAAGCAGATCTGGAAGTTATTGAACGTGGCACTGGTGCAGATGAAGTCACATCTCTACCCAATCTGGGTAGAGAAGGGGAGACCTATCTCAACCACATCGTGAACCGCTGGGATAACCTCGCTCGGCAAACATTCTTCCTCCAGGCCGATGTCCACAATCCCCGGGAATTCTGGCCACGTATCACCGATTACTTCGACCCGGTCCGAACAGGAATGTTGAGCCTTGGTTGGTCTGGCAACGTCTGCAATTGTTATGAATGCGGGGACAAGTGGGATGTGCGTGACCCTACAGGGCTCTTTCCGAAAGTGTATGGGCAGATCAACAACAGTACGTCCTGCGACCAAGTCCTCCTGAGCTACAAAGGCCAATTTGTGGTTTCTGCACAACGAATTAGAGGTGTAAAGAAATCGGTGTACGAGGACTTGCGTGACGCTCTTGTCAATCCGGACAGTTGGGCACACCAGGAGACTTATCTACAGGGCCGCCCGGATTCTTTGAATGCGCCACAGTTCGGTTTCCAGCTGGAAAGAATGTGGAACCTCCTCTTCCAATGTTCCGACTTGGATGTTGCCTTCAAATGTCCTTCTTTACTGAGTGGCTCGGGAATTGGAACAGGAAGGATAGGAGGAAGCAAGGAGGACTGTCAGTGTCTCGATCCTGCACGTTGACGCATGGCGAAGTAAGGGCAATGCTGTGGGGGTTTTTGTTGAAAGCATTTTCGAGGCGTTATTTAGTTAATGTTGTATTTAGATACCCGGGCACATGCTCCATGGATACTCAATAGTTGTGCATCAACAACAATTAATAGATATTGAAAAGAAAAGGACCTAGAATGTCGCGGCCATACGTGTAAAGAAGAGAAGCAGCAGGCCCCATCTTCACTTCAAAAGGTAGAAGTGAAGAAGTATGTACTGCGACACCAGGAGGTTATCATTTGGAAACTACGTTAGGAAGCGCCGGATAGGTAACACCCTGACTTTCACCTGATTGGTATTAGCGCATTGAACGCGATCGTATCAGCGTATCTCGTATGCCAGTCCAAGTCCTCTGGCTCGCGCCAGAATACGATAAATCAGTTCCTAGGACTCGTTTGGTCTCCACTTCCGGAGAAATGATTCGAAGATAGGCTGGTCTTCATGACGCTAACATGACCCGTTGGGGCTCGTTCTTTGCAGCCACAACAACACGGATGTGAGGAACTTGGACGTTCCGAGACCTGCCACTTGTTAGGCAGGTCGCAAGCGGGCAACGTTGTGTTGCATCAGTAGCGAATATCATAGGAAATGGTAAAACACAGCAGCATGTGGCGTCGCTACACCAAACACATACGCGCAGAGATAGGAACTACTCGTCATTGATCGCCGATCCAGGTGTTGTTTACGCCTTGAACTAGTCCACTCCATTCTGCAAGGTGAAAATAGATGACCAGAGATGTAAGGGAACTCCTTCTGGGCTACGGAGGATAGATAACGACTACGAGAATAATGACCATTTGCTCCATGTTTCCCTTTCACAACCCAAGTTACGCCATTGCCAAGTTAGCCGTTATGATGGGAACGGTGGTATAAAGTTGGAAAGAGACCATCATAAATCGAAAACAAATGAACGCCGAGTAATGCCACGAATGCTCGGAGACAATGCAGATTGAAACAGCTGCGTGCGCCTCCAAGGAGAGCCTACATCTCCAGAGCGTTGATCATATAGAAGAGCAAGTACGCTTCCGCACCAAGCACTTCTGCCTCGCTGACCAACACTACCTTACTATCGTCGAACATGAACCATTCGTTTCCTTCTCGAGAATAGCTAACGTAGTGGCCAGAATCCATCTTCCCCTTATGAACGATGACGGTAGCTAGTTCGTAGATAAGGCTATTTGCGGGTGTGTTGGCATTGTGGTTGGACGGTGGGAGTTTTGCATTTTTCGAGCCCTTGGGATGTGTGGATTTATATTTCGACGTGTACGGGTAAAGATCAATCTTCATAGGAAAGTTGACCTTGGTCTCAATCTTTGTAGAGGTTGACTTGTGATGCTCGAAACGCTAGACGACTGTTAATATCCATAGAGTTCTAGAAATCTCATCTCACATACCTTCAGATGTATGGGAAGAACTGGTGGTAGTCGTTTGATGCTCAGTTGCTTCGTGGCTGGGTGCTCTTTCTTACAGTTCGAGCAAGTGTATTCGTCGGAGCCCAATTTCTCGCGACCTGTGAAGCGCTCTAGACAGTCACGCAAGGTCAGTTGTATATCCTCTGGGTTTTGGTTCGCTGCATCGTCCTTTTTCCTCTTCTTTGGAAGGTTCCGAACGTCGAGGCTCAAATCCATGTATGGATCCAAAGCTGTAGTTACGTTCTTGCATCCATCGCATGTGACGGTGCTGGAAAGCTTGCCGTAAAATGTTTGATGAATTATGCAGGTACAGTTTGTTTCAGACGAGCCGCCATTCTGCAAATGCAGGGTGTTTAGCATGAACTGCATATACTCGTGTGCGTCTTGCTGTTGGTAGCCCGCGAGAGCCTAGATATCAATTAGTATGTGACATGGGGACATACCAGCAAGTCTGAGCTAGTCTGCATTGTACAGCACGTACCTCGCCAGCCGTCCAACTTGCCTGAAGCATGTTGACAGCACCAAACCCTTCAGTTTTCTCGTTCGAATGGAATTCGACAAACATCTCATCCAACGCGCAGCTCACACATGCCTCTTTGCCGCAATCTTCCTTCTTGTGACCCTCGGAAAGATAGAAGTTCCTAATGAAGGGGTTGTGAATGAGCGTCTGCAGTATGACACTCATGAAGCATGTTTGCCCCATGTTGTAAAGCCCACGTAGGCCGATCGCGCGACAAGGGAGAAAGGTGGAATTATTGATGATAAGTTTATGTTCCTCGGCCGTGGTCGTGTCTTCGAATTTGCGCTTCTTGCCTTCACATCTATTGTCAACTGGGGTCACAAGTAACAGTAGCACTAGAGTGTCACCAACCTTTCTGCATCCTTCGAGTCTCCAATTCAGGGTCGTAAATGAAGTCGTTGCACTGCCCGCAGTACACATGCCCATTCCGCGATTCAACCGCTAGACGTTATGTCAGCTTTCGCACAATCAATATGCTGGACTATAAACCCACAAAAGCAATGTAGCTTTGTCTCGACATGCTGATCCCGATCGGCTTCGGAGCTTATATTGGGGCACTGGAGGCAGAGGTAGAGGGGGCGAATGGATACGGCTGGTCGACCTTCCGAGTTCTTGTGTGTCTGCGCATTTATACTGGGCTTTTCGTGAATACTTTGGAGGATGAGGCGGTAGTTGTGTAAGGTAGGCTTTTTCGCGGCTTCGAGCATTTCCCGTATATGCTCTACAGGACCTGTCAGTCGCGCAATGTAACTCAGTCTTGATGTGCGGCAACTCACCACATCCCGATTCAACATGTGCCATCTGGCTGCTTGGAACTATGGCGCCTTTAGAGTTCTTCACAACCTTGGGTGAGGCCATTGCCGCCCCTTTTGGAATGGCAGCGATGCTGTCCATGATGCGACTTTTGATAACGAGAGATGTGGGCGCATCTACATAACTCGGCAAGGACTCGGTGAGAGCGAGGCAGCGGGGAAAGAAAGACGGCGGAGATAGTCTTCCCTCGCTCTTGTCGCAGCAGACAAGCCCCTTGGGTTCTCAAAGATGTTTATTCGGGGTTCAAGTAGGGTCATCAACATGAATGAGTGAATTGGAGCTGCTGTTCAAAGGGTCTGCATGGAGGCCAAACCAATCAGCTCGGATAAAGTTGCGCCACCGATTTCCCGCGACAGACGCGTGCACGTCCCCTCACGAACATCCAGACAGAGTCACCGACACATTCACGATTGAGCTACGAATAGTCTACCCCGTAGATTCTCAGTGGTAATAGGTACAGCCGACACCAAGGGTTTGTATGCAGGTACAGATACATGAAGGATGAGTGCGCACCACCCAAAGCAGCCGACTCATGGTGTGCACGGGTGTCTATGTGCTGTGTAGATCCTCTGGTCGGAAGGCTACAGACTCGGCCGATGAACGCCGCCGTTAAACAATTAGTTGATGCTCGACTTAGGTAGCCAACAACTTTGTTACTTTGCATGAGTAATCGTAGTTAGCGCAGTGATGCTGACTAGATACTTGTTAGTAAAAATGGGGTTGCTATCCCCCAAGTACTACAAATCATGGAGAACCTAATGTTCCTATACTACGAGGTATGGTTACAATATATCGAAATGATGTTCCAGAGCTTGAAGCTGGTCCTTATCATCGAACAGTATGTCCAATACCTTCTAATTGCAGCCGTTGCGATAGCTCTTTGATAAGGAAATCAGCATCGATTTACACACATATATTTGATTGGTAGTGAATATGAACCATGCATATACAGTACAACTTTCCTTTGCTGGTGAGCAAGTCTGCCACACTGAAATATATAATTCATATCAACAGATAAATAAGTGTGTAGCAGCAAGTAAGTCTCGAGGTTGGTTTCCTGTGTAAATCGAAGTCGCAGGGATACGTATCGGCGTATTTTGTCGCGTATCGTGTCGTACACCGTATTGGGACGCTGTAATAATTCAAGTATACACGACTCAATATCAAATCCAAATCCAAGTAATGATACGAATTGACAATTGCAACATTGGAACCCTTGGCTCAATTATGGATTTCAGGTACGGGATAGAAGATTTCTCAACCCAAAAACAAAAGTCGTTCAAGACAATTGCTATGGCTACTCGTCCTTTTGCATCCACTTTTCACACGACTAGTTGCATACATCCGGGAATGATGTCACATCTCTGCAGAGAAGTAGTAAGACGGTTCTTGATGGTCGGTTCAGAATAAATCCAAAGTCAATGTGAGGCATATATCCGGATTGGAATCGCACCATCCGAACCTCCGTGAGAAGTTAAAGGACCTAACACGACAAAATGGATTATTACAGTAACGAAATATAGCTGTCTTTTTTCTTTTTCTTTATCTTTTCTGGTCCAGGTGGAAAACCCAAACCCGTTGCGTCGGCTGTGCACAGGCCCAATGATCGGCGTTAATGGCATCAACAGTCAGCATTTCGCAGGCACCCCATCCATCCACATTCACCGTCCACTCTATCCACTCAATCTCGCGCCGACCTTTTGAATGCGCCAACGAAGGCTTGCGCTCATTTATTAGACCAAGCTTCCGGCATGCGCCATTAAATCCTTCTCGCGACAAAATATCACTATTGCTATTACTACTCACCCTTCTGCTCCCATCTCCAAAAGTTTTCAACTTGTTCCTCTTCCTCTACGTTCCTCCGCGACCTCGCCGTTTCCCTCCGATCCGTTTCGCAACAACTGTTCCAGCACCTCCGGAACCCCGCGGCAGCATTACTACATTTCTGCACATTGACCTACCTACTTAATACAATACTCTAGTAATGGTTCATCGATTCTGAAAACTTCCATTTCACACCATCTCGAATCTTTTGACTCCATTTCTGGCCGCGCGGGCCTGGCGCATCCTTCGATATGCCTCTCCTCAACGTGAGGGAGCTCCTCCCGTTCCCCAACGGCGATAATACATCTCATACCATAATCAACGGCGTCGATTTCAACTTGACTGCCCTCAAATTCTTCAATTATACCATCTACTCCAACAACACAATATCCAATAGATCGAAATGCTATCTCATCTTCGACCAATTCAAACCGCACATGTTCAGCAATGGTAGCTGGGTCAACGGTTCGACTTGCTACATCCCATACTATGGAATCAAAACTCGAGGCTACGCAAGCATTGCGTTCGGCACCGCATTCGGAATGAGCATTATGTTCACGTTGATCAATCTACGAAAACACGGAAAGCGCTTCGTGCGAGAGGACAAAAGGTTCAGGATCGTTGGTCGTAGATGGCAATGGTACTGGATGCTGTTCGCTGCAGCATGTGGTATGATCAGCTGCTTGACAGGTATCGATGTGGATCGCAATTATTTGCAGGATCTTTCCATCATTCTGCAAAGCTTCTTCTTCACACTCATGGTCCCGGGAACACTTGCAATGGTCTGGGAAAGTGTCAGGCATTGGTAAGTTCACCGCTCAGATCTATCGCCCTTTTTACGTCTTGCTTACCATTCACTGCAGGGGCTCGTGGCAGGAAAGACAACTAGTAGATGTGGATCCCTATTCTTACCCGGATGACGATACAAGGACCAGGACCGAGTTCTGGCTCCCGCTGATGTTCTACCTTATTGCTTGGCTCAATTTCTTCATGACTATTCCTCGATCGTGGAACGCGTTCAGACAGCAGAACACGCCAGAGCAACAACGTGACATAGCAGCACCAGCCGCTACAAACAATCGAACAAAGGCGGGCGCTATCATTGCCGCTGTAGCTTGGTTCATCATTGTCTATTCACTCTGGCATTCGCTGAAACATTACAAGCGACGGAATACAGGATTCTTCGGCAAGATCAACGGATTTTGTCGGGACTGCCCGACCAAGCTCTTCGTCGTCATTATTCTGCTTGCCGTTCGTGTGGCGTATGGCCTTGCCAGTGCATGGATATTTGAGCTTACGATCATGAAAGACGATGTCATGATTGGTTGGCCGTTCGGATTGGGCTATGGACCCATTCTAGCCATCATCATCGTCTTCGAGGTCTTCGGCTATATTGAAGAGAATGAAGACAAGGTGATCATGGAGCAGAGACGATTACGAGGCATCGAACACGATCGTGAGCTCAATCTGACGAAGAAACCTGGTTGGTGGAACAAGAACTTTACGAATCGATTCAAGTCGGACGATGAGCGTCTGCGTGACATGGCAGCGATTGACAATAGTGGAGCTACTACAACAACGACCCGTCGTCAACCTCAGAACATTGAGATGGGAGACATGACTCTTCGCAATCGGTCCAGGAGCAGACCTCCAGAGGATCCATTCCGGGATCAAAGTTCGTCAGAAAACTCTCGACAGTCTTCCGTGGCTGTCGGTGCGAGATTAGATCCCAGTCGCACCGAAAGCGATGCAGCTAGTGCAAAGTCTGGCCTAACGGGACGCACCTTGACGGCTGAGCAGATGGCTAATGCCCGGCCACAAAACGTGAGGAGCATGCTGGATGTTTGAGAGAAATAATAGATTGCGTGGACGATCAGTTGTAATGTATATGTACATACCTACACGGTTGAATTTTGATGGCCATATACCATGGTACCTATATTACTGAACCAATACTTATGAATCGAAATACCTTCCAAGGACGTGAAGAGAGCATTGCACATAATAATCCAAGGTCGTGCTTTATTATCTGTATTAGTAGTCATGCTTTGCGGAACATTGGTTGCCAGAAGACAGGCTTGCCATTAAGCGATTGGCGTGCGTCCTAACAGTCGCATCCTCCAGTGGTGATGATGTCAATGGTGAGGAAATATATATATACGGAGTAGTAATGTATCAAAACGACACGTACAACATGACTTGCTTTGGCAACAGCAGCCACCCACAAGCCATTTTAATTGCTCGATCCTCATGGTAATCAATTCGGCACGAATACGCGTCCAATCAGCGCCTTGGTCGATAGCGAGTGCAGTGCGGAGGCGGGTTGTTTTTTTTATCTCAAGGCTGGGCGTTCAAGTAAGTGCAGGTGCAAATGCTCCCTATCCCATCTCGACCTCCCTCCCCCACTCCGCGCACCTCACCTCATCCTATGTCACAGCGCCGCCCATACCGTGACTTCTCCACCTTTGCATAATTTCACAACTTCACCGACCATTTGCGACAATACCCAACCTAAAAAAAGCACGGAACATATTCTCTTAACACCCAGCAATACACCAGAGCCGTCGACAGAGAACATATCACATCCTTTCCGTCACCATTCGAGCTTCCGCCCGTCTACACGACTACTTTGCCCCGCCTTCGGTTGCTCATTGCCCTCCTCTATTCCTTTCCGTCACTGGCCGCCTACCTTCGCAATGGCCGATAACAACATTACCGAAGACTCAAGTCTCTCCCCAAAACAGTCTCCGTCTATTCCAACTCCACTACAGCCAATTGGGAATGTTGCAAGCCCGCGATCACCACCGCCCACCGGTCTGAAGATAGGCTCGCCGAACCCAAACTCACATACCCCCAGTGCTCACCGTTCAAGCTTTGCGGAGAATATGCGCGGCATTCCTCACAGCCCACGAGCATCAAGACAGCCCAGCTTGACCCAACAAGCTCTTCAGGATCTCCTAAATAACCCTCCGAATAAGAATGCAGACCCCAAGTTCATAGGGAGAGACTGGAAAAGCATTAGGATTGGAGAGGTTGTAGATAAGGGTCTAGTGAGATGGGTGGAGGACGGAACAAGTGTCGAGGAAGCTACGAATGTCAGTCATCCCGTTTTTGATCCCCGGTGCTGAAAGGGCAATCCCATTTCCCTTCCGTAGATACACGGAGCTGTTGCATGGAAATGGACTGACACTGGACTAGTTACTCGTTGAATCCGGTGCACCTAACGTCGTTCTTCTTCGAGAGTCAAAAGAATCCCAGACCGCGACTGGAACCTTCGATTACAGCGATCTGAATGCCTACCTCCTACTCGTCGTTGGACTGGCTCACCCATCTGAGGATGAAGTCGCATCCTTCGACCAACTCGCCAAGAAGGGGCGAGAAGGCAAGCCTATCCCATTGAAAGATGTCAAAGAGCTTGGAAAGAAGGAACCAATGATATTTCTGCCTCATACTGCGGATTTGACGAAGGCAATGGAGGTATTCGGCAGTGGAGTGCATCGAGTGCTAGTGGTTGAGGAGCATACAACAAACGTTGTAGGTGTCCTCACACAGCTCCGAATGGTGAAGTTCTTCTGGGAGAATCGCTCTGCTTTCCCAGCGGTTGATCAATTGTATCCGCAGCTGATCAAGGATCTGCACATCGGCTCGCAGACAGTTGTTGCTATAAAGTAAGTTACAGTACCCTTTACTTCGGACGCTGGAGAGCCGAGATATTGAACCTCAGCGATCTTGGTGTTCGCATCCATACGTGCTGTCGAGCAACAGTACTTTTAAGAATTGCAAAACTGACATGGAAGCAGTGGTGACAAGCCCTTGACCGACGCGCTAGAGCTCATGCACAACGAGGGGATCAGCTCTCTGCCCGTCCTTGACGCTCAAAATAATGTCATTGGTAACATCTCTCACATCGACGTTCGCGTAAGTATCCTCATATCCTGAACCCATATTTTTGTTAATCTAGCTGTTAGCTGCTCACCAAGTCAACATCTCTTCCACTTCTACGCTCCTCCTGCATCCACTTCATTTCTGTTATTCTTACAGAACGCGGCGTGAATGACGGTAAAGACTCTTTCCCCGTCTTTCATGTCACACCAGTCTCAACTGTCGCCCATACGGTCGCGAAGCTCGTTGCCACCCGTTCTCATCGAATGTGGGTCGTAGAGACACCATCACCAGCCTCTTCTGGACCTCCAACGCCAGCTGCAACGCCCGCTATTCTTGTCCCACCTTCCCCCATTACGCCCCTCCCCTCGGCCCAACAGCCATTTGCCCAAGGTCCTCCCACCTCTCCCCACCTCTCCTCATCAGCTGCCGCACCCGCGCCTGCTATCTCTGCAGCCTCCATCCCTGGCGCAAGCCTCTCTGGTAGACTCAATGGTGTGATCAGCTTGACAGACATCCTCAATCTCTTCGCCAGGGCAAGCGGCCTGCATCCCCACGACCCCGATGAGGCGAGACGCGCTAGGCGGAGATCTAGCAGCTCTTCCATGCGTCGCAGCATCGACAGCTCACGAAGTGAAAGCATGAGCGGCAGGAGGGGCAGCATCAGTGAGCGGAGCCAAGCCCAAGGCTTAGGCATCATCCGTGGAAGGGGGAGCACAGCCGAGAGAGGAGGGCAGCAATAGTGTGCTCTCTTCCATGTGGCACAATGAAATGAACGTCGATTACGAAATGAATTTTAACAGAAAAAAGCATATTAAGGACTCCACACTGTCTGATCCAATTCACTTTTGCGCTACTATGGAAGTCTTTGTTTTTCCCCGTCCCCTTCCCCTTCCCACCCGTTCAACGAGTCAATTGCGTGTTTTACTTTGCGAGATGTGCGGCGTTTCTCTTTTTGGGCGGTATCACATGTGTTTACTTCATTTCTTTACTTCCCTTGCTCAATCTAACGGGTGGAAGGATATGTTTTCCCCTTTCCTATAACGAAAGCCAGGACAACCTGGCGACAGAATGGAATTTTTCTAGAATATGTTTTTTTTTGTAAGCATGGGACTGCAACAGGGCGGGGAAGGGAAAGCAATTATCATGAGATTATGAGAGTGACGCAATTGAAATAATAATTTCAGATGTGTGTGTTATGGTTCTCGTTTACTGGATGTGGTCTATTACCTATTTGTCGTGTATGTGGCAGACGCCTGGATATTCGACGTCCGTGGCTGTATAAGTGGACTCGAGTCTGAGTTTCCCATCGTACTCTGTACTTCGATATGTTGCATATCCTGACTTTTGCGACCGGTCTGGTTCTTGCAAAGTTAGATAACTATGCCTTGGTGGGCTTATAGATCCCCTTACGAGTCCATAGACCAGACGGCTATTGGACTCGCAACGCCATATGCTGCGCTTTGGGTGTCCTGGCGGCTTGGATGAATCTCAACACTATGGCCACGTCCCCTTCAATCCGGATTGTATCGTCTCCGTGCCTCCCTCTCCCTCCATTCTTGCCGCCGTTGAACTGCATTCGGACTTCGCGATCGAGTTCTACATCGTTTCCTCCTCCAGACCGGTTTCCCATCCGCATCGAAATAATCTGGCAACCTTTCCTGATACTGCACATGGCTATCCCAGTCCTCCAACTTCGTATAAGGACTCCTAAGCCAAGCATTCAACTCATGTAAAAACAGCCTCGCGCTCTCCCGGCCTATGAATTCGCTCAAGAGATCCTCCGCGTGGCCATCGCTGGCCTTGATATCAACGGTCTTTAGTATAGAGACGATGTACGACAGCAGCCATTCCGCGTTGCTGCTAGTCGTAGGCGCGTTCGCCGTACTCCCATCTGCATCGTTGTACAGGAACGAAAAGACTCGAAGTTCTCGACGTATAAACATGCGCGCCCGGGATTGGAGGTCGGGAGAGGAAGAGAATGACTCGGGTGTCCAATTGCTGTGTGCGGAGATTCGATTTGCGCCTACGTACGCCGAGTAAAGATTCTCTCTATAGACATGACGGCGACGGAGTAGAGCGAGACTTGGGCTTGGGCGTGTGTATGGTCGTGGCGGACGAGGACGTCTCGGGGGAGGAGGGCGAGAAGTGTTATTTGAACGAGACGATGCCGCAGCAGGTGGAGCGGGTTTGGAGGAATGGGTCCTCTTCACATGGAATATCTTGAAGTCTTTATCGCTTTTGCGGTCGTACTCGACAGTTGTTACTTCGGCTTTGCAAAGTGGACAATTCGATCGCTCTTGCAGCCAGCTCACCAAGCAGATGAAATCGAAAGCTGTATGATTGCAAGGCCTTGTTTGCGCTCGCTCTGTGATGTTGGATAGACAAATGACACAATCATCGTGGGGAGTCACCTTGCTTGACTCTACATCAGTCTCCATGCGCAAGTGAAAAGGCAAACATTAGCATAGTACTCGTAGTAGTTACAAAAATGAGAGAATGTAACTGGAGAGCGGCGGTGGGGGCAACGAATGACGGAAAGAGAGGGTTCGGGAGTGCGCACAGACCCATGCGCGCGATTGATCGGTCGCGATTACCTGTGAACTTTCTCCATCTTTTAGTCGCAAGCTGCTGAAGGAATCATTGACATCATTCCGTTCACACCAGCTGCCTCGTTGTTACCGCGCACCGCGCTGTCATATCGGCGAAAATAATCCTCCAAAGGTCACATCCATCTTGTTCTTTTGTATGCTTCTGAAAGCTCTCTGTTCGAGTCGAGTTTCGTTGGCACAGGCCGTCCGTCGTTCATTACCAACCATGTCTGCATACGCTGCAATTGCTGCCTCTCAGCCGGCCGCACAACCAACTCCTATTAGCACGATACCTGGGCGTTCCGCAATTCACACAGTCACTGGTCTGAAGCGCTGGAGTTGTGGAGAAAGAAACTTACCTCCTGTTTCCGAGATAAAGGGTATTCATGTATACGACTTCGATAATACGCGTATGTATCAGTTCAACAGGGTATGACAAAACGAGTGGAGTACTTACATGATCAGTGTTTGCGAGTCCTCTCCCCAACAAAAGCCTCTGGAACGGTCCAACCTTCGGTACCCTTGCTTCCCCTGATGTGTTCTTGAATGGAGGATGGTGGCACGATTCGTCGATTTTGGCAGCGACCGGAGAGGGTGCGGATAAGGAGGAGCCTCGTGCATGGAACGGTTGGTGGAATGAGCAGATTGTCTCACTCGTCGAGCTATCGATGCAGCAGAAGGATGCGCTCACGGTGCTCCTCACCGGTCGATCAGAAGGCGGCTTCTCTGATCTTATCAAGCGCATTGTAAGGAGCAGGAACCTCGAGTTCGACATGGTGTGTCTGAAGCCTGCGATTGGACCGGCGAACCAGAAGTTCAGTTCAACTATGGCTTTCAAACAGGAACTCCTAAAAGAGATCGTGTATACCTACACAGACGCGGAGGAGATTCGCATATACGAGGACAGGGTGAAGCAGTAAGTTGCTCTACTGATCATGACACTCATTTTCTCATCTCGAAACAGCACGAAAGGGTTCCGCGACTTCTTTTTCCAGTTCAATAAGGATCTGATGTCAAACCTGCTCCCTACCTCGAGGAAACCACTAGTGGCAGAAGTCATACAGGTTTCTGAAAATGCCACGACGTTGGAGCCTGTCACCGAGCTTGCCGAAGTCCAAAAGATGTGCAACGCACATAACCTGATTGTCAAGAGCGGCAAGGCTCCGCCGGGAACACGTCCACTTCAGATCAAGAAGACGGTCTTCTATACCGGATATATGATCCCAAGCAACATGACTGACAAACTGACATCTTTAGTGAAGCTTCCACCCGGTACGCCAGATGGCGACATTCGCTACCTCGCCAATAGCATTCTGATCACCCCTAAACCATGTCCTAAGAGCATTCTTGATAAAGTTGGGGGCATTGGTGCTAAGGTGACGTGGAAAATCACAGGCGTGTCCTGCTTTGAGAACAAGCTTTGGGCAGCCAGGGTAGAACCTGTACCATCAACGACGAAATACTATTCCGAGAATCCTATCCCCACGATAGTGCTAGCCATTCGTAAGGGAGGCAGGCCCGCTGACGCTGTCCGCATCAACAACTGGCATCCAGTTTCAGAGGATCAGGCCTACACATTTGAGAGCACTGTCGGCGAGAAGGTGCTCTTGCGTGTAGATACTGAGACCGCGAATGAAAGCCAGTGGGAAAGCTACTTCCCCAATAAGACCCACGGCAAACGAGGCCGCGAAGAGGACCAACAGGAACCCAACGGGAACTACTATCAAGCTTTACAAAGTGTCCGCCGAGAGGATGATCGTCCGCCGCGGAATGCACCAAACTCCTACCGTGGAGGTAATAGGGACCGTGGCCGAGGTGGTCACCGAAATACCTCGTATGGTTCACGGGGTGGTAGAGGAGGTGGTCGTGGAGGTTCTTCGAATCGAGGCCGAGGTCGCGGTGGTTCGCAGTACAAGAGCCTGGATGATGTGGGCGACAAAAACTACGGTCAACCGAATTATGATGACCCGAATGGATTTTACTGAGCGTCGTTAGCTGGCAGCGTCTCTTCTTCTTTCGTGACATCTTGTATGCATGATATTTCTCAGCATGCTGTTGTCGATCATCTTTGGCCGCTTAGAGTTCACTCTTTAGGGCCGTTATCCACAGGAGGGAGCGAAGTTCCGAAGCGCTTATGCTTACGATTACATGCTCGGCGTCGCCGATGTACAAAGACTTTCTGTTCTTTTCCTAAGTTAAAAACTGACGTATGGAACAGACTCCAAACAGGTGTCGCTGATACCTGTAGTACGGACACGAATCTGGACGGGATGTGTGTGTATGTTGTTGAATGGCGTTCTCGGCCATGGGCTTGTCTGTCTACTTGATACCCGGTCATTTTCTAAGACTTGTTTATTTCGTTATGTCAATCACGATTCAGAATCCGTAGAGTATTCACTATTAATGATATTTTCGTTGGCCATGCAGTCGATTCAGTTTGAATAAGTGAATTTTAAGGACCTAACCGCTGAGAATAATTTGCTGGTCTTCAATTAGCACGTACTATTTGTATTTGCTAGTTGTAACAGACATGTGCCTAGTTGTATTTTGTATGAGGCATATTGCAATGGTTCCCCCACGCACGAATTGCAGTTGCGGTTAGTGCTTCGAAGTTATAATTCGCCATGACACGATCCACCGCTAGCTTTGCCCACACCGACTTGATTAACCTCAATCGCAATAATTCCCACACACAGTATCATTTTCACGTGGTATATATTTTATTTAAATTTTGAAAACATCATTAGTAATCACCGACTTGAAGTCGCTTTAGCTCACTTGGGAGAGCGCCAGGTTAGTACTCAACAACATATCTTCTGTCTTCCGAATCATCACTAACATACAAATCAGACTGAAGCAATCAGCCATCAACAGCTGCAAACTTCGGTTTCTACTGAACATCTGGAGGTACTGTGTTCGATCCACAGAAGCGACACTTCTTCTTTTTTTGCTCTTTTTTGCCTTTTTATTTGCGTGTGGGTATGAATCTGTAGTAGGCAAACTAGTACTTTATAGTATATGTATCCGTCCCACTATACTCTGATTACGTGCAGTGGTGCATTACAAAAGGCATTCTTTGAATGTCATCTCTCAAAATGACTATCTCAGTGACATATCACCACTGGAAATGTTCTACTTCCTCTGCAGATTATACTTAATTGGTCTATTCCAGTATTACTATGTGTCACCAAAGATGGAGTACTACATTGGATCCTGCCTTGAGGAATTGCCGAATATAGTAGCCACTGGATCCAGTCTTGAACAATGTCGAATTGAGTGGCATTCTCATACGCAACAGATTGTACAGCATATATCACCGGTATCTTCGGCACTCACAAGCTGTGATACATAATCGTCCTTTATGAATGAGGCATACACATACAGATGTCGATCGTTGTAGTCAAGTCCGTAGCGGTACCTGAATGCCGAGAGATTGGACCCTTTGCGGCTAATAGGGAATCAGGGATGCACGTGCGGGCCCTGCATCGCCTCAATCGCCGCGCCTCACTGGCTCGTGATGCATGCGACGTCAGCGATCCTCATCACGCACTCCATATCACGCTGGACAGCTGCCTCGTCTTGTCTCGTATCAGTCATAGCAGTGCCTATCATAAACCTTGCTGCGCGTGAACCTCACCAGCGCTGCTTCCGGCGATGACTGGCTGAGCTTATCTCCATCCGCCGTCCCTTTAATACCCTCTTCGCGCCCCTCGACTTTCATGCAATTCCATACCACCTCCCGCTTTCACTCTTAGCCTCAACTCCCCCATCTATCTGAGTAACAAGTCGCGGCGAATCGGAGCAACCCATTCAGGATCGTGGGAAACGAATCGCCACTCCCGGAGACGATCGACCCGCAAAGCTTGTACTTGTAATTAGGTTATAGTCCGTAGTCGACTTACACACGGTCATACCGAGGTGATTCGCTAGTATCGTAGGCAAGCAGTAATTACATGCCGGCCATGGTCGAAGATTGGATTCAGACTGCGAAAGATGCTGTACAAGATGCAGTACAAAATGCAGCGAGCGCCCACGTATGGAAGGACACCACCGCAGCCTCTTTGTCTACCGCAGTAGCTTCGACAATGCCTTCCTCTATGCCTTCTGTTCGCACCCTATCCAAGCTCGCCTTTGGCGGAGCTGGTGTCATCCTTGGTGGTGGACAAACCGTGCTCGGTACCTTCAGCCAGTCGTGCCCGAATCCTCAACTGAGCTGTCACAATACCACCGTAGTTGAGAACCTTTGCTGCTTCAACGCTCCAGGTGGTCAACTACTATTAACCCAGTTCTGGGATACGGATCCAGTGACTGGTCCAGAGGATAGTTGGACCATCCATGGACTCTGGTACGATCGACACCCAGTACAGCATTCCTACATAACAAACTAATTGTTCTGACACAGGCCTGATCGATGCGACGGATCCTTTGAAGCCAACTGCGACCCTTCGCGTGAATACACCAATATCTCGGCCATCATCAAGTCTTTCGGCAAGGATGACCTGTTAAACGACATGGAAACGTACTGGAAAGACTACAAGGGCAACGATGATTCGTTCTGGTCCCACGAATGGGGCAAGCATGGTACCTGCATTTCTACCATGGAGCCGGAATGTTACGACGAGCACAAGGCTACCGAGGAGGTTGTCGATTTCTTCCAGAAGACCGTCGACTTGTTCAAGGAGTTGCCCTCGTATAAGGTGTGTAGCTGTTCCTGTCCATGTAGAGGAACTACTGGGTATGCTAATTCAATCCAGTGGCTCGAAGAGGCCGGTATCACACCCTCGGACTCTGAGACATATACCACCGACGCCATTCAGGCTGCATTGTCTGCCAAACGTCCCGGCGTCGAAGTTACCTTGGGCTGCAAGTCTGGCCGTCTGAACGAGATCTGGTATCACTACGATGTCCGCGGTCCCGTTCAGACAGGAGAGTTCGTCCCAGCCAACCCTGACGGCCCCAAGTCATCGTGCCCCAAATCCGGTATCAAATACCTCCCCAAGAACGGCGGTGGTTCGCAACCCAAGCCCACCGGCACGAAGCCTACCACCGGTGTTCCCACGAGCACCAGCGCACCCGGCACTCCGTTCAGCGGAAGAGGCACCCTCAATGTCCAAGTCGACGGCTCCAAGAAGGGCTGCATCATCTCGGCAGGCACGTGGTACACCTCCGGCACCTGCGCAACCTTCACCGCGACCTCTAGCGACTCCGGCTTCACGCTCAGTTCCTCCAAGGGCCCTTGCGGCGTTGTGGGCGGCGCTCTCACCTGCGCGAGCAAAGTTCCGGCTACGACGTTCACGGCTGTCGATGGCAAGCTGGCGGCCGGTGGCAACGCGGCTTGGAGCTCGAATAAGGTCGCTTCTGGTACCACCCAGCAGAAGGTCTATGCGGGTGCCGACCACGATACGGGTTTCGAGATCGTCTGGGGCTAGGACGTTTCCTTCAGCCATTGGCTTCCTGGGATTTTTCTCTTTCGCTGTTTTCTTGTTATTATGGTGAATGAACATATGGTTGCGATTTGGGTTCTTTGCTTTCTTTCCTTTTCTGCATCTATTGGGAGTAAGATGGGCATAGCATAGTTCGAACGTAGCATCTATAAGGCGCCAATTTTCTGGTCATATAAGCATGAATCCACTATAAATATTGGAATTTATATATTTGTTTATGAAGAGAAAAAGACTCGCTCATTGAAAGGTGCATTCAATCGCTCCATTGGACACTATGCGATGCATACTCAATATAACATACTAGATCTCTTGCCTCTCGAGGTTCGGTCCGGGGCATAGTATATACGTATAGTTGGAAATTCAAGGCATGTGATAATAGCACAGAGCCTGAAGGTTGAAGCATTTTTGAGACAATTACGAACGATAAATGGTCTTACAGATATATCAATGCACAACAGCCATATCACATGTTTTGAGCATTTCATAGCATTCATTGCGTGAGAATCTGACTCTTGAAAATAGAAATGACAATCCATAATGACGTCTTCGTTCATGTCATCCATCCACTCCTACAAGAACCGTCCATAAAAATTTTCCCAATCCACACATGTACAAATACATATACGAACAGCCTCTTTCTCTTTACCAAAACCACCATCCGCATGGGGAACCCCCAATGCTCACCCAACTCAAACACGTCAACCTAATACGCTCCCCATATCTCCTTTTATCTTCACCAAGGCAACAGCAGAGGCGTAGGGAGGTTGTCGGCGGGCCCCAAGACGGCCGTTGCAGTCTCGATATCTGCGGCCCCGCGTACAGCCCACAACTGGCCCGACTTGTCCATGTCGAAGGTTTCTATCCAGGCGCGGAGGGCTTCGGCTGCCTCGTCTGGTTTCACAGCTATTTTGAGATTTCATTAGTACCATTCTTGTCACACTTCTATACCTGGAAAGGGAAAATGGATAATGATGCTTCACGTACCATTCTTATCCCCAGTCTCGAAGAACCCGTCTCTGTTCTGCTTCCTCAGATATCCCGTATGCACGATGGCGACGGGGATGCCCCTGGGCTTGAGGTCGATGCTGAGGAGCTTGCCGACCATGTTGAGCGCTGCTTTGGCGCCGTGGCCGCCGTAGTTCCCACCTCCCGCGCTCTCGTGCCGGAGCGCTATGCTGCCGGATTCGCCGCCGACGAGGACGACGCGGCTGTTCTTCTGGAGGATGTTGGCGCGGAGGAGGTGGTGGATGAGGAAGGTTGGTCCTATTGCGCAGGTCTGATGGTGGGCTGGTCAGTGGGATTCCAAAGGATCGTGTCTCCTTTTGATATCGAAGTACGGGGACTCGACTTGCCTTGTACATGGTGACCTCCTTGTCGTAGTCCAAGTGGTCGAGCGTCTCCTTCGCAAAGTATCCGGCGCACACGACCAGCAGATCGATCTTGGTCTCCTCCATCCATGACGCAGATATCCTTCGCCCGGCACCCTCGCTCGTGATGTCGATGTTGGGTATCCAGTGGACGCCATTGCTGGACTGCTGGGGCACGGAGTAGCGAGCTGTTGCATAGACAGTCAGGCCTGCTTTTGCGTACTGGTTTGCGAGGGACTGGCCCAGGCCGCGGGTTGCGCCGATGATGAGGACGTTGCGCATGGTTTTGGGGGGTGTTATGATCTGCTGAAAATGTGTGCTGTTGTTTTTGGAATTCGGATAGCAGTTCTCGTGGTTTAGTCTGGGAGGTTTATGGGTAGGGAATAGTTGAAATGGGTTATAGTATCAAGGTTTCGAATGTACTTAAATGTGCGAGGCAATTGAATACTTCAGTGGAAATATGTCGAGCTTCAAACGATCACAAGAGATACAAATGATGTCATAGTAAACAACATAATTATACGTAGATCATGGAGCAAACCCACCTTTATACCCATTTCTCTCTGGCGCTGTTGCGTGGATATTCTGCCATCGTACGATCATTTGATGTTCCAAGTGAGTTACATTCGGGCGAAGTTGGATCATGGCACTTCCGATGCATGAAGAAACATCAGCTCCGCATTATTGGCAGGGCGGGAGGAAAACCAAGAGGGATAATCTGGGGAATGAGGCACGGAATCCATCGGAATGTGGATGTCTCCTGACGCTTTTGCCTGTTTGTAGTGCACAAGACTGGTTACTGTAATTGGGTTCGATGTGATGTGTTGTTCGAGTATTAATGGTGCGTGGCGTGATGTTGGCGGAAGATCCTTACAAGGTTCTTACTTGAGAGTAATGTGGGGATTTCATGGAGAATCTGTCACATGGGGAAGCTACATTGTAAATTTAGAAAGAATCACACGATTGACATTGCAGACCATTGGATTCGGTCGAAGTTGCTAGACTCGTGGTTGACATATACTACCGTGATTTATTGAGGTCGAGGGAATGATCTAGTACAAGATGCAGTAACATCGCTTTGCCACATCAATGATCAGCTACTTCATAACAACACGGCAGTTGGCTATCGAAGTGCGGCTGAGCTCCTGGAGGAGATAATTTTACAAGCACGTGGAATACACAATAGATCCGATGTGACAATAGAGGGTCGAGATGAACGGTAGTATGTGGATGGATCTACTCTACAAGGGTTTGGTCCTACGAGCACGTTACTGATCCATTGTACTTCTCAATTGATCCTCGAAATTCTTTAATTATGTCCCTTATGATTGTAATGATCATGGTTATTATTCTTCTAACTCAATTCGATACAGCCAATTCCAAGAAAATTCTCTTCGTCTATACCAAATGTCAAAACATCAAAATAATGAATACCTAACACACATTTTCATAAGCCACCATATAACCAATAAAACCCCCAACATCATACTCTACAAATAAAAGCACCATAACACTCTCGAATCCAATCCATAGGTCATGAGAAACATTTTAAAAATTGATTTCTTCAATACCACATTAAAACCCCCCGAGAGAGCATATTTGGTGATGCCATCTGTGTACATCAAACCTCCCGTATACATTGCTACATATAGACATTTATATATACTGTACGTATACATACACCCATCATATGATGCACGCAAATGCTAGGAGGAGGTATTCCACTTCAGCATGGAAACAAAAACGAAAGAGACGAAAACCCCTGGACACAAGACATCTGATGGCCCTTTCTGTCGTGCCTCACAAGCAAAGCACCACTAACTGGCTACTACATATCATGCTGGCAAGAGCTTTCCTTGCACGTTGATAACAGATCCATGGAGTTACCAGTCTTCTTGATATACGGATGGATAAATTGGTGAGTTTCGTGGTTTGACTCCTAGAGCTAGATATATAGAAATACGACAGGTAAGAACGATACAAGCTCCGCCTCGATATCTCCATGCTACTGTTGTATGTAGTCGATCCGATTAAAAATATCCGGGAGATGGCGATCGGCGAGACGGTACAGAGAGAGGCATGTGCTTTGATTAGCAACACTTTGCAAGACAAGCTTTTGACATCTTCACGACAAGAACGGTGGTGGTATTCTAGACCTTGGATGGTATAGTGAGGATGCAGAATATTCATTACTCGCTGAAATTAGAATGTTACTATGTGAATCCCTTTTGAATGAAAACGTATGAGCTTTCTAAAGAAGTTTGTACAGTGCCAACCACGAAATCCATTCCTTTGGAGTCCTTTGGTACGAGTGAACGCCGATCACGAAATATGGCAAAAGATGCATCTCAATGTACAGAAGGCGGCGGCTGGGTTTTGATTGACTATGAGTGTTGAAAAACCCCTTCTCGCCTTATGGAATTACCTAACCAACGCGTGACAAGATGTCGATGAAAAGTTTCGATCCATTTTCGGATGGTTACAACGAGCAATATCATGCCATCGCATGCAGGTGAAAAGAGATCGCTTCTTATGTAAAGGAAAATTGGAAAAGAACATTTACAAGACAACGAGGGCAGCGCCAGAAAAGACGGCCACGATGACGTAGAGGCCGAGGGAGAAGAGGCCACTGTTGAATTGAGGAGCAATAAGGCCTGAAGCGGCACCAGGGGAGCTGGTGCTGTTGCCAGTACCGGGAGACGCGGTGACGGTTCCGGTACCCTCAGCACCGGCCTGGGAGAGCAAGCTCTTGCACTGGCTGCTGCCCTCCTTAGCAGTCTGGGTCTTGGCCTTGCCCTTGAAGTCGCATCCGTTGGCCACGTTCTTTGCGTACTGTCCGATGGCAAAGGAGAGCTGCTCCTGGTCAGAGCACATGCCGTAGGCACCGTATGGGCCGCTGGTGACGTTTCGGTTGATACCGGCACAGAACGCGCCATCCTTCTTGCTGCAGATGAAATCGAAGAGATCCTTGTAGTCATCCTCGGTGGTCTTGGAGCTGTCAACAACGCAGGAAAGGTTGTCAGTCATGCAGGAGCAGAGCTGAGCATTGGCAACCGGGGGAAGGGGATCAGATGGGGCCTTCCAGTCCTTGCCAGTGGCCGGGCACTTGGCCTTAGCGGTGTTGGTAGGGGTGTACTCGGACATCTTAACACCGGTTGGGTTGACCTTGGCGATCTCGCTCTTCAAGTTGGCAAAATCCTTGTTGGTGGTGACCTTGTTGCCGCTGACAGTGGCAAGACCTGGATAGTGTTAGAACGAATTACAAACTGACAAAATGGAGCAATGGGTACGAACCGAACTTGTTAGCCTCCTCGAAGTACATGTAGACGATACCGCCGGACCAGACACCAGTCATCTGCTTGCCGTAAAGAGCACCGACCTCAGTGAAGAGACGAGGGCGAGGAGTGTTGCAGCCGTACTCGGCGAAGAAGACGGGGACATCGTACTTCTCGAACTCCTTGGTGCGAACGTCGAAGCCAGACTCGGTGAAGGAAGAATCACCGCACCACGAGTAGATGTTGTAACCCCAGAAGTCGATGGCATCCTCAGCGTTGCCGCAGTCGAAGTAGTTAGCGAGGTTCTCACGAATCTCAGCATCGTCATTGGTAGCATAACCAACACCCAACGGGCGGTAGTTCTTGGACTTAATGTAGGCCTTGGTGTCACGAACGGCAGCCTTGACGAAAGCGCTGGCCTCAGTGTTGTTCACGGCGTTGGAGACCTCGTTACCGGCGAAGAAACCGAGCGTGTTGTCGTACTTGGCGAGCTCGTCAACAACGGCGGTGTATCGCTCGAGCAATGTGGTGGTCCACTGGGCGCTGTCACGGTTGATGGAGAGTCCAGGCTCAGAAAGATCGGCAATAACGTAGATGCCGGCGGCGGCGAGCGCGTCCATGCATTCCTTGTGGTCCTGTGTGGGATCGATGGCGTAGACACGGATGGTGTTGGTGTGGACCTCAGAGAGGAACTGGATGTCTCTTTTGCAGGACGCGGAGTCGGCGAGGGGATCGGTGTACTTGATCTTCTCGGTGCTGGTGGTGTTGCTGTTGAGCTCTTGCTGGTAAGCAACACCCTTCATGAAGAATTGGGTGCCATTGGTCTTGTAGAAGAACTTGGAGCCCTTGATGACGATGGGGTCGATGGCGGCGCTGGCAGTGCCGAATATGGCCGCGGCAGCAGCGACGAGAGTGAAACCCTTCATGGTGATCTCTAGCCAGAGAAATCAGAAGAATAGGCAAAGAATAATGGTGTGGGTTGGCGAGAGCTTGGTATTGAAGGGAGAAGTTCTCGGCGGTGGATGGTCGGTGGAATTTGAGGAGTGACCTGTTTGATGGATGAGGAGGAAGGGGGAAAGCGCGACCTGTTAGGAGGGAAACGTGTAAAGCGTTTGATGCTGTAAGGAGCGTTGAGAAGATGATATTATTAAGAGAGGAATAAAGAATGAGTGATTGAGTGAGTGTAGATGAAGTGGTTTAGAAAACAACACACGAAAAAATGGAGGACCGGAGGAGGGAAACGAGAGTGAAGCCGTGGAGGTTTTGGTGTTGCAGGTCGTGAATGAAGAAAGGGCAAGCTTTGCTTCTTTCCTTGGGGCGAAGGAGACAATCCCTTGGCCTGACTGGTCGAACTTGGGTTGAGCTCGTTTGCTGATTGGCTGGTACCTGGGTTGGCCTGGTCTCAGGGGTATGGTCAATTGATGGCATACAATATTAACTAACAACTAAGGATAGTGCGAGGGACCGCTCCTTCCCCCTTCCCCCGACCTGAAACAGTTAGCGTGACGCGGACTGGTGGCAACCACAAACACAAAAATACCCCTGGAGGATCCCTAGCAAACAGAAATCAACACCACCTTATCCAACTTAACTGTGCCTATCATCACCATCATAAGATTGATGAGAACAATATGACGGTACTCCGTGATCATCATTAGTATGGTATCCAGATGAAGGGGAATCGTTCTATATCGCTGATATAGCCATTCCATTTCGCCAGTCAATGTTCTCATGTGAAGCCATATCATATACGATCAACTAACCATTGCACTGTTCTCTCCATTCGCAGCAACAGCAATAATGGTAATAATATTTCCTACTATGATACTTTGTAATACTTGTCATACCGGAGACAATCTACATTATTCCTACCCTCAATCGTGGGTCTGGTCTCATTCGTACATACGTACAGTCAGTGAGTGGTCGTACTCCGTATGTACAACCGCTCTGGAGGTAATACGGAGTACGGAGTATCCATCCCCCCTCTCAGACTCCACCGTTACAAATGCACCCATATGCAAGGTACAGAACCCAATCTCGACGCCCTATTCGCAGGCAACCCCCAAGTTCCAACCCTCCGCTCTCCCATCGTTTTGCATGTGTCAGAAGTCTGGAGCCTGCGCGCTCCCCTACTGGCCATCAGTCCATGACTGACTGCCTCTCCGAGAAGGCTCACCGAACATCAGGAGAGGTCGAGTACATGTTATGTATGTATTGTCTGAGGCTGTCGCGCGGATGCCGGATCGTCATCTTCTGTGGTGTCAGCGGCCCCAAAATATAGCTATTCCAGAAATCCAAGTTGTTCTAGGGCAACATTAATCCAGATCTGAATATGGTGTGGTGTATGTCATAATAATAATGACTGCTCGCGAGTTGTGCAGTTGCGGATGCAGCTGGCAACTGGAGACAAGAGCCGCGCCGCCGCACCGCACCGCACCGCAGCACAGCGCAGCGGAGTGCACGTATCGATACCATCAATCGCCTCATCAACTCGCCTCGCTTCGGCTCTTGAGCGTATGCGTATCCATACGTCAAGGCTCAAGGCGTGTCTGGACTCTGGACTCTGGATTTAAGGCAAACCTCTGCTGTCAAATCAATCCACGAAATGTCAGCGAAGGGAATTAATGAGTATCCGCTCCCGCTGTCGTCTAACGGACTAGCGGTTTCGGCCATCGCCTGTTCCAGCTTGCATTACGCAGCTGCTCCAGTAGTCTTTTGTGGCGGAGTCACTCCTGGATTCTACAATTTGGCGAATGGGCACGCCGTTTCAACATAACTATTGGGACATTTGTGGCCGTGCCTCACAAGTACCTGTACACTAACCAACGCGCACTGAAGCTACTCGCTGTCTCAGCGGACAGATTCTTTCGCCTCGATCGAATCAATATCGTTTAGTAAAAGAGAATTCGGGGCAGGATGGCAATGTCCTACATAGTACATACTAGCCGCCGCCGCGGGCGTAGACTTGTGTAGACAGCGCGCGCGGCGTACCCATTTAGTCGGCCGACCTTTTTTTTATGTCTCCAGTCGTGAGCAGTGAGTCGTGCAGGATCGAGCATGATCATCGTGCAGGTTGCAGCACACCTTCTCTCTCCTGAGTCGCGACGCTACTAAACATATTATGTATCTGCATTTTCTATTTCGGGACGGTGGGCATCTTCGTTTATGTCGGTGAGATCGATAGTGACTGACATAAACGACCAAATAGAACATAGCGGGTAAAATCCGTCTGTTCGTATAGCGAATTCGAGAACGTTGGCATCGGGTTCGTTTAGAAAATTGGGCAAACCTTCCTAACGATGATTCTGTCTCTCTCTTTTTTTTTTTGTCCGGAGAAGGATCTTCGATCTGGTGGAGAGAAAAGTGCAATAATATGTGGGAACTTGGAAAAGGTCCATTATTAACTTACCTAGTTGAACGACGCCAGGGGGGGACCTGGACGTTAACTTGTAGTCTTGTAGCGAATCCGGTTCGGCTGGTGGGAAGAGTACTCGTCATCCGCGATTGATCACTGCGATTACCGTTCAGTTGCAGGGCCTTTTTTTAAATTGTTGCCATGCGCTCCTCAGGGGAAATTAAGGCTAGACACTATCTGGAGATTGTGGTCCTACCTACCTAGGTGAGCTCCCACAGCGTACGTAGCACACTGATGTGGATGTATGATCTGCGCAAGAAGGAGAAGAGGAGTAAAAAACAAAACCCACATCATCCCCAGGACCCATCCAGAGCCTCCGTTCTCAGGGGTGGACTGGTGGTGCGCGCCCGCGAAGAATGAATACAGAAGGGGAAGTGCGGCACTCAGACAGACAGACACCGACAGCCAGAGAGACCCAGGCAAAACTGCGGCCGTTGGGGCTACTAGGATTCGGAGGCAGCGGGAGAGACATACCGCGCGCGCAGAACGCCCCACGCACGCCCAACGCCACGGTGACACTGCTATCGACAACGAACAAGGTCGAACAACACGATGGGAAAAGCCCACTTCTACTTTCGAACGTTATCTTATCGAAAAAAACCGATGCCGCGCCGCTTGTAAGTTGCAAGTCCAAGTAAGCTGTACAACTAGCCGACTTGTAATATGCACGCTTGCACATGGGAAATGGCCGGCCAAGACTTGCGGGTGGGCACATCCAATCTACTGTGTATCTACCTGTTGTAGCGTACGCCGTACACTGTGTCGGACACTGGTGCATCCGGCCAGGCAAGCAAGCAAGCAAGCAAGCAAGCAAGCCAGCAAGCAAAGCTCAGAGCTGTGAAGCTCCCCCCCGGTCATGATTGGAAATCTCTCTCTCTCTCTTGACTCTCTCGACTCCCCTTCGTTTCAGTCTAGCTTGATCGGCCGGGTGTCTGTGCCGCCAATGGAAAGCACTCATAGCTTGAGCTTTGTCCCGGTGCCACTTGTGTGCACACAGTATGGCTTCGGCTCAGGGAGACGCTGCGGACCGATGACGTCCTCGATGCGTTTTTTATTTCAATGTCTTTTTTTGTTGAGTTAGTTTGCATGAATAACAAGCCCGCCGTTAATCAAATCAAAGTCGAGGGTAGAGTGGGTTGTGGGTTATTTAGCATAGAAGAAACGGTTTTAGCGATGGAAGACAGGGCGTAGAAACAGGTATGGAGTGCATATAGGTACGGGGCATATATACCGAAAAGCAGGCTTTTGTGGCTGCTGCAGATGTGGATATGGGAAAGTTGGCGAGTGGTAAGGTGTGAACTTGTTTGTTTGACTTCACCATGGGTTGTTCCCTGCTTTATGAAAGAGACGAGCAGGTAAGTAAGATAGATGTGGAAAGGAAGGGAGTTATTCAATACATGCGGTAACTATGGCATCCAGAGGAAGCTGGGGAATGTCTTGTCTGGATTGAAGCATGGACATGGATGAACGAACGCGCGCACATGCTTTTCCTCGAATGTAGTAGTGGGGAAAAACTTCCCGATGATTCGATCTGCCTCGTTCGTGATTGGATTTTCTGTTTCTTTTATTTGTTGATACGCGACTGGATGGTCCGAGGAGTCGATTGAGGATTTTCGCATACAGACGAGCGCGTGCGGGTGATTTGGATGGGAGGAGAACTCCGTAGAGAGCGTAGAGTAGTCGGGCGGCGGGTGGGGGAGAATGGCGACTCTAAGAATGTGAAACAAACAGGACAATCGTTAGGACGTGATCATCAATTACACTAACTGCTGCTATCCAATTATGTATCTAAAGTTAGGTTACAGGATAGCTCCCAACAATGGTACTCGTAGAGCTGGGCGGTGTTTAGGTCAATAATGTTTGGCTCCCGCACGTCTACCAGTGGTACGGCGTTTGGCGTGTGTGTATGGTGTATGGTAGAGAGGATGGATAGCTCGGTATCCTAACTATTATGGATAAGTTTACATACTCGTGCCAGCCATCCAATAGTTTTAAGTATTTACTTGTGTACGGTCCGCGAACCAGAACCCGTCTTACAAGTTCCCCCTGCCAGCCACGGGAAACTCGGTATGTACCTAAGTTGAGCTGAGGGGAGCGCGTTGAGTAGGTAGGCGGTAGGTGGAAGGTCGTGGTAGACACTCTTACCCCGTCTACGGCGTACCTACACGCGATCCCCATTCCCCATCATGAGGCGAATGCGTGGATGTGCGGGTGCGTGGCGAAACGTAACGCTTGTTCGACAAAGATAGAAAACGCAACTACGAAAAGGGAAATATGATAGACAATGCAATACTCCGTAGCATCAATACACACACAACAAACAATGTCCCGCCCCCTCACTTTGATCGATCTACCTACGGCGTACTACGTCGGCATGGCAGACATTGGTAGTTGGGAAATAGTTGAATGGCTAGTTGGTTGTCACCCACGTAATCGATAGATGCAGCCTTCCCGAGTGCGGGTGTGACGGGGGGAGTTAGACGAATACAAGCCTGTTTCCTCGGTGTTGATTGTGCGGTGTTTGTGTTGTTGTCTTGTGTTGTTGTACAGTAGCCCCTCCAATTATGAGAGATGGATCTACAGAGCAACGCCCAGCTGGTTAATCGAATGGATTGATTGATTGCTTGACTGATCGTTGATGCATCTCAGGATAGCTACTCGGAGTGGCGAGAGACAGCATTGGGTTAGGAGGATCAGGATCAGGATTAGGGATTAGGGATTAGGGATTAGGGATTAGGATAAGATAGGACAGGAAGCACTGAACTGAACTGGAACTGGAACTGGAACTGAATGAAGGAGTGAATGAGAACGGGGCGATCCTATGCAAAAGGTCATGGATGTGATTGGTCGGAGGTGAAGGGGGTGGTGTGTGTCAAGGATCAAGGATGAGTACAGGGGGGGAAAACTGTTGATGAAGCGGCGAACGGACGAGGCGGCGGAGGAGGCGGCGGCGGCGACAAACGACGACGGCGCGGCGGACATGGGTATGGCTAGGAGGACGACGACGACGATGATGATGATAATGGAAGGATTCGATTCAAGGATGAAAGTGTTTGGTTGGTTGATTAATGGCTTGTAACTTATTGCCCGTGGGATATATGTGGATGATGGATAAGTATAGGTAGTAATGCAGGAAGTGAGTGAGCGATTGATTGATTAAGTGAGTTGAGCATGGGAGAAAGACAAGGATTGAACAAGAGTGAGAGTGGAAGTGAACGGATCGATGGGCAATAATGGGGGGATGAGGATAAGGGGTAGATACAGTAGGTACGGAGTACACGCTGCGCAGTACAACCTGGTGTAGTTGGTTAGGTACCTTGCCTGTTGAACTAGTAGGAAAAGGTACAGGATTGGTATTCGTCCTGCCCTGCCCATTGCCCTGCCCATTGCCCTGCCATCCACCCATCCATCCCTCTCTCCCCCCTGTTGCCTGCATTCCGATCTCTCTTTTCTCCAATCTCCCTCCCACCATCCATTCCAAACCTACTCTATTCTCTCTCTCTATCCTACTACTTTTCTCCCTCCTCCTTCAAACCTGATCTCCTTCTCCCTCGCGTGTTTCCTATTCTCTTCCCTTTCTTTGCCCGTCGCTCACTCTTTTGCAAAGGCAAAAAAAAGAAAAGAAGAGACCTTCCTGTCGTTGACTTTCCATCGTCATCACCAATATCAACAGCAACTACATACATCACCATCACCGTCAGTAGTACTCCGTACTATACTGAGTGAGTGAAGCTTGTGTGTATACTCCTTAAGTGAGTGAGACTCTTCCTACCTCCTACCTCCTACCTCCTACCTCCTACCTCCCTCTCCCTACTTTGTCCGCCAAAGAGAGGAGCCGCGACCTACACAAAAGCCAGCCAACCGCCGCCGCGCGTACCTGCCTCCTCTCAATTGTCGTCGCAGCAACCACGACCTTACCTCCTCTCACCTGTCACCTCCCACCTCTCACCTCTCACACCTCTCATCCACCCTAGCTACCACCAACACGCCCTTACGCCAAAACAATCCACTCGTTACCATAATCAACTCATTAACCACCCCATCCAGCCAACCAATCGACTTTTTTTCACCCATCAAAAGTCGTGCAAGCACGGGCAGAGCAGGCTGTGCACCGAGACCGAGACCTCCCAACCGTCGGGTTGATTCACTTTGTTCTAAGGCCACCGCGTTTCATCTTCCTACCCACGGTCCGCCTACCACAAATCACCCGCAGAACGTCAACAACAACCTCTCCAACGGCACTCCCGAACCTGACATTCGCTCCCCATTCCCACCGCTCGCTTCAACCGAACCAACTACCAGCATAATTGCTCAATTTTTCCGGCGATCGCTTTATTACGATTTTAATACTCCTCCGCTGCCCTAATGCCCATTGTTTGAGGTATGTAGACGATACCAACACCAACCCCTGAGAACGCATCCCACCCCTTCCCTCCATGTCTCAGACAAACGTGCACGTCGCCCTTGCTGGCGCACCCTCGCAGACACACAACTGACATCTGCTCTTCTAGTCTCAACATTGTGCTTTAATTCCTCCCCAAGATGTCAGGACATCCACAAGGAGGCCAATACGACGATGGCTATGGCCGCCAGGGCCAGGGCCAGGACTCGTACTATCAGGACGACCAGTACGGTCAATACCATGACCAGCCAGGTCAACATGCCTACAGCGACAACCGTGGAGGCTATGGCGACCAGCACGGCGATGCATACTACGATGAATCGTGAGTTTCCCTCTCCCACGACGGGTGCGCGGCTCCGCTAATAAACTCCGCAGTGCCTATTACGATGACCGCGGCGGACAGCAGGGCCACTACCAGGATGGCTACTATGACGATCGTGGTCAACAGGGTTATCAGGATGAATATTACAACGATCAGTACTATGATCAGGGAGGTGCTCAAGGCGGCTACGGGTACGTTTCACCCCACAATACCCAGATTGCCTCGCAAGCTAACCCACTCGACAACAGCCAGAAGCCTCGACGTCCCCATGATTCCGAAGACGACTCAGAGACCTTCAGCGACTTCACCATGCGATCCGACATGGCGCGGGCCACCGATATGGACTACTACGGACGCAACGACGAGCGCTATAACAGCTATGGCGAGGGCATGAACCGTGGGTATCGCCCTCCGTCCTCCCAGGTCTCCTACGGCGGCAACCGTTCGTCAGGTGCTTCAACCCCCATCTACGGCATGGACTACACCAACGCACTTCCCGCTGGACAGCGTTCGAGGGAGCCGTACCCCGCCTGGACTTCGGAGGCACAGATTCCTTGCACCAAGGAGGAGATTGAGGACATTTTCATCGACTTGACCTCCAAATTCGGTTTCCAGAGGGACAGCATGAGGAACATGTACGACCATTTTATGACTCTTCTCGACTCGCGAGCTTCTCGCATGTCTCCTAACCAAGCTCTTCTCTCTCTCCACGCCGACTACATCGGTGGAGAAAACGCCAACTACCGCCGTTGGTACTTTGCCGCTCATCTCGATCTCGACGATGCTGTTGGATTTGCCAACATGAAACTTGGCAAGGCCAACCGGAGAACACGCAAAGCCCGCAAGGCCGCAAAGAAGAAGGCTGGTGAGAATCCCGAGAACGAGGCCCAGACTCTCGAGGCATATGAGGGCGATAACAGTCTCGAGGCTGCCGAGTACCGCTGGAAGACCCGTATGAACCGCATGTCCCAGCAAGATCGTGTCCGCCAGATTGCGCTGTACTTACTCTGCTGGGGCGAGGCCAACCAGGTCCGCTTCATGCCCGAGTGTCTCTGCTTCATCTTCAAGTGCGCAGATGATTATCTCAATTCTCCCGCTGGCCAGGCCCAGACCGAGCCTATCGAGGAGTTCACCTACCTGAACAACGTAGTCACCCCCATCTATCAGTTCTGCCGTGACCAAGGTTACGAGATCCAGGATGGAAAGTACGTTCGACGTGAGCGTGATCACGCTTCGATCATCGGCTACGACGATATCAACCAGCTCTTCTGGTACCCCGAGGGCATTGAGCGAATCGTTATGGAAGACAAATCCCGTATCGTCGATCTGCCTCCCGCAGAGCGTTACAACAAGCTCAAGGACGTCGTGTGGAAGAAGGTATTTTTCAAGACATATTACGAGCGCCGTTCCTGGTTCCATATGTTGGTCAATTTCAACCGTATCTGGGTCATCCACGTCACATCCTTCTGGTTTTACACATCTTATAACTCTCAGCCGATTTACACCAAGAATTACGAACAACAATTCGACAACAAGCCCCCCAAGGCTGCTATCCTCTCTGCTGTCGCTCTCGGTGGCTCTATCGCGTCCCTCCTCATGGTTTTGGCAACGATCACAGAATGGCTTTACGTGCCTCGCAAGTGGGCTGGAGCTCAGCATTTGACCAAGCGCCTGCTCTTCCTCATCCTTGTTTTCGCCATCAATCTCGCTCCCAGTGTTTATATCTTCTTCATTGCCACCGACCAAAAGAGCAAGATTTCAGAAATCCTCGGTGTTGTCCAGTTCATCATTGCATTGGCGACCTTCGTATTCTTCTCCGTCATGCCATTGGGTGGTCTTTTCGGTAGCTACTTGACCCGTAACTCTCGTCAATACGTTGCTAGCCAGACCTTTACTGCCAGCTACCCACGCCTCAAGGGCAACGACATGTGGATGTCCTACGGTCTTTGGGTCATGGTCTTTGCCGCAAAGTTGGCTGAGTCTTACTTCTTCTTGGCCCTCTCGCTCAAAGACCCTACGCGTATCCTTTCGCATATGAAGAAGCCCGACTGTGTCGGTGACGAGATCCTCAAGACCTACCTCTGCCAGTACCAGCCCAAGATCTTGCTCGGACTCATGTTCTTCACCGACTTGATCCTCTTCTTCCTCGACACCTATCTATGGTACATTATCTTGAACATGTTGTTCTCCGTCTCCCGGTCATTCTACCTTGGTGTCTCCATCTGGACGCCTTGGAGGAACATCTTCTCTCGCCTGCCCAAGCGTATCTACTCTAAGATCTTGGCCACCACCGATATGGAGATCAAGTACAAGCCCAAGGTCCTCATTTCCCAGATCTGGAATGCAATTGTCATCTCCATGTACCGAGAGCATCTCCTTGCCATTGATCATGTCCAGAAGCTCTTGTACCACCAGGTTCCTTCAGAGCAAGAGGGCAAGCGCACGCTCCGAGCTCCCACCTTCTTCGTTTCCCAGGAAGATCACTCATTCAAGACCGAGTTTTTCCCTGCTCAGAGCGAGGCTGAACGTCGTATCTCCTTCTTCGCCCAGTCTTTGTCCACACCAATTCCCGAGCCTCTTCCCGTCGACAACATGCCCACCTTCACCGTTATGATCCCCCACTACAGCGAGAAGATTCTCTTGTCGCTTCGTGAGATTATTCGTGAGGACGAGCCTTATTCGCGAGTCACTCTTCTCGAGTACCTCAAGCAGCTCCACCCCCATGAGTGGGATTGCTTCGTCAAGGACACCAAGATTCTTGCGGATGAGACCTCCCAATTCAACGGCGACCCCGAAAAGTCTGAGAAGGACACTGCTAAGAGCAAGATCGATGATCTTCCGTTCTACTGCATTGGTTTCAAGTCTGCTGCTCCCGAGTACACCCTCCGTACGCGTATTTGGGCGTCGCTCCGATCCCAAACCCTGTACCGTACCATCTCTGGTTTCATGAACTACAGCCGTGCCATCAAGCTTTTGTACCGTGTCGAGAACCCCGAGGTGGTTCAGATGTTTGGTGGAAACTCTGACAAGCTCGAACGTGAGTTGGAGCGTATGGCTAGGCGCAAATACAAGATCTGTGTTTCCATGCAGCGCTACGCCAAGTTCTCCAAGGAAGAGCGTGAGAACACTGAGTTCTTGCTTCGTGCATACCCCGATCTCCAGATTGCCTACTTGGACGAGGAGCCACCAATCAACGAAGGCGATGAGCCTCGCATCTACTCTGCTCTGATTGACGGTCACTCCGAGATCATGGAAAATGGGATGCGTCGCCCCAAGTTCCGCATCCAGCTTTCCGGCAACCCTATCCTTGGAGACGGAAAGTCCGACAACCAGAACCACTGCATCATCTTCTACCGTGGCGAGTACATCCAGCTCATCGACGCTAATCAGGACAACTACCTCGAGGAGTGTCTCAAGATCCGAAGCGTTTTGGCTGAGTTCGAAGAGCTGACTACCGACAATGTTTCTCCCTACACTCCTGGTATTCCCAACCCCAACTTCAACCCTGTTGCCATTCTTGGTGCTCGTGAATACATTTTCTCCGAGAACATTGGTATCCTTGGTGACGTTGCTGCCGGAAAGGAACAGACGTTCGGTACTATGTTTGCTCGTACACTTGCTCAGATTGGTGGTAAGCTCCATTATGGTCATCCTGATTTCTTGAACGGTATTTTCATGACCACTCGTGGTGGTGTCTCGAAAGCCCAGAAGGGTCTCCATCTCAACGAGGATATTTACGCCGGTATGAACGCCCTCATTCGTGGTGGTAGAATAAAGCACTGCGAGTACTACCAGTGCGGTAAGGGTCGTGATCTTGGTTTTGGTTCCATTCTCAACTTCACAACCAAGATTGGTACCGGTATGGGTGAGCAGATGCTGTCCCGTGAATACTACTACCTCGGCACCCAGCTCCCATTGGATCGATTCCTCTCTTTCTACTACGCCCATCCTGGTTTCCACATCAACAACTTGTTCATCATGTTGTCGGTGCAGTGCTTCATGTTCGTCCTCCTCAACTTGGGTGCTCTCAACCACGAGACGATTCTCTGCCGATACAACAAGGATACCCCCATCACCGATCCTCTCTGGCCCAATGGTTGCGCGAACTTGGTCCCTGTCTTTGACTGGGTTGCCCGTTGCATCATGTCCATTTTCATCGTGTTCTTCATCTCCTTCGTTCCCCTCGTTGTCCAGGAACTCACGGAGCGTGGCTTCTGGCGCGCTGCAACCCGTCTCGCTAAGCATTTCTCTTCTGGCTCGCCCTTCTTCGAAGTGTTCGTCTGCCAGATCTATGCCAATGCCCTTCACACCGATTTGGCATTTGGTGGTGCTCGTTACATCGGTACTGGACGTGGTTTCGCGACTGCCCGTATTCCTTTCGGTATCTTGTACTCTCGATTTGCCGGTCCCTCCATCTACATCGGTGCTCGATCTCTCATGATGCTTCTCTTCGGTACCATGACTGTCTGGGGTCCTTGGCTCATCTACTTCTGGGCGTCCCTGCTGTCTCTCTGCGTCTGCCCCTTCCTGTTCAACCCTCACCAGTTCTCCTGGGACGACTTCTTCATTGACTACAGGGAGTACCTCCGCTGGCTCTCTCGCGGCAACACTCGCTCTCACAGCGCGTCATGGATCGGTTACTGCCGCCTTTCGCGTACTCGTATCACTGGTTACAAGCGCAAGGTTCTTGGTGACCCCTCATCTAAGCTCTCTGGAGATGTTCCGCGTGCCCAGTTCGGCAACATCTTCTTCAGTGAGATCCTCGGCCCTCTCGTTTTGGTCGCCATTACCCTCATTCCTTACTTGTTCATCAATGCCCAGACAGGTGTAGCCGGTGACACTCGTAATGACCAGGCAGACGTCAAGGCTACCAACTCGCTCATTCGTGTTGCCCTTGTTGCCTTTGGACCCATCGCCGTCAATGCTGGTGTACTCGCAGGCCTTTTCGCAATGGCCTGCTGCGCTGGTCCATTGCTCAGCATGTGCTGCAAGAAGTTCGGTGCCGTCTTGGCTGCTATTGCTCACGCTATCGCTGTCATCATGCTTCTTGCCTTCTTCGTCGTCATGATGTTCCTCGAGGGCTTCAGCTTCGTCAAGGCCTTGTCAGGCATGATTGCTGTGGTTGCGATCCAGCGATTCTTCTTCAAGCTCCTTATCTCCTTGGCCCTTACCCGTGAATTCAAGGCTGATACTTCGAACATCGCTTGGTGGACTGGTAAATGGTACACCATGGGCTGGCACACAATCTCTCAACCCGGTCGTGAATTCCTTTGCAAGATCACCGAGCTTGGAATGTTCGCCGCTGATTTCATCTTGGGTCACTTCATCCTCTTTGTCATGCTTCCCGTCCTATTGATCCCCTACGTCGACAAATTCCATTCCGTCATGCTTTTCTGGCTTCGTCCAAGGTACGTTTTGTCAATTATCATCAGTTCAACTTGACTGTACTAACCCATCACAGTCGTCAAATCCGACCTCCGATCTACTCGCTCAAGCAAACCAAACTGCGAAAGCGACGCGTCATTCGCTATGCCATCCTCTACTTCGTTATCTTGGTCGTTTTCGTGGCCCTCATCGCCGGCCCCATTGTCGGTGGCAAGTACATCAAACTCAACTTCAACATCCCCATGGAGTTGCTCCAGCCTACCGGTCTCAAGAACAACGACACCAAGACCCAGGTCACTGGCTCATGTATTCTCGGTGCCTGCCCTGGTCCTGGCGGCGACTCCGAACCCACTAGCCTTGACCGTCGCTGGATGGCGTTTTAAGCGACTGAGTTTGGATACAAATAGATTGTGAACACACATGCCTCAGAAGGCATTTTTTATTGCATTGTACAACATGGCGCAAGCATGAAAATGGCAGACCGATATGGTCCCATAATGATTGTAATATTCAAGTCATGGACTTGGGCATTCGTTTTCCTAGGGGTGTTAAAGGTGGTAACTAGAAGTGCCTTCGTTTCCAACACCTTCCCTTTCTTTTTTCCTCTAGGTTGTCTTCTACCGCCAAAGCGCGGCTTGCACATATACTATGACGGGACTGGTTGACAGGTTTTTTGGGCGGCGAAATATGTTAGATAGTGAATGCATCGCGGAATAAATATGAAATTTCCTGATCAATTGAGTTGTCACTTGCTACGTGATGTGAACAGGAAAACTGTCAATCATAGACAAAGGTCTTTTTCAAAGGGGTTGTGCCTGTCAGATTAACGTTGCACCTATTATGGCACGCAGAGTTTACGCCGTAATCAGTGGGAAAGGGGCAACACGTGAGAATGCTGAAATTGGCTTGGCAAAGTCGCCAGGCAGTTGCGTAGGAAAGAAACCCCCGAGACCTCCGCGCCTCCGCGGTGTCCACCCTACTTAAGTCTCAGAAAGTGAATAATTCCGCACTACGCAACGCCTCTCCTTTGAACACTTCCAAGATGGACCTACAAGAAGCGCAAAGTACGGTCGTACGATTCTTTCAGGATGCGAACGCGCAATTCCACAAGATGCCGGGCTCGGCCATCATTCTCCGCTACATTAAGAGCAGCTACCAAAACGACCCTGTTCGCAGTGCCATAGAGCTTTTCCTGTTCTTGTTCGCCGTGAGGTACCTGCTCGCACCTACCTATAGTACAGACAAAAAGACACAGGTCCGATTGACCGAGGAGGAGATTGATGAGCTTGTTGAGGACTGGACTCCTGAGCCACTTGTCGCGCCCCCAACGCCATGGGAACAGATGGAGAATGAGAAGAGGCCGGTTCTTGTTGGGTAAATGCGGCACAAAAGCTCAAGGGAGCAGCGATATACTAACGATTCAATGTTAGACCTACCGGACCGAAATCAAAGCTCTCCAATGGCCGCACCGTAACGAATCTCGCATCCTATAACCTCTACAACTTCATCGCGAACGAAACTCTCAAGGAGAAGGCAATCCAGACACTCCGAGCATATGGTGTGGGGCCCTGCGGACCTCCTGGTTTCTACGGAACGCAAGATGTACATATGAAGACGGAGGCGGATGTCGCGGCTCATCTCGGCACTGCTGCGTGTATCATTTACGCCCAATCGTTCTCGACAATTAGTAGTGTTATTCCTTCCTTCTCTAAGCGTGGAGATATTATCGTTGCGGACAAGGCCGTCAATTTTGCGGTGAGGAAGGGCATCCAGATTTCCAGAAGCACAGTCCGATGGTACGAGCACAATGACATGGAGGACTTGGAGAGGGTGCTCCAAAAGGTCACAAAAGAGATGGCTAAGAAACCGCTGACGAGGAGATTCATCATCACTGAGGGACTTTTCGAGAATGTGGGAGATGTTGCAGATTTGCCCAAGCTTGTAAGTTTTTGTCTGGGGTTGTCCCTACACACCGGTAGATACATTTGAGCTGACTGGACTAGGTTGCACTCAAGCTTCGATACAAGTTCCGCCTCATCCTCGACGAGACATGGTCGTATGGCGTTTTGGGAAGGACGGGTCGCGGCTTGACTGAGGCCCAAAACGTGGATGCCACCGAAGTCGACATGATCATTGGATCTCTCTCTGGTGCTCTTTGTGCAGCAGGAGGATTCTGTGCCGGTACTGAGGAAGTCGTGGAGCATCAGCGTATCTCTTCTGCCGCCTACACTTATTCTGCTGCCCTTCCTGCCCTTCTCGCCACCACCGCAAGCGAAACTATCAATATGCTCCAGGAACAGCCGGAGATCTTGACCACGTCGCGGGAGAATGTCAAAGCCATGCGGGCTCAATTGGATCCTCGCAGCGATTGGGTGCTCTGCACTAGCGCCGTGGAGAACCCGGTGATGATACTAGTTCTCAAGCCGGAAGTCGTGGCTTCGAAGAACCTTTCCATCCAAGACCAAAACCAGCTCTTCCAAGACGTTGTCGATGAGGTAAGTTTTGGACGTGATTGGTTGCTTTAGATCATCACTAATCCTGCCACAGTGCATCGCCAACAACGTTCTCATCACAAGATTGAAGGTGCCCCCTCCAAGCCTCAGCCCACAGGGCAGGGAGCAGGAATGGCAGCCCACTCCTGCACTCAAGGTCTGCGTGACGACTGGCTTGACGAAGAAGGAGACCGAGAAGGCCGGCATAGTCATTAGGCACGCCATCACCAAGATTATTACCAAGCGGAAGTGATGGAACAAACAATGCTGCCTTTTGGTTTCCATTATTTACTCATCATCACCTTCTCTGTATTCTTATTTCTACACACTAGATTATTGCATGGTCGGCGTCCGGGTACCGAGCTGGTGTTGAGTTTGTACACGGCACCCCGTCCAGAGGTACATGCTCTCTACGCATGATGTAATGCTCAAAACAAATTAATGTTAATAGTGAGGGGAGGAAAGGGGGGTGAAAGTGCACGATGCAGAATACTGCTAAGCTTTTTCAGCTGAAGCAATTGGGCTGGTTTGAGCCATGGGGCGCAGCCCAGTCCTCTAGAGACCAGCCCTGTGGCTTTTTCCTGTGGTGAAGAAAATAGATTTTTGGCGTTGCGACCATTTTAGAGCTCCATATGCACATTGCACGATTCGTATCCATCCACCATTAATTGTTTGGCGTTCATAAAAGCTGGGCGCGGTCCTGCTGTGCAGGAGCTGAAAACCCCATGATATATCTACACATTCTTCCACGGCAGAGGAATTGTTGACTGATAAACAACAACATGTCTTCCAACGGCTTCCAGTACGTTGTCAAACCGCTACAATACAACAGCGAATGCATCAACTTCCCAGAGTGGATCTCGATCCTGACTCTCTGTCTGGCGCCGCTGCTCGTCCACATTGTATCTGGAGCCCCCCCGTTCTCCTTTCTCGCTCATACAAGACCGGGCATGTTTGATATGCTCACTCACTACAACCCAACGTCCATCATCTGGCGGTACGCAGCGATAACCGACCGACGGCTCCGGGCGAAGCAGTGGACGCATACCGACCTCGCCGCCGCCAATGCCATCTTCTGGACGAACAAGGGCTGGGATGGCAGCGAGGAGATGGCGAGAATTTCCGCCCCGCACTGTATACGGTATCCGGAGCATACATACGTCCGCATCTTCTCGATCGCGACCTTCAAGACCCTCATCACGACGCTGCAGGGCGTGGCGGCCGTGTACACGCTCGTGGGATCGTTGACCGGGTTGGCGGACGTGGATTTCATCCAGCAGCTGGGAGTGGACATGATCTTCTACCCGCTGGCGGTCATTGGACTCTTGCGTCTCTGTGCCGGAGTATGGCTCACCGAGGAGTTCGAGTATGCCTTGAAGGATGACCACGACGCGACGAACGTGATGAATCTGAATGTGGTGAACGACCCGACCGACAAGAGCGCCCACGGGGTAACAGCTCACCAATCGACCACCTTCGAAGCCTTCGACCCCTTCATCGCGAGACCAACCCAGGGGTCCCAATACCGTAGGCCGGGACGATCCATCCCCAGCATACTGTTCCGCACCGTGTTCTTCCTCATCATGGTGGCCTGCCTGGGCCTATGCAGCATGTTCGTTGCGCCCTTCGGGATCGCCAACGGCAAGGCCGAATTCACCTTGACGTCCTTCTCCGTCGGCGTCTTCTACCTCTTCCTGCTGCTCTCCTCGGTCATCATCTACGCAGTGTCCTTATATCGTGGACAGATGACCACCACGCTGCTCCCTTGCATCTCGAAGGCCTGGTACAAGATCTACACGCTGGTCGTCTTCGCCGCCATGACGGCGCTCATCGTCCTGGCGTCCGTCGAGACGAACCGGCTGCCCAACGGCCTCTACGCCAGCTTCCGGCTCAACGTGCAGCTCACATGCGAGCAGTCCAAGTTCTGGTACATCTTCGAGCCCGGGATGGTGCAGCTCGCGATGCCAGTCGCGGACGACGCGAAGAGGAAGTGGGTGCAGGAGGAGTTCAAGGGCCTGACCGTGGGGGAGACGACAGGGGCGATGGGCGGTATCAATGATACGTTGGTGGTGGACGGGGGAAGGTACTATTTGAACGACTTCGCGGGATATTGCGTTGGTAATAATAAGGAGTCGAAGAGGAGGAATGTGACGGCATAGTTGTGGGAGAGCGATTGATTGACCAGGATCGTGCGCTCTCTCTCCTTTGTCCTCTCTTCGCCATTACTATCTCTTTTCAAAACTGTTCATTGGCATTACATGTTGGGCGTTTCTTCGCATTAACAGTTTTTTTCTTCAAAGGGAAGAAGATGCACCAGCTGTGCTTGCCGGTGCCTCCGTTGTCTGCATACTGGAGTGGGAGTTGGGAAGACGAGGCGGAAGTCCAGTCTCACGATGTCAAATTGACGGGCCAATGACGAGAGAGCGGTGTTTTAAGATGTAAGACTGATGGGATTGCGAAACAGATAGGCTTACTTTGTTTCCTGCAATTGTCCTGACTGGCTTACTCAAGAAGAGAAAAGTAGTAATAATAGTAGTCACAACAAAAACAATAGTTCATCAATGGTGGTGCCGCTGCTATGTTGGTAGTGTAGGATTCCCAGCCCCGCCCAGCCATTGGATATTGCGGCCAACAACCCCAACCCACCAAGAAGACCAAGACAAGAAGACGAGCCCCGGATAACAACACCGACGCCCACTGCCACCATCTTACCAACTCACCACCACCACTCCCCTCAATCGCTGCAATCGCAATCCTCATTCTTTCGCCGGGTTATTTCCTTTCCTCTTCGACATTAATTCCCCGCCAGATCTCTGTGCTTTGCGACACCTGCGACTAAGCCTTACGCCCCGTACACACGCTCCTCGTCGCGAACGTCATTCCCTAAACAACCGGCTTTGCGGACAATTGCGGAGAGCGCATACTTCCCTACACCCACATTACGCTGTCGGACGAAGCATACACTCCGATTGAGCGATCAGAAGATATAGCGGAACATTGCAAATCGCATATCACGACAAACAAGTTGTCGAGTCCCCCCGCATTTCTTGTGGAGGAATACCCTTTCGCGGCTACACGGCAACGCAACAACAACAACGGGAACGACCAAGTACCGCAGCAACAAAGACCAACTCCACGCGACCGGCGAAGCGCATCCACGCCAGCACAAGTCTACCATCAAAACCGAACAAAGCGGTGCGATTGAAAGTCCTCGAGACGATCCGCGAACCACCGGACATATCCGGCGCCAACATCGTCGAACCAGGCTACTCAGCCTGCCGCTTTACATATTCCACCGCCATCGCGACACACAACCGGTGTGCCCTGTCGAAGCACAAATTATAACCAGAAGGTAGCAAGATGGCACGAACAGTTGTAGGCTCCGCCGTCGTGGTCCGGGAGAAATATTATTGGCCCGATGCTCAACTCAATATCTGGACTATCATCATGCTTGCGACAGCAGGCTTGATATTAGGCGTGAGCGCGCAATTCATGATGATCCAGAATACGATGAGATTGCAGACCCCATGGTACGTTTGCTACACCCGAGATCCCTTTGCGCGCATCGTTCTTCGTGTTTCGGTTCGTTTCAAGGAAATGGCATTTTCTAACATGTGAAATTGATAGGATCCTCCCATACGGCGTGACGGTCGGCGCCCTCACGATCGTCTTCATCATCGTCGAACTCATCCTGATCGCGCAGCGCCGTCTGCTCCCCGGCGTCATGATGCTGCTATCATTCATCCTCCTCGTGCTCTTCATCACCGGCATAATCGGCACCGCCATACAACTCTTCGGCGGCCCCAACATCAACAACCAATGCAATGCATACGTTTTCAATAGGAGAGAGAGGGGCGCATCGCTGGAGACGCTGGCATGGCTGCAACAACAGAGCATCTGTAAGTGACCATTTGAGTTTCCAGAAGGTCTGAAGGAGGGGCTATACGGAATCACAAGATGAAATACGGACGAGTGCTAACGTACAGACTCTACAGGTCAAAGTTGGCAAGCCGCCTTCGCATTCTGGATCATCGGATCCGTCTTCATGGTGTGGATGATGGTCATGGCCAGCCAGGTCAACCAGAACCAATATGACTGATTTGCATGCCTGTTTTGTCCTTCCTCCTTTTCTTTCTGATTGTCTTCTCCGCACATACAACCTTTGCTCCCTTCTTTGTTTCTGAAAATTCGTTTTCTGTTGGCTTTCAATGCCTGTTTACAAATATTCCCCCCCTTTTTCCGGAAATTTTCCGAGATGATTGTATGTATGTCTGGTGAATGCGCGTGGGGCGAGAAAGTTACTGGTTCGCGCGATCTGTTGTTGCATTTGGGTTGCGCATGGCTTTATATTCCCCATCCCCCGGCGGCGTTGTTCAATGTTCAGTGATCGGTGTTGCATGGGTCGAATCCATCATGCTGGAATGGAATGGGATGGGATATTAAATACGGGCGGGATATGGGATATGGGATACGGATTGTATGTGACTATAAGGTTCTGGATCAATGGATCGGGTATGTTTTACCTTGCGGTCCCAGACGATGGACGATAGTTCATGGACGAAGGACGTTCCGATCTCGCGCATTTGTGTATATCAGAAGAAGATCCGAGACGAACCAAACAATATCGAGCGAGATAGAATCTGTGAGGAGAAAAGAAATACAATCCGATATTGAAACTTCATTCTTCGGGCTCAGATATGCGCTTCTGCCTTTCAGTAGAACTCATCTCCTCTTAACATCATCCGTAGAGAGGAGAGAACGACATACAACATCCCCTTCACCCGTCCTCTCACGAAGACAGATAGACATACACTTTGCATGTAATCCGAATGCAATCATCAATCAGGAAAGCAAGTACTCCGTAGACGAACATCACAAATCACACCGACTTCCCCTCTACCGATCAAGCATCGGTTTGGGTGTTAATCTGCTCAACTCTGATACACTAAGACCTTACACATGGCACAACGAGCAAGCAAACACCAAGCACGGATCCCAGCTTTCCCTCAACACGCGCACGTCCATCCGCATCGGCAATGTCGATACGATACGACGTGATGTGATGGCAGATGCGATGCGATGCGAGGTGATGATGCGCGGCGATTGCAATACAATGGGGCAAAGCGTATCTTTGCTATTGGCGGGTGAATTGTGCTGGAAAGGATAGGACGCTTGCGCCTTTTTCCAATACATAAACTATGCATGGACAACACTCTACTTTCGTGGTATTTGCGGCCCTATTCTCGGATATGAGTTGCTTGGGAATTGGAACGACCTGGATTCAACGCCTGATATGAATCGTCCGGGAAGGGGTAAGAGGGGAAACGAAGGTAAAACATGGGAAAGCCGCAATGGAATCACAATGTTGATATGCATAGCATAAAGCGACGCCGCGTGAGCCAACCAACCAGCCAGCCCAGCCAGCCAACGAGCCAGTTGACAGATAAAAAGAAAGGGGAAAATGCCGTGATATCCAACATCCGATTGTTCTCATGGAGAAGAAAATAAGGGCCGACACAGGACGGAGGGCATTGGTTAGTACAAGTATGGGGATCTCGATCGCCAAGGCCGTAATTACAATTCACGATCAAGATTCCACGATGTGAATATCAAGGAAATGGAGAGAAAGAGCATGATGGGACCCCTGTAGATACTAAGAGGTACATCCAGAAACGGCCATTGCAATCAAGGATCCCTGTCACTCATCATCGTGTGGATGGTGGACCTGCTCGCCTCGCTCAAGTGCGCTATCGTGGCTTTGGGTTCCATCCGATACCTGAGAACAGGTTACAGTTGAGCTAGTCATACTTTACATAATCAGGACAGCTTCATTGATACCGCCATTATGTTTCAATACGACAAGGCTCGCCTACGCCAGAAACGAACGAAACCAAGTGGTAATCAATGATGCAAGGATTCCATTAGCCGAGCAGGGATGACACGCATGGCGCGAACCTGACACGTAGCTCGCGTCGGCGCCATGCCCGTTTAGGCATCTTAATTGGTTTTTCTAGGCTTGGGTTCTCTCTCTTTTCTCTCTTTTCCTGAGGGGAGAGGGGAGGGGGGGCATGTTTGGTCAATGGTCCGGGGTGGGCGATTGGAACAGATGGGAAGAAAGGGCGCGTAGGTTGCGGTTGATCTGGAGAATGGCTGGCTGATTGATTGCCTGAATAGCATGTACGGACGGCAGTGTTGCGTGATAGCATGTGAGCGAGTTGAAGAGAGAGTGACTACGGAGTAGGGGGGGAGGGCATTGGACGTGAGACTCAAGATTTCGTCTTTCGTCGCCGCTGTCGTCGTCTCAAGGAAGACTCTCTCGCACGGTAAGGAAGTAAAATCTTATCAAATTATGGAGCTCTTTTCTTTGCTTGTTTCGTCACCCGTCTTGTCGGTCGGTCGTCGTCGTCGTCGGGTTAACGTACAGTGTGGACCTGGTGGGTTTTCTTTCCCTGCGCAATGACTACAGTACGGTACGCACTCTATTGTATGCAATCATTATTAGTTGGTCGACCGACATACCAACCCTTCTTGTTCCTCTCTCGCTCCGAGCTCGTATATTCTCTCTTCCTTGCCCATGTCATAATTACAAGCACATTTAATCTTCCAATTACTCGAACAATGGTTGGCCAACTTAATTACCCTTTCCATGCCGCATGGGAGCGCTCTCGTCACGCAGGCGAACCAAAGTTCTACTTGTCATCGCTACCAGTATCTCTGACATATAATTAAAAGAATAAAAACAATTCATTATCATCATCCTCGTCAGTGGTCGCCCTTTCATACTCTTTGTGTGAATGACTTTGGTCCCGCCCAACCCCATCCCAACACGACTTTCTTTGTATACGTAGAACTCGACATGCGTCGTGATGTGATATGCTCTTGACGTGATGCAAACCATTGGCAAACCCTTTGTCTACGCTCGCTCTGCACTCTGCACTCTGCATGCCCCGAAGATCATGTTCGCGTCGCTCCTAATCCTAAGGCAATCCACTATCCTACCAAACAAACCTCCCCAAGCTTTCTGCCCTATGCTGCCCTACGTACGGAGTACCTAACGCTATTGTTATCTGCCATTCATTCAAACCCAATCCCCAAATAAAGAAAAATATGCCGAACATGCAATGTGCAACGACATGCAGTACACCCCCCTTCCCCTCCTCCTCCCCGCTACCAATGTCCGTCCGTTCGGTTGGCTCTCGGTGATCGTCGCCTAAAGTAGAGGGTGTAACCTGCGACTTTGGGGTAGGGTCGTCCAATGATTGGGCCGTGTAGGGTGTGCGGCGCAGCCCCAGCCTGCCTGCTCGGTAGGCTGACAGGAAAGGGACTTGGATCTGGAGAGACAGAGAGAGAGAGAGAGAGAGAGAGAGAGAGAGAGTGTGTGTGTGTGTGTATGTGCTGGCGCATGGTCAGAGATAAAAGGAATAGATAGTAACATGACTTAATCTGTGAGGCTAGAACGTTGTAATGTACCACCTGGTTATCGTGCGTACGACCAAGTCCATGGACTACCTACCATGTGTCCCTTCCTTTCACCTCACTAAGGCTGCAGTGCTCAAATCGTTGGTTTTGAATATTTCGATTCTTTGTCCGTCGTGCAGCTGGCCTTTCATTATTTACCGCCATGCTGCACCCGTCACTAACTACGTACGGGATGTTGTTTGGTTATGCCGCTATACTACTATTTCGTATCCATCCCTCTCATTCTTCTCCCGCATGTTGCAAAATTTCCTCCATTGGATATCCAGACCGTGATGAAAACATTCCTCCAAAAAAAGGCAAAAGGAAAATAGAAAAAAAAAAAGGGAACACAATGAAAATGATTAGGGACGGGAGCTCCATGTTGTACACTGCGTGTGAATCAGGGGGTGGACGTTAGGAAATGTTCTCGCACAAGGCGCTTGCTGTGGCGCCAATGCAAAGGAACCGATGAACGCATTCGCGTGAACCATTCAAGGTGGAAGAAAAAGACATGGGAAAGGAAAATCTAGGTGGGGCTGCCCCTGTCCATGGAAGGCCTCTCGCCTTCAAAAATGAGAAGCCATGATGTATGTAAATGAACAAGTAGAAGCAAGAACCGGACACGAAGGGAATGGAATGCTGGTTCCGGTAATGGGGCGATGGGGCCATGAAGGTATGCGTAAATCTACATTGCACAACGTAGAGAAAAGAAGATCAACTCCTCGCAAAACGCCGTGCTTTTGGTAAGGACAGTAGGAAGTGAAGTCGACACAAGCCCTCGTGCGTGTCAGTCGATCGAATCAAATATGCTTGACTGCAACGGTCACGTAGCTGACTGGGGTGGGTCGTTTTTGGTGTCATTAGTCATATCTCGAGGTTATCGAGAGATCAGTCGCCAGGGCAATGGAGTATCATAATACCATCATGAAACGAGCTCGCCACCCAGATCCATGCCAAGGCCTTCGACCTTGAGCGTCCGTGCCGTTTCGTTCGTTGGTGGGACGATATTATCAAAGTTCAATCGGCGTCGAGCCTCGCGAGCTGCTGCCGGTGTCTTTCCGCCGGCAGGTGTGCGACCCCACGAACCCGTTGCCTGCGCAGGACTAGGCGTCATGTTTAGGAAATCGGCGAAGTTCAGGTTGGTGGACGGGGTGCTGAGGCCGAACGGGAAAGTGGCATCACCTCCCCTCGGGGTGGTCATCATCGACGACGGCAGCGGGGTCTGTTTCGGCGGCGGCGTGGAGGGAGCGAGCATGACTGGTTTCGAATCACCAGGTCGTGCTGGGGAGGGGGAGGTAGCTAGATACATAAGCAAATTGGCTTCGTCTTGGCCGGGGTTGCCCTCACGGGCAGCGGCGGCAGCAGTGAACCCACTTTGACGTAGACGAGCTGACCGAGCAACGGCTGGTGGGGGCGTGCGCGGTGCTCGAGGAGGAGAGGAACGGAGATGCGAGCCATTGCCGAGCTGGAACGAGGTTATCGGCAAATCTTCGTCGTCGTCTTCGGAGAGGATGGGTGATCGTGAGCCGTCTGGGACTGTGGAGGTTTCTGAGACAAATGAAAGACTAGGGGCGTGGATGGTTCCGAAGCGAGCATGTCGGCGAGCGTAGACGGGGGAGGATTCTGGGAGGCGGTGCATGGATTTCCACGATGCGGATGCTGTGTGCGAGGTCCTGACCTTGGTTCGGTTGTGGTTGCTGGTGCCAGGATAGTTATTGAATGACGGGTTGTACCGAGTTCTCTTATTATGACCATGACTGCTGCCAGAACGACTTCCTGCCCTGCTTCCCGAGCGCTGGAGCTCATCCGAGAATATGGGGGCGGCGAGAGGGGAGGAGTCGAGCACGCCTGTGGGATAGAAGCGTTCGGATACGCTCGAGGCATCGGACATGGTTTCGTTGCTAGAACCGGGACGTTTGCGCTTGAGCTCGACATCGACTCTGGGCTCGAGAGCATCGAGACTGAGACTTTCCCAGCCATGCTTGATCTTGACATTAGCCAAAGCGAGACGGTTCTGCAGGGTGCGGGTCATCTATTGAACGCAACGTTAGCCATCAATGCTGATTTTCTGGAAGGACAAGATTGTCCACAATTAGTTGGTACATGGGGAGGTCAAACCTTGGAGACTTGAGCCCTCCGCAGGACTTTGTTTGCGACCTCGGCGGGTTGATCCATTCTGTCGGTGGTGGCAGTGACGATGGTAGAGGTGTTAGTAGAGGCTATGATGGTAGAAGTCATGAAGCCGGCTCGAAAGGAAGAAAGGTACAGCCGGAAGGAAGAAAAGGAGCGGGGAGGGGGGGGGAGGAGGAGGAGGGGAAAAGAAAAGATTTAGATCCCTTCGAGAGAGGAGGTTTCAAGGCGAGCACGAGAGAGAGAGAGGGAGCTGAACAGCCGGAGGTGGTAGGAGAGGGAGAGGAATGTGAGGAGGTTTGACTGGTCTGGGCACGGTGCGGTTGGAGCTAGGTGAAAGCGGGATAGCTTCAGGCTGCGAGCACAGGCGCTCCTTTGATTATTGGCGTGAGGGCAATTGGCATGCAGCCCTTGTCTCTCTCTCTGTAGTGAGTAACTACTCGTATGAGTAAGTAAGCAGGCAAGCGAGAGAGTAGAGAAGTGAAGAGAGATTGGTGAAGGCAGAGAGAAAGAGAGGGGAAGGTGTAAAGTGTGAGTGAATATTATTCTTCCGTGGATTTAGGTAGGATAGGTACGAGCTATCGGTCTACGAGGTGAAGCTCAGCAATGTGGTGCTGTAGGTAGGTAGCTACAAGCATGGCGCAGTACAATATAGTACAGCATAGACAGTAGAATGCATTACTCGGTTTGCAAGTTCAAGTTCAGCAGGGCAAGGATGAAGGTTAAGTTAGACTTATTGTTGGAAAAAGGGCTGCAGGGGTGGTGATGGTTGTCCTCATTGATGTAATAATGTTCAGTATCAGTAGCATCATTTTAGGAAGAGGATGCTGTAATCTGTGTTAGATTACATACAATACAGTACAGTACAGTACAGTACAAAGGATGGATCCGCTTCTACCGGTCTCCCGCAACATCTCGCACGCAGATTCGCCAACTAATTACTCGTTCACGACTAACCGAAAGCTTGTTCTTATCTATCTCTCTCTTCCTGTTCCTGTTCCTGCTTCTGTTCTCGTTCTCGTTGCTGTTCCTGTGTCTTGTTCCTGTTCTAGCGACTCGTAGTTACTACCCACCTAAGTTACTACTCGTACCTAGGTAGGTACTCGTAGGTATGTTCTTGTAGTCTTGTAGGAGTTCAACTCATATTCCTGCCTCTTGGACTCTATTGAAGGCCTGACCTTTCCTTTCCGATGGTCTCCCCATCGTTATTGGCTGATTTGTTTGTTTGTATCTTTCCACATGCAGCCACAGCAATTAACCCCCACCCATTTCCGTCACCTCCTCCCAACATATTGTGTACTATCTATGATAAGTTACTCCCTACCTATGTACTCCGTATATGCTATGTACATACGCTGTACATACGGAGTAGTATAGTAGCGATTGCGCAGCAAACAGCTTGCATTACTTGCTGCATCCCATTGACTGCCTAACTCTTCATCCCTTCATCCTCTCCCCCCTCCCATTCATCCGACTATCCGTCCACAACAGCTACTTAGATTAGGTACCTAACCTATGTGCGGTGTGGAGTATGTACACGTACTGTCGCAATCCAGCACTCAGCTACGAGTTCACTTGTTAAGTTAACTAAGTAGGTACCTGGTACCACCCCTAGTCCCCCAAGACGTCATCACCCGGATTGCTCGGTTCATTTTCCATCTTCAACAGATCAGATTCCACATTGCCAATCCCCCCAATAACCCACCCCCATCATATCCTATTGTATCACAATTCCCATCTTGTTGTGTGCAACATCCTGCACTGCACCGCCCTGCCCTGTTGCTTGCCCTGCTGCTTGCCGTCCGTGTCGGCTAGTACCTCTTTCATAACCTCTTGCGTCTCCCTCCACCCATCAGGAATCAACTTGTACCACAACATCCAACCTGTCCTCCCTTCCTCCCGCCCTGCTGCTGCCCTGCAGTAGATACCACCGGAAGCATTATCTGCTCATCCACCACTTTCGCTCACTCCTCAAGATACACCACCGCATATCCTTCAAACACCCTACCTCCCGCGCTTGCGCTGCGTTCCCTGCGTGCGACATTGCGATTCCTCTCTTGTGGCGTTGTTTCCTAATTGCATGTACCTATTCTCCACAAGAAAAGAAAGATAAACGTCCCAACCTCAACTGCCTGCCAACGCTCTCTTCGTCAACACTGCTCGCTCTCACAATCGTAGCCTTTTCCCGGATTACGCGTCCGACATAGCCCATCTTCTTCATTTATTCAATACCTCGACACCTCGGCGCATTCATGTTGCCATAGGTCATACACACTCCTTGTTCAGACTCGCCAAGCGCCTGCAATCACAATATCATGCCTTCATTCCTCGCCAGTCTTCGGCGGAGATCCAAGGGCGATGTTAGAGCAAAGCAATTCGAAGGCGAGCCAAAAGCCGCAACTTCCGCTACGGCCAATGGCCATGCCGTCAATACTATTAATAATGCCATCGGTCGAAGGAAGTCTTCCTCAACACTGGCATCCTCCGCTACAACACCTGCAACATCCTCCGCATCTGACGACGTGCATCCAGCTTCTAAAGGTCCAAAAACTGGCAATACACCATTACCTCCTGCCCTCCCTGTGCGACCAACTATAAATACCAACACCAAACGATACAGCATGAATGTGAGTGTGCCGGAGCATTGTATCCTCGACTTTCTTCTGATCTCGACCACAGGGCCTAAACTCCGCCTCCTCCAATGGCTCCCAAATGTCAATCAATCGCTCATCGCTGCTTGCCCCACGCGTCACCTCCGTTTCGGATAATTCTTGGGTATGGACGGAGATCTAATGCGCAAAGGAAGGTAGCGCTCGCTAATTAGGCAAAACAGGTACACCAGCAAGTTCTGCTCATCAATGGTCAGATCGGCGACACCATAGCTAGGCCATTGGACGGTCAAATCGTCGTAAACCATCATCAAGGTCGATTCCCAGCCACCGTGTGGCCAGTCTGTGACTCCCACTTCAAAGCCCTCATTCACCTTGAACCGGGACATAACCAGATTCGGCTTGATTTTACTTCACCGAAAGTCTCGAACGGTGGTTCGTCGGTTCCATCTCACGCCTCCTTCTTGCATGTCAATTACCTACCTCTCAACGACTGTCCTCCCCTGCAGCTGGCCATCATCCTTGGCAGCGATTCCGACGGCACATACGATGCTACCCCCGATCGAAAGAACCGGGAAGGCAATGGACTCGATCTTGCCATCAAGAAATTCCGCATGTCTGCGTACCTGTGGCAAGCTTTCACCGGGGAGCAAATGTACAGGCAGGGCTTCGGCCGTCGATGTTTCCGGTTCGAGGATTCATGGGAGCCAGGCACCCTCAATGTCCAGGATTGGAATTCCGGAGAGTACAGGTCTCAGGCCAAGATACATCTCATCCGATCAAAAAGGACCGTTGCGGAGATCCGAGACTTGGAATTTGCCCAACAATATGGACCAGCTAAGAAGAAGAACGAGCTGTATGACATTGCTATGGATGAAGTCAAGACATATTTCGGCTCTCGCCAGGGCCAGAAAACCTTTGTCTCATGCCTGTTCCTCGATACGCAATGGGATCCAAAGGTCAAAACTATCCGAGGTCACGCTGCACTGGGTGGAGGGGATAATAACTTTGGGCTAGCCATCTTTGGTTCTCATGCACTACAGAGCTACCCAGCTTGTCTCCAGGAGGTTCCACCAGCTTTCGGCGATTGCACCCGCACTGACACAGCATTCGTGGCCAATGATCTGAACGAATGCGGCAGCAGTTGGGAGGCGGCCAATATCGGGATTGGCGCACATATGCACGAAACTGGCCATTTGTTTGGCTGCCCACATCAAGAGAGCGGCGTCATGCTGCGTGACTACGTCACTCTGAATCGAACATTTGTTGCGAGAGAACCGTACTCGACACGCACCAAATCCCCCGGCCAGCGGCTCGTCCTTCCGCAACACGAGTGTGCGTGGCATAGACTCGACACTCTGCGGTTTCGATTCCATCCATGCTTTCGTATCCCACTGGATGCTAATGTGGTCGACAATAGTGTGCAGGTATGGACTGTAGACAGCGGCCAAGGAGGGGTAATAGCTACATCCAAGTCGGGCGTTGCGTGGGTGGAACTGTATACTCCCGATGATGATGTATGTCACCATTGGAAAGAGTGGCCCGAGATCGATATGCAGTACCCTCGACAGGTTACACTAGTCGACGCAGAACTCCGCGGCATGTTACCCAAAGATAAGCGCAATTCCCGATTGAAGCTCGAAATTTTCTCCGCAGGTGGCGGAAAGCTCGTAGTAGAGGACTTTGCAAAATTGACCGATCAGAAATCTGCACGAGTCAAACTGCCCGATGGGCGATTGGGATACCGTGGGGGAAAGTTGGGTTATTCGCAGATGGAGGGATCTCAGCCTCAAGAGGTTATCTTGGATAGTGCCTACATTCAGACGAAACTGCTGGTGTCCATCAAAGTCTATCACGGATTTGCATTGGATGGGGTCGAGTTCATATATGAAGATTCGACTACCCAACTTTTTGGCAAGCGAGGCGGAAAGCCTGGAGGATCCGATTTCTTCCTTGACACCCGGAAAGGAGAAATGCTTATGGGTTTTGCACTCCGGGCTGGTTTGTGGATTGATGGATTGCAAATTTTGACCACCCAGGGACGGAAGAGCGAGTGGTTTGGAAATCCCACTGGCGGTAGCGGGTACGTTTGATTCCACACCCAACATTATTCATTATACTAACACTCTCAGCCACACGCTCATCCCTCCTCGCGGTTATACCATTGGCGGCATATCTGGTTCTTGTGCTCAGTGGGTCGATGGTTTCTCGCTGATCATCACGCGATGAGATAGATATTATGGACTGGTTTTTTCTTTGACAGCTCCCAGGGGAGAATGGGAGAACATCCGGACATACACGATACCCAATCATACATAATGGCGTAATTACTTAACCTGCCTGTAATAGTACATACATATCGAATATAGCGTATACAGTATCAACCGTTATATATAAAAAGTACGCAACCAAAACGTTACTCCAAGCAACTTACCATTCCCCCCAGGCGAAAAAAAAAAACCAGCAAAAAAAAAGAAACCAATGTTAACTCGAGGTCCTACCCGGACTCGAACCGGGGTCCCCGGAAGGAATGCTTCTGATGTGAATCAGAATCCGATGTGATGACCAACTACACTATAGAACCGAACCTCTTTGGTTGCTGCTTGGTGTGATGGAAGCGTCGTTCCCACTAGAATCAACATATACCCCACAAACTAACAAATATAGTCATCGTCTCACCTCCTGGCCTTGTCAATTGTATCCATCCACCACGGACATGAAACCTAAGTTAGATGTGACGAATTGCAGATACAACGGGCCAGAATTGGGCAGAATAATAATGTGATATTCGTATGTTTACTCGCACTCGCACTCGCTACTTATAGGCCGGCCGTCCATTATGCCGATCGATATTTCTGCCAGAAGAATGATGTCCCTCCCTTTTTGTTCTCCCTTCATATTACAAGCCGAGGAGAAAAGAAAAACAATCGCCACTGAGGGAGAAATAAAAAAAATGGAAAAGAAAGGAGCCCGGTGCGCCCAGCATTTGCAAATTCTAAAGTGGTCAAAATCTCTCCCGTCAGTGGAAGAAAAGTAGTACACAGGCCGGTGGGTGAGAAGGCTGCCTCGTCTGTCGCCAAAACAATCCACGAAACCACCGTACGACTGCCATAATCACCCCGTTCCCTGCCTTCTTTCCCCCTCGCTGTCATCTCTCTCCTTGATTCGGGTTGGAATCAATCAAGGCTTAGGTATATGGATGGTCTTGCTGACCATCAAGCAACCATGCACGACCCAGAGACCGACGATGGGATGGAACTCCGCCCACGTCCCCTGTCCCCAGACGCCGAAGGGAATGTTATCGCCGATCAAGCCGTTGTAGACCCAGTACGCCATGGTGGCCGCGAGCGCCAGACTAGTCGGGATCGGGGTGCCTTCGAAGTACTGGCTCTTGCCAGAGGCGTCCTTTGGCAGCATTGCGACGGTGACGTTGAACCTGGCGAGGCGGGTGAGGCCGCAGAGGACGAAGAAGGTCAGAAGGAGGTGGTCGAGCGGGGTGCGGAATCCGAGGCTGAAGGCGGCGGCGGCGGGCGACACGCCGAAGGAGATGAGGTCGGCGAGGGAGTCGAGCTCCTGGCCCATGAGGCTGGCCTTCTTGCGCCATCGCGCCACCTTGCCGTCCATGAAGTCGAAGAACAGGCCCAGCGGGATGAAGCCCAGCGCGAGGTACAGGTTCGTCGTCTGCGTGGGATCCGCCTGCACGCAGTATCGGAGCGAGCTAAAGACTGACATGACGCCGCAGAAGCCGTTGAGCTCGGTGATGAAATCCGCGAGGTGGAGGGCGCTGTTCGTTCAAGCACATACATGTTAGTCAATAGGTCCAAAAATGGCACACAGGGCCCATCTGTCTATGTAGGATTCACGTACCGGACCATGGAGAAGTGGCCAGCTTCAGCGGATAGAAGGCGGGCCTGCTTGTCCTGAGCTGCGCGCGGGTTTCGGTCAGTTGTGGAACGGATGAGGAGGTGTGATCTGAGGTTGTGCGGGAAACTCACTCAGGTCTTTGGATGGTGGAGCAGCGTCCTTGGGACCTGATGGCGCGCCGTTTCTTCGTGACATTGTGAATGATTGGGGATTTTCGTGATGTCGTCGTTTGTTGTGCGGTTAAGGCAACAGAAAGGGAAGCAGGAGGTTAGGCTGTTGAAATAGCAAGATATGTCCTAGAGAGAGGACAATGAGGAAAGGGTTTCAGGAGGAGAGAGCCCTAGGATGCTTCAATAACTCTGTCTGGGAGGAAGGAGGGGTGGTAATGGTCGTGGTAGGAGGTGTCGCGGGATGGGTTTGGTGTGTCTTTGGTCAAGGTGTGGAAGCGGGAATTTGGAGAAGTTGGTTGTGGTTGTTCCTAAACGTCATCAAGCCGCAGCCAGAAGGAAACACAAGCCACACACAAACCACGGCTGTTCTCTGTCTTCCTCGTGATCGGAACAAGGATGTTGCTCATGGGTTAGCACGCGCGCGCTCTTCCTCCCTCTTCCTTTAACTAATCCCTTCTCTTCTCTATGCGCATATTCGGCAGTGCGATCATTGGCCCAGCGTTCCGACTAATTATAGGGCTCTCTCATCATGGTTGCGTAGATGCTTTATGAGCAGTACGTACCTACGAGGTCGTTTAGAGAAACCTTCTTGGCCGAACATTGTTGTGATGGCGACTCACCCGTGAACAGATTCAATCTAGACACATTATCCTGATCCATCTGAACCATGATTTACAAATGACAATCCACACGCAAAACCTGTTTGCATAGGAGTTGAGGCATTTGATGGCGGCGTCTAGGTCTTGTATATGGCTCAGACTGGAGCTCATTACATCAAGGTAGTTGCCTATACGATGTTCTCAAATTCTAGTTTAATGGCACTGTCTCGCCGGCGTAGAGAAGCCAATGATACTCAAGATCACATATCTTCAAGACCTCACTAGACAGCTGTAATAAATCTTATCGGACTTGACATTGGTATAAATTGGATCCTGGCTTTTTTATGTGACAATCGACACTGCGCCCAAATGCCATTGGTGCCTTCAAAGAGAACCATGAAAAGAGTACAGAAGAGCAACCCATCCCATTTCCTGAACGCCGTAGGAGATCGCGATAGTATCGGTGGAAAGCCAGCGCTTCTACCACCAAATGCGTCTTCAATCGTGACAATATCGTATGGCAGACATTTCGACCGCAGCTTAGAAGCCTCGGCCACGTCCACCGAAGCCACCCCTGCCACCACCACGGGGTGCTCCCCTCGAGAATCCTCCGCTACCACCACGGCCGCCACCACGTCCGCCTCCGAATCCACGAGAACCACCGCGTCCACCACGGTCGCCGAAACCTCCCCTTCCTCTTGGTGCGCCACGACCTCCACGGCCTCCTGCTCCTCGTGGTCCGCCACGTCCGCCGGCTCGCTTAGGCTTAGGTGCACCCGGGGGTGCCTTGGGCTTAGGAAGGAACCTATTCTTGAATCAGCGAAATCGACAGGTTGGTGGTAGCATCCTGACTCACCTGTCAAGAGGAAGGAGTTTGTCACCTCCGATGAAAAACTTGTCGCCTGACTTGAATGATCCTGCCTGGATGCCTTCTTGTGGTTTGATCGTGAAATAGACTTGGTTGAGCGGTCCAAGGATCTCATCGACCTTGCCCACAGGTGTCTAGTTCGAATATCAGCTTCTGTAGAGACTCAATCGCGTAGAGCGTCCTTGCTGACCTTGTTCTCGAGGTAGATGGGTGCGTTGAAGTATGGGATCTTGGTATTTATGGATTCGCAAAACATTTCGCCCTCGCATGCATGCACAAAGGTACCCATTTCTTTCGCGGCCTGTCAGCTTTGATCAAATACTATTCGAATGCGCACGACTTACCGAGCACTTCAGCTGGGGGACCGAAAGATTGAGACGCTCCGCCGCGACCTGCAAAAGTTAGACCTCGCTCTACATAGCTCCTGATCTGCCAGCTGCGTACCTCCACGGGGAGCAAATCCACCTCGTCCTCCTCCAAATCCACCGCCACGACCTCGGGGTGCACCGCGAAAAGACATTGTGTATTGATGTGTTGGTTGCGCGCGCAATTGCTGTTGGTAGGGCTCTAGTTCCGTTTTTTCAGAAAATCTTCCCAAAGCTCGAGCCCGGCGTTTTATTTTTCCAACCACCGACCGCCAAGAGTTCTTATAGTGGGATGGTAAAGTTAAAGTTATAGTGGCCCCAGTGGGATTTCTACATTTGAGTCACATTGAACAATTAATAAGGCCTAAAGATTGGCACCTTGTGTTCTTTCCTACAAAGCCGATCGATTCCTGTGGTCTGGTCAGCAATTCAGCCCTTGCATGTTTTGTTGAACCGTATCCTCAATTGACTCAGAGTAGTGTTACGATATATATCTACCCCACCATCAACCTCGAGACCCACGACCATAATACCAACAAAACATGGCGGACGCAGTCAAACAAGCCGTCGAGGGTGTCGTAGAGAATGTCAAGAAATTAGCCGTATCGAACGAGGAGAAGCCACAGAAAGAGAAGAAGGAGAAGAAGAAGAAGGGCGGAGAGGCTGCAGATGGCCGTCCCTTAGAGTTGAAGCCCCAAGCGGCGTTCATTGACCACCGAATCCAGATATTGTGAGTTACAGAAATAAACACCATAATTTTCAATTTGCTGATTTATGACAGCGAGAAGCTCAAGGCGAAGTATGACGAGGAGATTGCCCAAAAGCCCCGCGGTAAGCAGTGATCTCCTGCAGCAGCAGTATCTTTGCTCTAACGTATAATTTGCGGAACAGAGGATATCACGGTCACGCTCGGAGACGGTAAGACTATCATCGGAAAGTCATGGGAGACGAGCCCTGCAGAAATCGCCAGAAACATCAGCAAGAGCTTGTTTGAGCGCACGGTTATTGCGCGCTTGGATAAGGGAACTGAGAACGAGACCCTTTGGGATTTGGAACGACCACTGGAGAAGAGCTGCGCGCTAGAACTTCTGCCATTCGAGGATCCAGAAGGAAAAAGGGTTTTCTGGCACTCCAGTGCGCATATCTTGGGAGAGGCTGCTGAACGTCGTTTTGGCTGCGACCTTTGCATCGGTCCCCCTATCGATGATGGATTCTATTACGAAATGGCCTTGCCAGAGAAGGCTGCTGTTGAGACCACCGATCACAAGCCTCTTGAGACCATTGTCAGCAGCATTGTCAAGGAGAAGCAAGTGTTCCAACGTCTCAGCCTATCCAAGGATGATCTCTTGGAAATGTTCAAGTCAAACCCATACAAACAGCACATCATCAAGGACAAGATCCCTGACGGCACTTTCACCACGGTCTATCGAAACGGTCCCCTTATCGATCTTTGCAGAGGACCCCATGTTCCCCACACTGGACGCATAAAACAGTTCAAGGTCATGAAGAACAGTGCCTCGTATTTCCTCGGAGACGCCAACAACGACAGTCTTCAACGAATCTACGGCGTCTCATTCCCAGACAAGGATCAAATGCAGGCGCATCTTAAGTATCTCGAGGAGGCCGCCAAGCGTGACCACCGAAAGATTGGTAAGGAACAAGAGCTCTTCTTCTTCCACGAGTACAGTCCAGGTTCTTGCTTCTTCTTGCCCCATGGCATGATCATCTACAACACACTTCAAGCCTACCTTCGCCAGCAGTACTGGGTACGCGGATATCAGGAGGTCGGATCACCGAACATGTACAACTCAGCGCTTTGGAAGACCTCTGGACATTGGCAACACTACGCAGACGATATGTTCACCTTTGATGTAGAGAAGGAGAAATGGGCCTTGAAACCAATGAACTGTCCTGGCCACTGTCTGATCTTCCGACACCGCGAACGAAGCTACCGTGAGCTTCCCATCCGTATGGCCGACTTTGGTATTCTCCACCGAAATGAAGCCTCTGGAGCATTGACAGGACTTACCCGAGTCCGTCGTTTCCAGCAAGACGACACGCACATCTTCTGTACGGAAGACCAAATCACTGAAGAGATCTCTGAGCTATTCGATTTCTTGAGGGAGGTCTACGGCAAGTTTGGCTTTACCTTCAAGCTCAAGCTTAGCACGCGTCCGGAAGGCCATCTTGGAGCCATTGAGACCTGGAACAAGGCCGAGTCTAAGCTCACAGAAGCTCTTGATAAGTTCACTGCTGAGGGAGGTGATAAATGGGAACTGAACCCTGGTGACGGTGCCTTCTACGGACCCAAGATTGACATCACCATCTCCGATGCCCTGAAACGTGAGTTCCAGTGCGCAACAATCCAGCTCGACTTCCAGTTGCCAATCCAATTTGAGCTTGAGTACATGACCTCCGAGGTGGCCACAAAGCCCAAGGAAGATGCGAAGGCCAAGGATGAGACTGTCGAGGTCGCCGATGCCGGCGAGGCCAAGAAGGACGTCAAGAAGGTCAAGGAACCTCAGCCTGGATACGCCCGTCCTGTTATGATCCATCGTGCTATTTACGGATCGTTCGAGCGATTCATTGCGTAAGTATCAAATCCTTTCCAAGATGCGAGCATAGAATAACGCCATGATAGCATTCTCACAGAGCACTTCGCGGGTCGCTGGCCTTTCTGGATCTCCCCTCGCCAAGTCATGGTCATTCCAGTCATGCCTGCAGTCAATGATTATGTGAAGGAGGTTCAGAAGAAACTGAGAGAACAGGGTCTCCATGCCGACATTGACATTAGTGGAAATACCATGCAAAAGAAGATTCGTACCGCTCAGCTACAACTTTACAACTTCATCTTCGTCGTTGGTGCTGAAGAGAGGGACAGCCAGGTAAAGTTCCAGCGATCGTGTTCCATTGATATTTGACTGACGATTCCAGACTGTCAACATTCGCAACCGTGACGACCAAGGTACACAGCAGCGAGGCGAGATCATTCCTCTTGCCACCGCCATCCAGCAGTTGACGGCCTTGCGAGACGAGAGGAGATTGGAGAACAAGATCTAAGCATGATCACAGGTTAGAATGCTTGTTGGTATCTTCTTGAAGACGAAAAGAATCTTCAAGCCGGGAGATGTTGAATTTTAGGGTTTATACGTTTATTCACCAATGAGGTCATGGGAAGGCGCTTCGGTGGAAGGAATGACAAAATCAGTGAGTGCCTAGGTAGGTATCTTACAACCAGTTCCATTGCTGGAAATATAAGGGAATAAATTACTTCTACATTTGATTAGTCCCACTACTTGGTCCTCGTTGTCTTTTGGTCCTTGACCCTGGCCATTCTTCACTACCCACCTGCTCCATTTAGCCATACCAATGGAGCAATCATGCATCTAGTAAGAGATAAATTGCCAACCACGCATGCCTAATTCACAATACCCTACTCGTCCCAAGTCCTACCTGCAGCAGTAAATTCAAGGACTTGCTCCATACTCTTCTTCCAGGGAAGGTACAGCAAGTGAAATGACAATCAATCACTACACAGCACACTAAAGTATGGCCTCGACTTCTTTTAGTCGATGACCATATCAATCATACTTACCAGCATGTCAACCTCAACCGACCACAGCACAACGAAACATCTTCGTACACAGCTTTCCACGCGAATATCCAGCTTCCTTTTACGACCTAGTCTCTCCCTTCGTAAATGCAAAAGGGCACATTCCTGCAGATCCATTACATGACAATGTTCGCTAGAATCATCCTTCGCTCCAATGCCATTTGAGCTTATCAGCAACAAGCATGAACGCGCGTGGCTTGTTATTCCCGCCTCTCGCATATACTGCGTCATGAACAGGGGGTTGTCGAAAGAAAAAGCACTTATCATTACGTCCGCCCGTTTGGGAAGCTCATGATTGCAACGCAGATATCGATCTGCATGTGGAGAGGTGCATGCAGAGCTCGTTGCACGACAGGGCAATGCATATGCCAGGATAGGGATGTCGAGAGGAGTATTAAACAATGTGCTTTGCCTGTCGAATTTTTCTTAGAGGTGCAGAACCCTTCAATTGAAAATTGTCTTTATTGTTCCCCATGCCTCCCCATTGTGAAGTTTTCGAGTAGACTTTTAGCATAGCAATTGTGATATCGAAATGGCGCAACCTGCGGCAGCGTTTGCACTTGACGGTGGTGACCCTCGTTTGAGCGGCACAACCAGATTGACTGAGAGGAAACTGCATGATCCCCTGTATGGTTGATACGCAACCTCCATCGAGTGTTTCTTCTATCTGACCTAACACGAAGCATTACGTTCGAAGAATACGTCTACTTCGCCAAACTTGAACGAGAATACGAAAAGTCGCTTCCATCGAGTGGTCAATACACTTCGTTGAAATCGGTACTGACCAGGACAACGGCTACACGGACTGTCGACATCAGTAGCCTAGCCGCTGATGGAGGTGCCACAAAGGCGACAGAAGCCGGCGATGCGTCCGCGTCCAGTGCTCTCGTCACAGATGATGAATGGCACAACGCTTCACGTGCCATGCGGACAGCTACCTGGGGAGCTGTATTCTACTTGATCACGACGGATGTTTTGGGTCCCTACTCGGTGCCGTAAGTCCTACTCATGCTGGCATCTTGCTATCTAGATTTGGATACACGCGACTGACATTCAGAGCAGCTGGGCACTGAGTCAAATGGGATATGGACCAGGAGCGGTCCTCTACACAATCTTCGGGGCTCTAGCTGGCTAGTAATACATCCCTACTCCTCTTCATGTCTCCAAAGACTCTGGCTTACCCTTTACAACTAGTACTGGCTACCAGATCTGGCGCATGTTCCTCCTTCTCGACTCGTCGCGATATCCACTGAGCTCCTTCGGCACAATCGCCTTCAGGATCTACGGCTCCTGGGCCCGCCACATTGTCAATGTACTGCAGACGCTACAGCTTATCTTCAATGTAGGTTTGATTGTGATATCCAACGGTCAGGGGCTCTACCAGATCCAACCCAAGATATGCTACGTTGTCTGCTGCGTTATATGGACCGTCCTCGGCATGGTTCTCGGACAGGTTCGAACGCTGCAGAGAATGGGCTGGCTAGCCAACGTCGCCATCTGGATCAACGTCGCAGTGATGATCCTTACAATGGCAATGGTGACCCGTAGCTCTCCCAACTACACCGCGTCGCTCAACTCCAACGGCCGAGGCGAGGATGACGGGCCTATCCGCACCTACGGCTCCGCGCCCCCTTACTCGGAGGGCTTCAAGACGGGCATCTCGGGCCTCATGCAGGCGGTATATTCGTACGGTGGACAGCTCATCTTCTGCGAGTTCATCTCCGAGATGCGGCGGCCGCACGACTTCTGGAAGGCGCTCGTCATCGCCGAGGCCTTCATCACCGCCGTTTACCTTTTCTTCGGCATCTTCGTGTACTCGTTCCACGGGCAGTACGTCATAAATCCAGCCTACCAGGGCCTGTCGTCGCAGGTCGCCCTCAAGGCAGGCAACATCCTTGGCCTGACGAGTGCACTGCTGGCCGCGGCGCTGTACTCCAACATCGGGATCAAGGTCATCTACTCCAACGTCCTCGTCGAGGTGTTCCGCGCGCCTCCCCTATCTTCCAGGGTCGGGAAACTCCTCTGGGTGGCTCTCGTCCCACTATACTGGTCCCTGGCGTTCCTGCTCGCAGCATCAATCCCGAACTTCCCCTACTTGTCCGGCCTCGTGGCTGCTGTGTGCATCCTGCAGTTCACGTACACGTTCCCACCTCTGCTGATGCTAGGTGCAGATATCCAGTACCACGCCATACAGGAGGGTGAGGGCTTCGACCCAAGAACGGGAACAACCACGAGGAGGGACGGAGGCTGGACGCGGTGGAAGAGGGGCATCAAGACGTACTGGTATGTGAATGCTTGGAACCTCGTGCTCGGGCTCGGTGCATTGTGCACGGCGGGATTGGGCGTGTATGCGAGTGTGGAGGGATTAAGGGCCGCCTTTGCGGTGGGCAGGAGCACGAGCTTTAGTTGTAAGGGGCCGTTGGGGAGTGGTTGAATTGTGAAAAGTGTTCGGTAGTTTTGTATACAGTGTTGTTGTTCGCAGGTGGAGGTGTCAACATTACTTCCCCAACCACTGACAGCTGACTTCGGAATTTACATACATTTGTTTCAGTGTCGGTAGCCATGGCAAATAAACGAGAGTGGGTGTACCACGCTTGACCTTCTTACTGTTCTAGAGGAGTGTTGGAGCCTTTTGAGTGAGAGAGCCGAAGGATTTAAATTGTGTCAACGTCGTCACCTACATGTTATTATCCCGTATGTATGAGTACCACAGTTCCATCATAATACCAGCATATATCACAATTATGATTGTAGATCAATACGAGCAAACATTTAAAACAAACAACATAAGCACAAATAATTCAAGGATGCCTATTCTAGAATACAAACGCACGTAAATACTTGACGATATATAGTTGATGAGATGGAGATGTATGGTCTATCAGGGGGGTATTGAACATGCTGAAGAATAGACAGTAACATGAAACCCAGAAACATTGGGCGGTTAAAGTAATGAAATGAAAAGACAACGCTATAGAGAAAATCCCGACCTGGCTATGAGATTTGAAATATTGGCATGATCACATCAGCGGCATCTCAAGAGTATTGATGCTTACAAAAGCTCCTTTACCACTTGTACGTCCTTCCACTGGAGTGCACAAGAGATCGGCGTCTCCTCTGAGGTTGAGGCTGAGGCTGAGGCTCAAATGAGGGCGAGCCTGGTGCCGCGGACGACGAAGATGATACCGAAGACGAAGATGATGATTCAGACGCAGGAGGCCCTGTCGGCACCGCGCCCGGCTGCGTAGCTTCCATCTGTGGGGCACCCGTAGTCTGCGTGCTCGACAGGGCTGAACTCTGAGAGCCTGACGGGGCTGGCATGGTCGAGTTGCCGTTGCCACCCTTCTCGTACCAGTACATATCGTAGATCTCGAAGTAGGACTCGCGGAACTTCTCTGGGTACTTCGAGACGTAATCGTTGCAAGAGCCAACGCCCGTCTTCGCCGCACAGCCGCCTGACTCCCACTCCTTGCCGGCCCATTGACCGCAGAATGCTATGTTGAAGATGATTCGCATATCCTTGAAGCGTTGCTCGAAATCACATTCCGTGCTGGTGAACTTGGCGATGGGCTTGCCGAAGGTAGAGATGTCCGGGGACTCCCAATTGATCTTTTCCGTGTCGGGGAAGGGAATGAACCATGTTGTGATGGACTTGGACAGGATCTCTGTGGCCCAGGCTCCACCTACGTTATAGTTGTAGTTTGCTCCGTATGTAGGAGGGTTGCCACCCGGGGGTCTTGTGATGTTCTCCACAGTGAAGTTGGAGTTCAAGTCTGGGAAGGTAAGGTTATAATTCCCTGGAAGGGCCTTGATAGAGCAGCCCACGTTTTTGCCCTGATCTGCCGCGTTAACATCGCAGTCTTTTGTGGCCAGATGACCCGAGAAGCTGAGATCTTGTGTGTTGCCATTCGGACTGGCGTTGGGATCGCCAGAGGTGCTGTTGTCGACAATACACTTTTCCGAAGTGTGAAGTGTTACGGCATTACGGTCAAGGTCGTTGACGCCCTCGAGGATGTCGATTTCACCACCCTTGGGCCATTCCTCCTGTCCAAGAAGCCAGAATGCAGGCCAGGAACCGCATTCATTGGTTGGCATGTGGGCAATGTCGGCAATCAGAAGACCTTGGTTGAGGTTGAAGTTGCCTTCCACTCGCACTGATTCACGGCCTTTAGGGTCGCTGTTCATGGAATCGGCTCCTAGGTAGACTGAACCAGTATCATCATAATTGGCGGCTAATTGCAAATCGAAGGCCTTCTCCTTGGGCAAGTACTGTACGTGTCCTTCTGTCGGGTCTGGGCCTGAATAAAAATTGAAGTGCTCCCAGAACTTGTCGTACGACATGTTTCTCTGTATTGAATATCCTGAGCCACCATTTTCCTGAGCTACCGTGACGGATCCTAGGGAAAGAAAGGCGGCCAGCGCCGTGTGGGGTCTTCTAAGGATGTGCGGATGCATGGTTGCAGAGTCGAAATATTGGCTGGTATAAATTCTCTTGTAGTAGATCTAGGAGCAGTGTTCGAAATGGAAAAATGTTTCCGATTTACGCGCCAGAACTTATGAACAAATAAGGATAGTGGCGAGTATTGTGCAGCGATGGACAATACAAAATGATCGAAAGCCGATATGCAAATTTTCGAAAACAATAGCTATTGTGCAACTGTGAAGGCACTACTATTGGTCAACTCTAATGGTGAAAGAATGGATGGTGAAGGGAGGAGAAGTGAAATCGCGGTCAACACGCCTTTGGGAAGAAGTGAAGGGAGCGTTCGCGAAGGAATGCGGTCGTAAAGTGAATGGAAACGTCGATTTTGCAAACACGCGAGACAAAACAACAAGACAAAGATGGAAGAGGAAATGGGAGAGCGCGAAAGAACGACAATGGATGGAATTCTGGTCTTCATGTTCAATGGATGCCTTACTTATGGTTGTTGCATCTCAACTGACCAGATCGAGCAATTGTGTAGTTGGATACTCGCTTGCCTCTGATTGGCCGGTTTGCCCCCGGTCGTTGTTTCATTCGACAGAACACACGTGTAGACGCCAGCCTGTCATCCAATCGTCGTCACTCTGAGCCTCATCCTCGAAACTTGCGCTCTTGGACAACTCTCCAAGCCGCGTCGCACCAGATCCTCTTACCAAGATCGTGGCCTGTCCATCTGTTCCTCCATATACTTAATACTTCGTCATACGTATCTACCATCCTTTCCTTTTCAATTCGACCACGATCTAGGCCACAGTGTGTACATTAGTAGTACAATACATACCTACATACCTACCTACCTCGTAGTCATAGCATGTAAGTACCTACATACGGTAATTACACGAAGAAGATCGATCGAGCAGATAGAACACAGACGGAAGCATGGATCTAATCATAATGTGGCAACAAAACTATCGAATTTTCGTCATTATCTTCCTCTTCGCTACCAGCAACCCCCGTAACTAACGAGCATGGAATAAAATAAGCAAATTTAGAGCATATATGCATAACATGTCATTCGACATCCAAAGGTGTTCCTCTCGTCCAGAGACTAACGCCCTCCTGTCCCTGTTCCATTTGCGTCTAACCCTCGCTGGATAAAGAATACAGACGTGGAGAATCGGTAGAAGTAGTGGACACCTGTGACCGGCTACGATGCGTCGATCCGAAATCATTATCTAATGTGCAAACTATGTTGTCGGAAAATAGGATTCCAGCACGGCATGCTTATTTCAGCTTGCCTGCATCCTTGGCCTCTTTGACCTGTTCGAAGACCTGGCAGTCCGTTAGTATTGGAACACTTTATCAGATTGAACCGGGCTGAATGAAAACATACCTTTAACATTTTTCGTCGTGCACCCAGTGCGTTGACACCGCGCTTCTCAAGACCCTCATCATCCAGCTCGATCAATTCGTGCCATTTTAGGTCTTTCAGGTTGTCGGTGTACTTGTGTAGACGGAGACTCCTAAGCCAGCTTGGGATGTCTTGGAGGAGGGTGGGATCAGTAGGGTCCTCCGGAGGCTTGGATGAGCCACGTCGACCCCTTGGAGACCTTCCCCGGTTGATCTCACCGTGGTCGGAGAGATAGCCAGGATGAGATTCACCGGGTACGCCGAGGCCGAACTGGCTGAGAGTCAACCCGGCCAGGCCATTGTTCATGAGAGGAGAAGATCCGTAGTCCGCCGCTAAGAAGCCGTTGTTCTGGGGTGATGCGAAGTTCATAGCGCCGAGACCCTGTCCCTGCATGGCGATACCGGGGGAGTTAGGGCGCGAACGATGACCTTGCATAACGGCGAGCTGTTGAGCCTGCAGAGCGGCTGCTTGCTGTGGGGTGAGAACCTGGGGAAAGTTGTTAGTCATGAGGCGATCAGCATTGGGAATTGGGTACCTACAAGACCTGGAGAAAGGGGAACATTTCCAGCTCCACCCTCTGAGGACCGAGCTCGGCGGTACTTCTTGACATCGTCAAGTTGGATACGGTTGTTAACGGTAGAAAGAGCAGCCAATTTCATGGCCGTAGCATTGGCGACCATATCGGCCTGCGTGGCCGATTGTTGGCCAAAATTGCCTACCATTGGCGTGCTCAATTGCGAAGCCCAGCTGCCACCTGGGGCATAGGATGGGGAAAGCATTGGCATGTTGGCAGCATTTGGATCCGGAGCATTAAGTGTGGTTTGTTGTACATTGCCGCCATCGCCAGAGAGAGGCAGGCGAGGTGAGCGCAAGCCTGCGGAGGGAGGAGGCTGAGAGAACTGACCCATAGGCTGGTGTTGACCCGAAGACTTAGGACGCTGGCCTTCATTCCACGGTGAGAGTGGTGCAGCGTTTTCCTTCCTGTTGTTCTCATCGGGGGCTGAGATGATCGGGGCAACCAAAGAGCTGCGGTCTCCTACCGTGCTGTTGCGATTGGATGCCGGTGCCAGGCCTGTGATGTCGGTGAACTCGGCCTTCTGCTTGGCGATGGCAGCAGCAGCGTCTGGGAACATGCGGTTGATCATCGTAGTGTCCAGGCCGGAATTGCGCTTAGCACCAGGGGACGGAGGTGGGCGGCCAATTCCTACAGAGCTGCGGTCTCCCGCAGTCAATTTGCTCATGGCGTCGGTCAACTTTTGAGTCATTGGATCTTTGAAAAAAGTTAGTGAGACGAGAACAATTTTCTAAACCATCAGAGAGAACATACCCTTCTCGCCAAAATTGGCTGGAGATAAGACACCCGACATGGGCAGGCTCTTGGACATCTGCTGCAGAACCTGGATGAAGAAGCGAATCTGCACCTGAGTGGTCTGCTGAAGCAGAGCGTACAAAGCAGCGGTCCTCTCAGCCTCGCTCAGTACGCGGAACCATTGTTCGATGGCGCTCAATTCGTCCTTGAAGTCCTGGTCCAAGGTGGCCGTAGCCATCTCCTCGAGAGTGACCTCGTACTGGTCAATGTCTGCAAGCCATTGCTGAGCAGCACGTTCCATTTCGTCCGGGTTGCCAGAGTTGGTGTTGTTCCGTCCAAAGTAGATCTCGGAATTGGGACGAAGGCCACGATTCGTGAGAGGAGAGGAGAAGCCACCCATGTCGGCGGAGGCCCGCAAGTGGTGACCAGCGCCGATGGCGCTGCGGCTGTTGGGAGGACGGAGAGAGCTAGACCCTTCAGGGGTGCTATTCCTGTTGGCAGCGTTCAGACCGGACGACATGATGATGGCGAAGTTGGATCGACGGTTCGATGGATTGAGGGGTTTAAATATGTGGATTCTGGAGGACAAGGATAAGTATCATCAAAGTGAGAAGTCCGGTTGGATATTGAGGGAGGTAATTATACGGCGGGCGAAAAGCATACAGTAAGTTTCGTGGTAAATGAGACGATCTTCAAGAGGTCGGGATGCGATCGAACTCTCCTGCAGTTCCTGCTGACCAGGAGTTCGCTGGGTGGATTGACAAGAGACGAGCGTGGCTGAGAGAGCAGAGCAGCAGAGTAGGCAGGCAGGCAGGCGGACGAATTGAGAGGGACCTCGGCGGCAGTGGGGATCGGAGGAAGAGGTCGACTCTGGCTGTACGATGGGCGCGCAGCAGTAAGAAGAGCGATCTAAAATGCCAAAGTGCAAAAACGAAGGGCGAGAAGAAGGTGGAGAGGAGGAGTGGGACGGGAGAGAGGGGAAGAGAGAGAGAGGGAAATAGAGGACAATGAGAAGCCCTTAGGCAGTGAAGTGGAGGAAGAAAAGAGGAAGAGGAAGAGGAAGAGGAGAGAAGAGAGAGGTATTAGTTAGTGGAAGGTAACTAGAGAAGTATTGGATTGGCTGTAGTAAGAGTAGTAAGAGAGTAAGAGTAGTAAGAGTGTAAGGTCCAGTCCAAGACTTCCCAGGGTAAGAAAGACTTAAGGTAAGAGAGTGTGATTAAGGATTGGGAGGCTGGCCACTTTGGGTTTAGCGGCTGAAGGGGAGCGGAGGAAACGAAGACCGTAGCTTCGGTCTCGAAGGAACAAGAACAAGTTACGAATAATGACCATCCAGTCCGCAATCAGGTACCTAGTTATTCGATATATCCAGATACCAGATACCCTATTTCCCTATTGTCTCTACGGAGTACAATTTTACTATTATCCTCAATAGACACTAACTAAAACCTAGAGACGCTTCTGCCTGGCCCTACACAGTGTATAAAGTACCAGGGAGCAGTAGTGACTTCCAAGAGATGATCATGTTTCAACGAGTCAATTCGTTAACAGTCCGAGTATGGTTGGCCTGTGAAAGTGTTGTCTCTTTTGTTCTACAATACCGGATAGTTACCAAGGTACCGACACCAGTATCAATAACCTAAACTACCCACGGAGTCCCCAACCAATGATTGCTGCCTACTGCCTGTCAACGTCCAACTTCAGCTCCTACTCAGTCCCTTACGATTACGCCACAGAGTGTTGCAATCTATTACGCCACCCAGCTGCAACCAGTACGGTGTTTCCTTCGCCACCATCATCTAGGTACTGTAACTATACCTAGGTATGCAGACACTGAGGCTATGTGCTGAGGGCGGATCAGATGTTACACTACAACGGACTTGGGTCCGTCTATCACAAGAGAGGGAGTCAGTACAAATACCATGTGCCTATGTGTTCCGTATATGTATACCTATTTGAAGATTGAATACGACCAGTATCACAATTGTCGGTGCAACTAACCAGACTCCTCAACGCTACCATCCCAAAACGAAAAGAAAACGCCCAAATCATCAGATGAGTTTCCATCAATTATCATACAATGCACTGTGCCCTTTCCCTACATGGTCCTAGTCTGGAATAAAACTACTCGTACCGTACCGTACTAACTGCTTGTACAATACCCTTAACCGTCTTCTGTCTGTCGTTGCTTATCACAGGTCGGGTCTGGCTTATTTTCTTTTACCCTGGACTCCACACTTGGACCCACCATGTTTCATCTTCTACGCTCTGCCACCACCACCACCACCTCTGCCACATGGGGATGGATGGATGGATGGATGGATGGATGTACGGATAGACACTCCTCGATCGACTGACAGTCCTCTCCTCTCTCTCCTATCCCTACTCGTAACGCAATCGTTGCCCAGTCTCCGTGCGTGCATCATCCTTCTAACCAACCCCCATTCACCGACGACCCATAACCACCGTGCCACCTCCACCACCTACAAACACCACCCGCTGCAAAAACGGACTCTTCCAAAACCCTACGTTCCCTTTCCCCATACACAAGATCCGCAAGTATTGATCAATCAATCAATCACTTTCTTAAATCTAGCCCCCGATCCCATCCTCCCATCCTGTGACAAAAGACCAACCGTACGGTTCCCGCTCTTGTTACAATCCTGATGCGTAGCGCCCACCAATTGTGCCTTTCGCTCTTTGCGTACGCATGAACTCGCACTCCGGAAATCTACCACTTCGCCCGTTTCTTCTCCCCGTCCCGTTTCTAGAAGCGGGATCCCTTAAATATAATATCCTTCCCTGTTTGCGTTTGCTTGTACCTTTTATTTTTGGATCTGCTTCTGCTTCTCCTCCTCCACCTCCGCCTCTGATCTGATCTCATGTAAATCGATAATTACCCCTCTCCATCTTTGGCCATGGGTTCACGCTCCCCCTCGTCTCCATGCAGACAAGCTAGGGTGGGATAGCTATAGATGGACACGCGTGGTGGTGTGTAACTATGTGCGTGTCTGCGACATAGATTGTGAAAATCCCCGGCACCGGCAACACACATCTCTTCTCCGGGTAGATATTCCCCGTCCAGGAACCGAGTTTCGATTCGAAACCCCTGCCTTTGCCATGCACGATATATACAAGTACACGCACACATACGTAAGGCGCTTAGGCAGGTACCTGACTTGCCTGGTATATCTGTCCAGCATTTGAAGATCTATGCGGAGTTGTCTACGCGGCTTTGCTACTGGTGTTGATATGTGAATCAAATGAGAAAGGATACTTGATCGCATGTGACAGCACGACAAGGTTGAAATAGGAAAAGTGGTGGAATAGTTCGTCCCCCTCATATATGCCGAGTATCATGTCATACCATACCATCAATATCGAGACGCCACCAACAGTAGAAGAATGCTTCAATAGATCAATTCCATCGTTCAATTGTCGATGCCGAGATGTACAGGGTGAGCATGAAACTCTGGGAAATAAAATGATATATTCCTTCCTCATAAGGTCGCCTTACATTAGGTGGTAGTTGGAGGTGCTGAGAATGCGGTTCAGCTCTGGATTCAGATCGCTTTTATGTGTATAATTCGAACCAACCATACTGATGAATGCCATTCGTCTCCTTCGTATGTTACAACTGTAGGTGAGGGAGTTGTTTCCCCAGCTTGACAAGGAACTGGCTTCTTTGCCAGCCCACATAACCGTATTCATCAAACAAATACAACTAGATGCCATGCATGCATATTCAGGTTGATAGACCAAAAGGCCTACCCTCAGCGAAATAATTGGACTTTCCACTCTGGAGGCATTATATCTCCGTCAACTAGATCATCATCGGATCTGTCCTATGATCGCCCCGTTCATCACCGCGGCCTCCCGCTCCCAACCCCCTGCAACCACCGTCTTGCCCTTGTTCAACGGCCCACTAGGCAACTGCGATCCGCGGTTGACGCACTCCCGTATTGAGTCCCGCACCTGGTCCTTCCTCGAACGCAGCGTCCTGGCTGATACCCCGCCTCTCTGCATGATCTCTTGCACTTTTGGCGACAGGTTCGAGGCGAGGGATCGCCAGAAGTAGGATGGCAGAGAAGACGTGTCGAGGGAGCTGAGCAACGGCTGGAGAAAGTTGGTTATGGGCGATCGTGTTGTTGATCCTTCGTCGAGGAGCGGGTGTGATGGGGGCTTGATGGTCTCGAGGAGCGTCTCCAGAGCTACAATGTTCTGGCAGCGGGCCGATACCTCCAGAAGGGTTCGATCCAGCGAAGGCAGTTGTGCTAGTGCTCTCGCAAGGGATGCGAGAGACGACTTGAGCGCAGTCTGTAGATAGTCCTGCAGCGCATTGAGGAGCAATACCGGCTGGAAGTTGTCGATTGTCGTCGCCGAGGACGTGGGCGAAAGCAGGTAGAGCGTGAGCAAGGCAGACGTCGTCCTCGACCTCGTGTCCTCCGTCTGCGAATACGTCGACGCCGCAGACTGCCCCGCAGAGGTGAGAAGTGAAGACATTGAGAATTCCTTGACAACTTGCTGCGCCCGCGACCCTATGCTCCTCTCGCCCGGGTTGACTAGCTCATTTTTCAACGAATTCACCACATTGACCCTGTCCAATCCTTCGCCCTCCTGTCCAGGCCCAGAAGCGGTGAATATCTGGCGTAGCGACAACAATGTGTCCGCAGACCGCACCATCGCCCGGTGATCCTCCTTCTTTGCACCGCCGACCCCACCCAATTCCGACATGCGCACCTCCAGTTGTCTCCCCAGCATCAAGCATCGAGCGACCGCCCTTCCTAGCCTTACGGTCTCGACCAGTCGCTCGGCGGTGAGTCGAACCTGTTCCGCGACCTCGTATCTTTCTACAACTTCCTTCTCCAGCGTCTTGTAGGACTCCGTCAAGCTGGCAACCTGTCCCTCCACCTCGTGTAATATCCTCCCGCTCGCATCTGCATGCTCCCTAGTGTGTTCTAGCAACGGAAGCGCGGACTTGGTCGTCAACGTATCGATGTGCGTGTCGATTTCCTGAACGTCGAAGAGGACACGGGAGAGGGGTGTCGAAAGATCCAGAGGTGTATCCGAGGGGTTGTTCGTCGACAGGACCAGCGTGTTGGCGAACGCTGTGGCGGAGAAGCCGGGGTCCAGAAACGCTTCGTAGTCGATATACGACGGCTCTGAGTCTGCCATGTCTGCTACTCAATGGAATCAACCCGAATCGCAGACACGGATATTATTGTTGTTGATGTTGACGTGCATGCCTTGGCAGAGTGGTACGGCATAGCAAGGGTCTACTCGAGCTGTTATCGATAAAATCAATCCTAGCGCAATCGAGACTCCCGAGCTCGCTGGTTCGTCCATCTCCACTTTCACAAGCTTCCAACGACCACCTCCTTGCTCGGCATCTCCTCTCTATCTTCCTCACTCCCTCTCCCACCTCACATCACAGCGAACTCACGGTCCGGCCTGGTACCGTCCACCAAACCGCCCAATATGCCTCCCTCGATGCCCAGCCCATCGATCCGGATCCCCGTCGAGCTGCTCTCGCAATCCTCGTTCGCGCAATTCGGCACCGTGATCGAGAACCCCGCGCACTCGACGCTGCCGCGCTCCCAGCGGCCGCCCCTTCTCGACACCGTCTCCGCGAACCAGGGCACCGCCGTCAAGATCCTCGATGTCACCCGCATGACGGACCTGTACCACCTGGCGCCCTCCACGAAGCCCGCAAAGGCCGTCATGAACATGTTTGTGTGCGCGCCGCGCGACCTGCGGCCCCACGAACCGTCCGACAGCATGCCGTCCAGCTGGGGGGACATCGACTTCGACGAGGAGGACTACGAGGACGGGGGATCCGAGAGGCAATTGTTCGACGTCCAGATCCTGGAGCGCCATCCCTTCACCACGCAGACGTTCATACCGATGGGATTGTCGCAGGCGGATAAACACACGCAGTATCTCGTGATTGTGGCGCCGACGTTGCCGGCATCTGCCTCGAGGAGACACACGGGTCGCCCGCCGCCGTATCCCACGCCGAAGATCAAGAAGTCGAGGTCGATAAAGGATATATTCGCGAGGGCGAGGCCGTCGCCGTTCACGAACGAGAAGGGACCTCCGCCTAGCCAATTTATTCGATCGCACCCTTCGCAGAGACCGAAGGGGCCGGGCTTGCCTGACCTGAAGAATCTGAGAGCCTTCGTCGCGACGGGGAACCAGGCCGTGACCTATGGTGCGGGAACATGGCATGCGCCAATGGCAGTTATTGGGGATAGACCGATTGATTTCGTGGTTGTGCAATTCGCCAACGGAGTGAGCGATGAGGATGTTCAGGAGGTCATATTGAAGCCAGCTCCGAGCGCGGAGGAGGGAATGGTAGTGTCGGTCGATTCTGACAGATCGGGGAGGGTGCTGGTGAAGGCGGGCGTGGGCTCTGTAAAAGCTAAGCTGTGATAACAACTCACACTATCATATCTATAGCACCAAGAGGATATTGGATGCACACGAAAATCTTGTTGAATAATACCAATGTAATGAATTATAACGCTCTGTAATGTCCTTTTCCCCTTATGCAAGTGCTTCACAGAGCAACCCATGGTATAATACAAAGCAAGATAGAAACAGAAACACCAGTGAGATGCATGCAGCAAATTCAAGCCCCCAATATTCGAACAAAGCTCACCCGCACATCATCTCACAACTTCAACCCTTCGAGCGCCAATTCAACCTCGTCGACCTGCTTTTCCATCTTCTTCTCCTTCCACGTCCTGTACTCTCTCGCGACAACCTCCATGACCTTACCCATCTGCGCGTCCTTGCCTTCCCTCTCCAAATCTGCCTTGACCCTCTTGAAGTTCTCCTTGACAAAGATCTGGTATTCCGACTTGGGCTTCACCACTTTCTCTCCACCCTTCTCCATTGTTGTTGCACCACCACCTCGCGGGGTAGGCTTCGTCTGGACTAACCGCCCCTTGCACTTTCCACACGAATGTCTCAGCGGATCCACGCTCTTGGAATGCCTCTTAAACTCGTATCCACATCCCACGCACTGCCAGACATACTTGTATGCGATCTGGTAGCTGTGCTTCGTCGTGACCTCGACGCCATCATCCTGGAACGCATCGCTGACCTGCCTCGCCCAGGCCTTGAACTCCGCGCCGTGTGGGTTGTTGCGCACATTGGATATCATGAATGTTGTCAAGTGGCAGTACTCGTGGGCTAGAACATTATACAGACGGGAGACGTCGTCGATGACCTTCTCTGCGAGTTCAATGGAGCAATGGTGGTGGATGGTGGTTTTGATGTCTCCTGGGTTTGGTCCTGTCCGAGTGCGGATCTGCTCTCTGCGCCAGTTTGCGCGCCCGGCTGTGGTCTTGAGCGTCTTGGACCAGAGAAGCTGGATACCGCCGGTGGATGTGGTTAGGGCTGCTATCCGACCGGAGGTGATGGTCGTATCGAGCTTAGTTAGGAATGCTTCAGCAAGAGAATGTTTCTGGTCGGAGAAGGCTTTGCGTTGGGCACGGAGCTGGGAGACAGTCGGAGAGGTGCCGGACGTTGGTTTCTTGACCGGGGACTGGGAAGACTTCTTTCGCGGTGAGGTAGATGGAGACGGCAGCGATGCATCACTCAGTTCGCCATCACTATCAATAGAGATACTGTTCGAAGTATGCACACCTTGCTCGAGTGCTTGGAGCCACTTCTGTTTCCGAGGAGAGACGAGAGGTTTTGAGGGGGAGTGCTTATCATTCCAGTCGTTCACAACCTCCGGATTCCAGAATCCATCAAGGCTAGGGCGTAGGTCTGCAGCAGATGGTATCCTGGGCTTTCTTTTTGAGGGCGAAACAAGCTTCGATGGCGAGACTGGCTGGGGAGGCGTACTGGGCCTGGAGACCGGAGGAGCCTTTCGAGGGGATTTCAGTTTCTTGGGGGTAGGTGAACTAAATTCTTGATTAGCCCTTTTTTGTCCTGACTTCTGTCTAGAGATCAATCACGTACAAATATAACATCGCATCCACATCGTCCGAGTGCGAGCTCATGGGACGAGATTTGGGTTCGAGTGATGTGTTACGAGTGGGTGGGAGAAAAACGGAATGTTGAGGTAGCTCAGGTGAGCTTGTCAGATCCACAACATCTTGAGCCCAATCCGAGACGGCACTACTGCCTTTCTGAAAGGGAATTCGGGGTGCGGTTGTGTCCAAAGTCGACTGTGGTTCAGACAATGGTTCAGAATTGCCTCGCTTGTCTTCTTGAGTCTCGTAGAAGACATCCGAATCCGAATCAGAATCATCCTCCACAACAACACGAGTTCGAGCAGGAGTTCTCCTGGTTCTCGCGTCAATTATAGGCTCGTCATCCTCTTCTTCGCTCTCTTCCGACTCTTTCTCCACTACCACCTCTTCCTTTTCCTCTGTCTCATCGTCGTCACCACACCACAAACTCTGGTCCGGCTCCTCGTCCTCATCGAGCACAGTGTCCTCGTCAACTCTGATCTCAATCTTCCCTTCTCTCATCGCAAAGTCCTGACTCTTATTCTTCACCTTACTCCTCGCGACCGTCTTCGCCAAATTCCTGGCATACAGATTGCTCTTCCTCTCACCGAACCCATCGCCATTGTCCAGCCCCCTCACTCGCGCTTTCGGTTCCGGCGTCGCCAGGCTCTCATCGCTTAACCGCCTCAGCAAGCGACTATTGCTCGCGACTGGCTTCAGTATGCGCTGCCTGCGCGGTGTCTGGCTTTGTCCTGCGATAGATGCAGGCACTTTCGGAACTAGAATCAAATCCTCATTGTCCTGCCATGTGTAACGGAGCTCGCGCTTCGTAGGAGATTCGGTTGAGGACTTGCGCGGACTTGAGCGTGTAGTTCGAGATGCTGTGGAGGGAGGTGCGAGGATAGGCGTCTCGTCTGGGCTGCTAGCTTTTCGTAACCGCGCCATGGTCGTAGAGTAATGATATGTAGGCAAAAAGAAATGTACAATTTTCTGGCAATGTTGGTGATGGGACAGGTTGCATGGGTTTGGAAATTTGTTGATTTAGTTGGTTGCGGGGCAACGGCTAGCGCGGAATTTCTTTGGCGGCGGAAGTTGCGTCCGAGGGATGGTCCCCGCAATCTGACAAAGGCTCGGCGTTCGTCAGAGTGAAGGTCCCCACAGATTCTCTTTGTGGTGTTGCTCGTGGGCGCAAGTCCATACACGCTACCTACAAAGTATGAAAACAAGTGAATTGAAGATCAAAAGGAAATGTTCAGTACATAGCATGCTAAGAACACCATACAAGTTTACAAGCCCAGCCCGTTCTAACCGGGGCCAGGATGATCAGAGCGCCATAAAGTAGGAAAAAGATACATCTGCTTCCTCTCTGCCAGAGTTCCATTTCACTCGGTCACTCCAGATATTTCTGGTTTCATTGTCCTCCCCAGAATCCGGTGCTCATTCAGATCATGTCGTGATAAGTTCTGCGCCTCGGTGTCGTAGTCACTCTCGATATATACATCCCCAGTAGCGATTTATGTGAATTTTCTCCCCGTATTCATTCATTTCATTTAAGCCTTGGTCTTCTTGGCCATGGTGTTAAGGGCACTTCCGTTCTTGAACCATTCAATCTGGCCAGCGTTGAAAGTGTGAGAGAGCTTGATCTCGAAGGACTCGCTGCCATCGGCAGGGTGGACAACGAGAGTGAAGGGCTTGCCAACGGCGAGCTCGGTGGCCTTGAGGTCAACCTTGTCGTTGGGTCCAATCTTCTCGTAGTCGGCAGGATCCGAGAAGGTAAGAGGAAGCATACCCTGCTTCTTCAAGTTCGTCTCGTGGATACGGGCGAATGATCGAGTGATGATGGCAATACCACCAAGATGCCTGGGCTCGAGAGCGGCATGCTCACGGGAAGAACCCTCTCCGTAGTTCCAGTCACCAACAACGACCCACTTGATTCCATTCTTCTTGTAGTCACGGGCAACAGCGGGGACGGCATCGTACTCGCCGGTGAGCATGTTCTTGATCTTGTTGGCCTCGCCGCTGTCAGCGCTGATGGCACCGATAAGCATGTTGTTGGAGATGTTGTCAAGATGTCCACGGTACTTCAACCAGGGACCGGCCATGGAGATATGATCGGTGGTGGTCTTGCCGACGGTCTTGATCAGGACGGGGAGGTTCTTGAGATCCTCGCCAGACCAGGCATCGAAGGGCTCGAGGATCTGGAGACGGTCAGAGGTAGGCGAGACGGCGACAGAGACGGAGGATCGATCAGCAGGGGGGGCCTGGTAAGTGTCCTGTCCCGGGTCGTAGCCGTTCTGGGGAAGACCATCGCCAGAGGGCTCCTTAAGCTTGAACTCCTTTCCGTCCTTATCCTTCAAGGTGTCGGTCAAGGGGTTGAAGTTGAGGGTTCCAGCAACGGTCATGGCGACAACGAGATCGGGAGAGGCGACGAAAGAGTGGGTGGCGGGGTTGGCATCGTTACGGCCAGTGAAGTTACGGTTGTAAGAAGAGATGATAGAGTTGGGTTCACCCTTCTTGACATCACGACGATCCCATTGACCTGAGAAAGTTAGTTGGTCCAATAGAAAGCGAAAGAGGTCGGAATTTAGGTGACAGGTACTTACCAATGCAAGGACCGCAGGCGTTGGCAAGGACCATTCCGCCAAACTCCTCGAAGGTCTTCAATTGACCGTCACGAGCAATGGTCTGATATTGAGTCAGTTGAAATCATCCAATCAGGGCCACAGGAATACTTACGGCGCGAATCTGCTCAGATCCGGGAGTGACAGTGAAGAGGGACTTGGCCTTGATACCGTGGGCCATGGCATCTTCGGCAATGGAGGCGGCACGGCTCATATCCTCGTACGAGGAGTTGGTGCAAGATCCGATGAGACCGACCTTGAGCTCCTCGGGCCACTTGTTGTCCTTGACAGCTTGCTTGAACTTGCTGATGGGAGTAGCAAGATCAGGAGTGAAGGGTCCGTTGATGTGGGGCTCAAGCTCGTCAAGGTTGATCTCAATGAGCTGGTCATATTCGGTGCCCTCGTCCTCGCGGAGCTCCTTGGCATACTCACGAGCGAAGTCGCCAATCTCAGTTCGCTTGGTAGCCTGGAGGTACTCATACATACGCTGGTTGAAGGGGAAGACGGAGGTGGTGGCACCAATTTCAGCACCCTGGGCAAGAGGTTAGTTCCAGAACACTTTGATCAACGCAACCGGCTACAGGGAATTAAAATGGGGGGGACTGACCATGTTACAGATGGTTGCCATTCCAGTGCAAGAAAGAGTTTCAGTTCCTGGTCCATGATATTCCACAATGGCACCAGTTCCACCCTTGACAGTCAAGATACCAGCGACGCGGAGGATGATGTCTAGAAAGAGGTTAGCCGATTTTGGTCATAATTGGCAGGTGCGTGCAAGAACACGTGGAAACGCAAAACCAAAAATCAAAGACAAAAATAAATTTGGAACTTACCCTTGGGAGTGGTCCAGCCAGACATCCTTCCGGTGAGCTTGACACCAATGACCTTGGGTGCCTTCAACTCCCAGGGAATGTTGGCCATGACGTCGACGGCGTCGGCACCACCGACACCGATAGCAGCCATACCGAGACCACCAGCGTTAGGGGTGTGGGAGTCAGTACCGATCATCAAACCACCAGGGAAAGCGTAGTTCTCCATGATGATCTGGTGAATGATACCAGAGCCGGGCTTCCAGAAACCGATGTTGTACTTGGCGCAAGAGGTGGACAGGAAGTCGTAGACCTCACGGTTGATCTCGTTGGCGCGAGCAAGATCCTTCTCGTTGCCGACCTGGGCCTCGATAAGATGGTCGCAGTGGACGGTGGAGGGGGTTGCGACTGAGGGCATGCCGGCGGACATGAACTGGAGAATGGCCATCTGTGCGGTGGCATCCTGGCAAGCGACACGATCCGGGCGGAGCTTGAGGTAGCTGGAACCTCGCTCGATTTCCTGACCGTGGGGGTCGTCCAAGTGGGAGTAGAGGATCTTCTCAGCGTAGGCAAGAGGACGGTTGAGGCGCTGGCGGACAATGGCCAGGTTCTCGCTCATCTTCTTGTAGTTGATGTAGTTGCCCTTCTCCCAGTTGGTCATTTCGACCTTGCGGGAGAGAGGAGCATCGCTGACGGTGGCCAATTGCCTCTTGCCAAAGCTCTGGCCGATGCGGCCGAGCCTGGAGAACTTCTGCATTGTGTGCAAAGGTTTGGGGAGAGGGGGGAGGGAGGGTGAGGAGGAAGAGAGTGGAGTGGAGAAGCGATGGTGATGGGGGAGGGTAGGAATAAAAGAAGGTTAAGCAAGAGTTGGTGTCCCTACGCAACAAGTGCGATAACTAATGATGAACAGGTGGGCTGTGATTGGACGGACAACCGTTGCAACGGAAATGCAACCTCGGCGTGGGCAGAGCAAATGGGGGACGGTTAAGAACTTCCCGCGGGCTGCCCGCTGGACCGGCCTTATCCTAACGAGGTGTTTCACGTGCGTTAACTGTGTAGTAACTAGTAGTAACTACTCCGTATGTGCCTCGTAGGAAAGGATGGGATGTAAGAACTTGGGCCACAATCCTAGCGGATGTCCGAAGCGAGTTTGGAATGTAATTATTACAATACGCCTTAGTGTACTCCGTAAGTGCGTATGTATGTATATATATTCGGGAGGAACAAAGACTAGGAGAGAATATGAGATGGTGTTTTGTTCTTGTTATCAATCAAGGGATTGACATAGATATGGGATGGAAGTAGGGACGAATGGGTGAGTGGATGGATGGACGGATGTCTTGTCTGTGTGGGATGGGATTGGGAGGGCTATGTAATGGTGACGGGGGATGAAGTCTTGTCAGCCGCGCATGAAGCGAGAGATCAGAACTGAAGAGACGAATCGCACAAAGTAGTCCCTGGTTAAACACCATGGTGATGATGATGGCCGAGGCTTTGAGGCGGTTCGGCGGTTCGACGGCTATGAGGTCACCGATGAACGAGACAATGCATACTCGGTATGTATGTACATAGTCGTAACTCGTAAGTATCTACCTGTCTGGCTTGTATCTTTGAACCTACCCGATGTAATTGGGTGGATGTGTCTTGACTCTCGAGTACCTAGTAGCTAGGTATAGAAATTGGGTTGTTTTATTGGAGGGCTATGGATGGCATAACTGCCTTGTGGCTGTATACTACTGTGTACTGTGCGTGTCTGCGTTTGCGCTATATCGTGGGCGAGATACGCAACCCCGCCAAACACAGGCCGGCGGGCGATGGAAGGGATTCTAGCCATTGAGAGACGTTTGTTTGGGTGGAACACATTTGACAAGGCATGAGGCATTCCGGCGAGAGAGTTCAACAGAATTACAAAGGTGCATGTCGCTAGAACGAAAAGAGGTGGAAAAGAGGTCTGCAGGTCAATTCTGAATTTCTGATACAACTAGCCCGTCACCACAAATCTCCCCAAAGGACATAGCGCCGTGAAGCAGCGAAAAATCTGAAGTGTCTGCAGGTTGATTTCCAGCATTTGCCCACTCAGTGCCACTCGCACAGACCCGCGCCCAGACCGAGCATCCTATGGATCCATGGATCCATCCGGCATACACTGTAGTAGTATGTACTCGTAACTAAACTACGAGGTAGATGATACTCGTACCTGGGTAGTCAGTAATTATTACCTCTTCCTTTGATTTTTCTCAAATGTAACTATTATTATTGTTATTCCCTCTAGATTACGGACTACATCTACCGCCGTACAGCAATTGACAAGACACAATTAGTATCCGGAGCGCGGCCGACACTTCCCCTTCCCTTCCCTACCCTTCCGTCCTACTTTGCCCCAATCCAAATTCATACAAACCAACAAACCCACTTTGCTGCCCGACCTCAATTCGTCCTCATCTTCATAGTCTTCGGCAATAGTTGTAGGGACCGTACTCCTCCGTTCCGTACATACCTCGTACCAACTGCCTAGTACCACCTACCGCCTTGGAGAGCTCCGCCTGCTCGTGCACTACCGCAATTGCACATATCCGGAGATCCTGACAGCCACACACACACACCACTTCTCATCACACCTAACCCTACCCTACCCTACCCTACCCTATTCTAAGTACCGTTCAATCCCATACCCACAATATGCCTGCCATCCGGGGCGAGAACTCCAAAAAGAAGACCCGCCGTCATACTCGCGATCTCGATCAGATTCACGCTGATCTGAAGTCCGAGAAGCACCTTTCCCAGTACAAAGATACAAAGGCCATCGAGGACCTTCCTGGTCTCGGTCAATACTACTGCAAGGAATGCGCGAAATGGTTTGAGAGCGAGACCAATATGGTCGCCCATCAGAAGGGCAAAGTCCACAAGCGCAGGTAAGAACATTGATGAGGTTGTCCCTCTCTGTGTCTGGTGGAACAGCCCGCTGACTTATGTCCTGTCGTAGAGTGCGACAACTTCGCGACGAGCCGTATACCCAGAAGGAAGCAGAGGCTGCTGCTGGCATTACAACAGATAATGGCAAGCGCACAACGACGCTCATGGACGTAGACGACGGAATTGCAGCGTGAAAAAAGCGCATGGGAATGGGATGCATACTGTCTGGTGTAGTAGGATAAAGAATTTTTGTTTGGTTATAGAAGGCAAAGGGAACTGCACAACGACGACGTCAAGGCCTTCCTCAACATTGGCAGCCAGGCACGATGCATTCTTTCTGCCTGGGACGTCGGCCTGGTTGCCTTTGCCTGGTTCATTTCTGCATCTGCATTGTGCGGCGTTTGGAACGGTGGGAACAAAAAAAATATACAGGAAATGGGACCAATAGATTTCGACAAAAGTTCAATGATACCCCAGGCAATTTTTTTCAATTGCTCAGAATGGCATATACATGTTTCAAATATCTACGACAGTTAACTTTTTTTGGTGGAATCGGGGATTAGGTAGCGACTTTTTTTGGTGCCTGAGCCTGCCTGGTCGCTACCTAGAGTACCTACCGTACCTAGCAAAATCCCGTCGTGCAAAGAACATCAACTTCAATGATATAAAATGCAACACAAACCTTCAATTATATGACCCAACCCACAGACAAGCTCGAACAATATCTCGCATTCCAGGATTAAACCACCCGCACACAAACAATTTCCTACACAAACTCGCAGAAAATAATCATGTCTTTCAAATCCACTCCTCTTTACGGCGGTGCCATCACCGTAGACTTCCCAACCGGATTCGGCGACGCGAGGTGAGTACTCTCCACTTCCCTTTTCCATATCTCGGGAGCCGCATGTGAAATCTCCTCCACATGTTCCGAAACGACCGACCGCGGAAAAGAAAGAGGGAAATCATGTCCAAGGGCTAACATACCGTAGCAACATCCGCCAAATTCCAGACCACCAGGAGGTGTGGCTCGATGCCGATGGCTACTCGAGCATCGTCGTCGACATCCTCGAGTACGTGAACAAGACAAGCGATGAGGAGGCGCTGCAGTACCACTTCCACGACCTGATCGATGGCACGGGTGATAGTACGAATATGCTCGAACAGGCCAGCGCGTCCATGCCCAAGACACCGTAAGTTCTGATCTCTCCGTTATTTTGCGACACTGTGAACCCGCCGTCGTCGTCAATGTCACATGATCAAGCACTTCACATCCTCAACTCCCCCCACTTTCGCATGCATTGTATATCCCAGTCTGATTATGAATACTAATTCGTAAACCCTAGAAACAAACCCGTCTACACTCTCTCTTTCATCCAGACACCACAACCCAACCCCCGGAAGAAGGAGCCCGAGTTCGTAGCCATCCATCTCATCCTCCTCCGTCTCAAGGAGCAGGCCACAGACATCATGGTCACGGTCAACCTCCCGCACTACGCCAACGAGTACGTCAAGGCCGGAGAGGGCGACGCGGGCGTCACGCCGTTGATGAGGAGTGGGGAGGCGGTTGCGAAGAGGATTCTCGAGAGCTTCCAGGTCAACGATTGGGGGCTTTTCGAAGGGTGAAGAGGGGAACGTTTGACGATAGTTGTAGAGGATTCCTCTAGATAGCAGTTTTTTGGATAAAGGGATTTTACGATGAGATCATTCAGAAATAGAAGTTGTTCAAGTCATTGTTGCACTGCATATGTGTTCACTCGCTCATTCACTGCTCGTTCACCACACTTTCACTGCTTGTTCACTACACTTTCACTACACTTGCGTTGCAGATAGGACTAGCAACGTTTTAGAAATCAATAGGCAAGGAACTAAATCTCTTCGTTACATAGCACTGCCTATAAAAAGAGCATTTGATACTTATTTTATTACGCTATAGTTAGTTAAGTGTACCCCCATTCTGTCCAACAAATGCAATCATGTCCTCTACCTATCATCTACGTACACATACACACTAACAACGTGTCCCTCGCCTGAACCTAAATTATACATCCTAACCATTAATGACACAACGATATCTAGCCAGATCTGTCGGATTAGGTAGCCATCTTTCTCGCCCACAAGAACATAGGATTACAGCTCCTTCCCGTCGGGTTCAATATCACGGAATATGAGAAGGACAGTCTATCTTGTGGTATTTACCTCAGTTGAAAAGATATATTTCTAATCTGCTCTTTCTTTTCTTTCTTATATATACTTTTCTACATGTATGTGTATATGTATAGCCTCGATTATACAACAGTGTCTTCCCCAAGCGTAGCGTTATATAAACAGTCGAATATCTTTCAAACATGTCCAGATACATGTTCCCTCCATCCACGAACAATCCATCCCAATCAACCCCACGGCGTTCCTAAAACCCCAACTCAGCAGCCACCTCCGCAAGCGCCTTGACCAGCCCGTCCAGCGTCCCCCTCCTCGTCTTCCCATTCACCACGACCCTGAAGAACTTGCCCCTCTCCCCGGGCGCAAAGTCAATCATGAATCCCCTCGCAATGACGCCGTGCGCCACCGCCGCCGTCACCCGTCCGTTCTCCTCTGCATCCTCGCCCAGGAGACCCCCCCTCGCGAGGTAGAAACACACCTGGTGGCAGGGCACGGGGTCGGGACTGATGGTGAGGAAGTCCGGGTGGTCGTCGAGCAGGGCGAGGAGGTACTCTGCGTTTTGGTAGCCGGTGGCGACGAGGTCGGAGAAGTGCTGGGCGCCGTGGTAGGAGAGGGCGAGGAAGAACTTGAGGCTGTCGGCGCGGCGGCCGCAGTGCGGAGTCAGGTCCGCGAGGTCGTAGATGTCGTTGACGGAGGCGGACGGCGAGTTGTGGAAGAGGTAGCCCGCGGGCAGCGTCATGGCAGACCAGAATTGCCGGAGGTCGCGGCCGAGGAGGAACGAGCAGGTCACTGGGGCGCCGAGCATCTTATGCGGGTTGATGGTTATGGAGTCGGCGAGGTGGGAGCCCGCAAGGCGGGAGGCGCGGTAGGTAGGGTTGAAGACGACGGAACCGCCCCAGGAGCCGTCGATGTGGAGCCAGAGGTTGTGGGCTTTGGCGATGGGAGAGATGGCTTCGAAGGGGTCGAAGGAGCCGTGGACGGTGGTGCCGGCCGTGGCGTTGATGAAGAAGGGCGTTTCGCCTCGGGATTTGCTCTCCTTGACGAGTCGTTCCAGTTCCGTGGGGATGAGTCGCCCGCTGGCGTCTACGGGGACGGAGATGACGTTCTTGGATCCGAGGCCGATGATCTGAGCTGCTTTCTCCAGACTGTAGTGGCCGTGCTCCGAGGTGAAGATGGTGAACCTGCGCCCGCCTAGGCCGTCTGTCTTGGTTTCGGGGTAAAGAGTGTTCCTTGCGATGACCATGGCAGTGCTATTCGAGGCGCTGCCTCCGGGTTGTGATATGCCACCACTATGCTCCGAGTCGAGTCCGAAGAGGTTGGCCAGATACTTGGTCGTATGCTTCTCGACCAAGGTGAGTACGGGCGAGACTTGATATACATGGGCATTGGTATTGAGCGTCGCAAGGAGAAGTTCGGCAACGAGGCCAACAGCATCGGTCGAAGCATAGAGCTTGTCCATGAATCCTTGGTCCCAAGTATTCACCGAATACTGAAGCACTTTCTCTACTAGAGATATGAGCTCCTCTTTTCCACCTCTTTTCTCCGGGATGTTCAACTTCAGCAGAGACTTGAGCTCGGCAGGTGGATGTTGCTCGACGAGTGCCGTTCGCGGTCCCTCTCCTCTTCCTGGAATTGCCAGACCATGTCCGGTGTGTTTTACGTCGGCATCCTCGTCAGCAGCTCGTATGAAGGGAACTATGAGCTCTTGGACAGCAGTGAGGAGCTTTTGAGCTTTGTCAGATTTTTTCCTATTGCATTTCAATTTGCAAAGGTTCACAATTGAAACGTACCTCCTGGACCTCTTCCGCCCGCTTTAGTGGCGGTTCCTGACGGTGGCCATTCAGTGTTTCTTTGACCGTCATGATTCAATGGTGGTGTGATACTTGATTGGATGAGTCAATTTAGAGAAAAAGAAAAAGAGCTAAAAAGTTACAAATAGTTAAATAAGACGACGATCAGAGTCGAAACAGTGATTTGGCTTTCTTAAAATCACACAGGACAGTCACAATCCGAAGATGACGCACAAAGGACTGATACGGACGTAATTGAAGGCGGACAGGGCAGATGTCGACATCGACTCAAGTAATTGCCTACTGATTATTCGAGAAAAAGAAAAACTGCCGGCAGAAAGCCCTCACCGCATCGATTGCCGAGGCCAAAAGGTATCTAAAGTAGCGCGAAAATCAAAACATTTTGGAACAAGCAAACCTCCAGATGCGCCATGCCTTTAATGCTCAGTCAGTCTCTTGATAGCTATGCAGAATCGTACCATCCCAGTTCGTCTTGCTGCTCCTCGCAATGTCTCACTATGTATATATCATTCAGATCAAATTTGATCAAGTTCAAGTCAACACTGGAGCTTTCCCCTTATTTCCGCCGGTCCTACCAGTGTGTTTTGCCACATGCTTCTTCTCTTTGTGGTCCTTCTTCGCCTGTCCGGCTTTTGCCGCCGCGTGTCGTTGTCGAGCCAGCTCGATTGCTGTAAGATGTTTGCCAGGCTTGTTGCCCTTTGCAGTCGGTGCATCTCCGTTGTTCTCAGGGAACGATTGGAATCCTTCATTGCCTGCCGTGTATCGTGATTGTTTGACCCAATCTCCACGTCGTCGCTTGTACAGATCCATCTGCCAGTTCCGCCAAACCGCTCGTCCGACGAAAGACTCGCGCAGAGCAGCTTCATTCTCGGCAAGCTCCTCTGCGATGCGTTCGCGGATGAAAGCGAGCCCATGCGTACCTTCCCATATAGCGTCGATTGCATGAGATCCTGCGGGGTCAAGCGCAAGCTCCCCAATGTGGCCATAGAATTGTTGGATAACTTTTCTTCGGAATATGACAGTCGCATTAGGAGACTTCAATGCCGCCTGGAGCGTGCGTGACGCGATCGGATCCCGGGCAACAATGAGTGATAGATGTGTACCAAGCGATTCGAGCGAATCGAAGATGAGTTTTCCCAACGGGCCAGGAACGGACATCATCGCCTGGGCGAGGAGAGAACCATGGACCTTCTCAGGATGGGAGGCGTCGTGTTTCGATTGTGACTTTTCGTCTTCCGATGGAGTCTCCTGCAGCTTGAGGATCCTAGTGATCTCAAAACCATTGTTGCCACTGTACGCCTTCTCGAGTTGCGCCTTGATGGGCGCTGTGTCAACGTTGCGGACTGCACACCGCTCGATCAGCGTCTTCAGGATAGCTGTACGATTGCGCTCTACCAGGTTGGGGATTTGCTCCGATATTTGGCGGACAGCATCTGCCAAATCCTCTTTGCTCAACCTCTCCAAGATCCTACCAGCAACATATCCCGCAATCTCATTGCGAGCCAAGCTGCCCATGCGCTCCTTGAAGAAGTCGGCGTATATGGCCTTGAACATTTTACCGGGGGCATGTTGAATGATCGTCTCGAGTAACCGCGATCCGATGGTGCTATAAACCAGACCATTGATGAAGGAGGCACTCTCTGTACCTTCGGCGATGGGGTCGTCTGGAAGAAGCTTGTGGATGATCGATGTCTCATCTTTCGCACGCGATTTTCCGAATTTGGTAAGTTCGAGTTGCAATAGCAACTGCAAGGTTGGGTTTCCTGTGGGGTGCTCGGCAAGGGTGCGGAGCCAGGTCGACTCCAAGCTTGCAGCGCTGTCCTTGATCACTTTCTCCAGGGCATCGAGGAAAGATTTCGGGACCACCCTCTGTTCCAAGGTACGTTCCTGCACTTGTTCGCTTCCCGCAACGGTGATTTTTTCCTTCCTTTTGCTTTGCACGGTCGACTTGTTGGCTTGCTTCTCAAGAGGCTCACCAGAGAGCACGATCAAGAAAACGCGCAGGACGTGGGAGGCAAAGCGGTCTGTCATGAGGTATCCCAGGTAACCTTCCAACTCCGCTAGGGTGTACAGAAATAGATTTTCCATCGACACGACGACATCGTTGGGATCGGAGGACGGGGGTGTCTGGGTGAGTTCGGGTTTGGCGACTTCCTGTGTGACGGTAGGTGCAGCTTTGATGAACAGTGCTTCGCAGCAGTGTGATGCAAAGCGATGTTGGACAAGGTTAAGGAAGCTGCAAGTGTTAGTGATGCACGCGACGGTGCGACGGATGTACTCACTGTCCGCTAAATTTTTGGAACAATCCCTTCAACTGCACGGGAGTGGAGAGAAGGATGAGTCGCTCCATGAGCCGCGAGCATGACTGGCTGCTGGCGATTTTCAATTCCTTGCCGTCGGCTTCCTTGTAGACGTTTTCGAGGAATAATGAGCGCTCTTCGGCGTCGGCGAATTGGTTCAATTCGAGCAATTCGTCAGCACGCTTGAAGTACTCCTGCTCGTCCTCGTCGAGCATTCCATAGAAGGGAAGAGCCTCAGGGCGAGTGACGCCATCAATTGCTCCATCTTCGTACTGGTAGTCCTCGTAGTATTCCTCCTCTGCTCCGGTCGTGGGGTCGATGGCGAGTTGTTGGAAATCTTCTTCGGCGTGCTTGGAGCGCTTTGCGTCGGTTTCTTCGTCTTGGTGCTGCTCGCGCTTCCGCTTTTTCTCTTCGTCGCGGCGACCGCGCTTTCTATGTTCCTTGGGCATAATGTGGCAGCGGGCAAGACGTAAAGGAAAGAAAAGAAGAGGAAGGATATGTGTGCGTGTTTGTGTTTGTGTTTGTATGAAGAGGTAGGTGGGTATCAGAGGTATAGTAATGTACGAGTAGTAAGATGTCGGAGCTGGGAGGGGCGCAAATAAAAAAAATATCGACCGAGTCGTTCGGTTATCTAGGAATGGATCTGGTACAAGCACTACTGGTACGTCGGTGCGTACAATAGGGTAGGTGCTAATCAATCGAGATCGATCTTGGGGGGAGCTTGACAGCCGCCGCGCGCGTTGGACCGACCTTGGACTACCACCAAACCAACACCCAACAAGGTATAATTAGACGTGAACTGACCTGACCTGGTCTGACCTGGCCTGATTTTGATCTGATCGGATCGGAGCTGAGCTGAGCTGGGCTTTGTTCGTACCATATAACTCAAGTTATACGTTCTGTGCAGTGCTTCCGTGAACTCTGATTGCTGTTGATACTGCTGTTAGGGCAAGATTATACCTCCACCAGGTAAGAAATTATCAGCAAGGCAAGGGGTCACACGGCAGATGTGGCGAATGAGTATTGGAGAGTCGGGCATCAGAAGATTTCCAGCTGTTGCAATTCAGGGACGGGGAGAGGCACGGGGGGCGAATAAAGAAGATAGATGGAGTTTAGTAGCCGACAATTGGGCACGGCAATTGGAGAGCTGGCAGACGGAAGAGTGCGTGTGTGTGTGTGTGTGCGTGTGTGTGTGTGGAACAGAAGTTAGGCAGCATGCATAATAAGAAAGGGAATTGACTATTGATGCGACGTTCATGTATACAAGTAGTAAATGCTCGACTTCCAACCCATGGCCTAGCAAGAGGGAAAGCCTGGAAAGGGAAGGGAATTGGTGGGCCCCGATCTTGGTGACAGGAAGAGAAGGATACATGGTTTGCAACGATCGACGTTGGCAACTGCAGACCCCGGGCGACTGTAGGGATTCGATAATGTGGATTGTGGAGTAGCTAGGGCGTTTGGCAGTGAATGGGGTTACACGAGGGAGAGGCTGATGACTTTTTGCGCAGGATGGGGATGGAATTGTCCTATCGTATTCGGTGGCTTGACCTTGGTTGGCGAGTTGCAACCGAAGCAGGGCACGCAGCGTTAACGGTCATGCTGTTAAGGGCGGTGATGGTCAAGGTGAATGGAGGATAGGCTCATTGAATGCATTTGGTGGCTTTCCTTTGACGATACTAAATGCTAATTTACCTTAATGATGATGATGACTGCCCCTGTGCCCCTCCAGGTACCTACACAGTAAGCTAAGCTACCACAACGTACACATCATCGTATCCAGTAATACTCACTGTACCGACTATGTGCTGTACTACTACTACCCACACCACAACAACAATCCCATATTCCACCACATATTGACTCTGTACTTTACTGTCTGCTCTGCTCCAGTCTGGACTCTGCTACGGAATACATACCTAGTGCCAGTAATTATCTATTGCTCCCACATACGCACCCCTCCACCCGTTTTCCGTTTCCCGTTTAGCCACCACCACCACTACTCGTACCTCCACCACCTCCACGGCTACATCCTTCCACCCCTCCTCCACCAACCTTCTCGTACATACCAGCTACCTCCGTTCAAAGATCTTGGGCCCCAATGGACCCCATTCGCCTGGACGACACCCGCGTCGCCGACTATCTGGATGACAAGCTGCAGACCCTCGGAGATCTCGAATCCCTTGACGAATTGCTCGCCAACATCCACAAGCAGCATGGCGAGCTCAAACAACAAGTGAGCCACATAGCCCTTCCGCGGCCCGCGACCGCCCATCCCATCCCTCCCTCACGCTGACTGCCAATCCAAAGCTCCACGATGCTCAGCAGGTCTTTGCCGATGCGAAACAGGGCTCCGTCGAGCACAACGCCTCTCTCAAGCAACGCTCCCATGCATTCAATAAAGATCTGGTTGATATAGAAAAGCGTTTGCTCGTGGTCACCGAGTCCGAGACGAGCGAAGAGGCTACCCCTCGCTTCGAAGCCCTTCTTGACAATCTGCACCGGTTGGACGTTGCCAATGCATATCTTGAGCTTCTGAAAGAGGTTGATACATTGAGGTGGGACAGTTCTGATCCTCTCCGCTGATTGCGCGCCCTCTAAGCTGATCACCGCATAGCAATGACGCCCAGTCTAAGCTCCAGACCTCAAACGAAGCCGCATTAGCCCCGTACAAGCAGCTTCGCTCCCTCCACACCCGCCTGATATCTTTGCAAACAGATGCAGAGGGCGCTGCTCCTCAATTGCTACATCATGTAGGCCAGATAACCGACGCGCTGCGGGCCAAAATCCTAGATGCCCTTTCCGCCGATCTGGAAACCGTCCTGAAGAAGATACGCTGGCCCACCCCCAAAGCCACAATTCCAAGTCATCTACAAGAGGAATGGGAGATGGCAGTCACCAAGCTGTTGGATCTACAAACACCAGAGTTGGAGGCTACAGATCCTACACGGGCAACAGGAGATGTGCTTCAGCTCCCCCCGGTGCTATTCCCTCTCGAGGTACTCGTGCAACCGCTAGAGATGCGATTCCGATATCACTTCGACGGCGATAAAGCGACCAACCGCATCGATAGGCCCGAGTATTTTCTCACCCATGTCACCACGCTTCTCGACGATTACAGTGTTTTCGTCGCCGATCACATACAGCCCATCCTTTTGAAGCGGTTTCAAGGGACTGACCTGGCGCTCCATCCGCTTTATATTGACGCATCATCTGCTTTCATAACCGCGGTCTTACCCATGTTGAGAACGAAGATTAGCGCATTGCTACCGAAGGTAGCGAGAGATGCGCAGCTGTTGAGCCACCTCATGCACGAGCTCATGAAGTTCGATACCACAATCAGGGATGAATGGCGCTACGATGGTGGCTTTGGTGTCGAGGGCTGGAACGGTTTGTCTGGGGAATTCCTCGTTCAAGGTGACTGGTTTGGGCGGTGGCTGCAGGTCGAGAAAGATTGTATGGCAAAACCCGCACCTAACCGAAAGACATGTCTGGTTCGATTTCTAACATGCAACAGTCGCACTTGCGCGTTACCAGAGTATTATTGATGCACCGGACTTTGGGGACCTTGATTATGAGAGTGTCGATCCGAAAGCCACAAAGCCCACTAAGGGTGCCATCCGTGTCAACGATCTGCTAGAGACCATTACAGGTGGGCATGCATGCTATTCATCTATATCAACTCGTTTCTGATCACTTTGCAGATCGATATCGTCCCCTGACCTCGTTCACGCTGAAGCTACGCTTCCTGATCGACATTCAGATTGCTATATTCGACAAACTCCACGAGCGGCTGCAGGGTAGCCTAGATGCATATCTCAGGATGACGACCTCAATTGGCCGTGCGGTAGGTGGTATCACCAAAGAAGAGCAGGACAAGCTGCTTGGCGTCGAGGGACTGGAACGTCTCTGCAAGACGTACGGCAGCGCGGACTACCTAGAAAGGGCGATGCGGGACTGGAGCGACGACGTGGTTAGTATTTACTTCCGCAGGGCCTGCAGGATCAGCACCGCGACTAACAGCCATGCAGTTCTTCCTTGATCTGTGGGAAGAGCTCAATGACCGTGCACGGCAAGCAAAGAACATTGGGAACATGACGATCGCCGATGTTGCGGAACGTACGTCAAGTGCCGTCGGCACAGATGGCGATGGCGACGGTGTAGCTCTCTTCGACGAAACGGCAGGCTGGTACTCCCGACTCCGCATCAGCAGTGAAAAGATCATTAGCGACACGTTGAACAACAATGTGCGGGAGGCGTTGCGGGCCTATCGACATATGTACGTATCCAAATCCGGCCGTCTTCCTATGTCGTACCATTTACTTACTTTTTCCGCTCCACAGCAATCCCTGGGCTTCGCTCACTGGACCCTCAGCCTCAACCGGCGCCACGCTGTCGCCTACTGCGGAGCTTGACCCACTGCTCTCCCAACTGACAACCTCGCTGGGCTTCCTCTCGCATGCTCTGGCGCCGGCTCCACTGCGCCGCATTACCAGAACGGTGCTCGCCACCATCTCCAACACGCTTTGGGATAACGTTCTCTCACGCCACCGCTTCTCGACCAGCGGTGCTGCCCAATTGCGAGCCGATCTTGCAGCCATATGTCGGATCATTGACGGTGCAGTCGGGCCAGGGGTAGCCGAGGCCGGATTGAGGAAATGTCTGGAGGGGGTGCAACTCATTGGGCTGCCAGTCAAGGGTGGCAAATCCGAATCTGTTTCTACGCCTGCGGAGGAAGGCGACGACACATGGGATGCGTGGGGCGGGGAAGACGGCGGAGAACCCGAAAGCCCTGTCGCTTCTCCCGCGAAGGTGTCCAATGCAATTGCTGGGGAGGAAGAGGATCTGGGGTTGTGGGAGGTGGAGAAGAGATTGTTCGCCGATAACCAGAGCGCCAGAGAGGTATTGGAGGCTCTTGGCATCGAATCAATCACAGAGGCAGAGGCAAGGACCGTTCTGGGACGGAGAGTCGAGCTGGCTGGGTAGACAGTGTTCGGTCGAACCGCCATGTCGGATGTGATATGCTCGTAGATATCAAGGAGATCATCCTGGCCAAGGGTTTAGAGATATAATCCAGACGAGCAGCCACCAAAAAGCATTGAGTAGACGCAAATCATAACAACCAACATCAGGCGATGAACAAAACACAATCGTTAGAATGGTCCAGCCTGAGAATGAATCAGCAACATGTCATTCCGGTGAGTACAAGTGTGTTGTCAACAGACTCTCCCATATCACATACTAAGTCATATTCCCACACCGCCGTCGTGATCGATACTACCACTCACCCGTTCTTCCCCTCCCCAGCACCATGATCCTGCGGGGTCTATCTTCTCTCCGGACGAAGAAGAGCAAGTGCAGATTCGAAAGTCAACACGGCGGGTGGCAGAAGAAAAGAGAAGAATGAGAAATTATTCCGCGTCTTGGCTACCGCCTTATGCGATTTCTTCCATGAGAGACGTACATGATTCAAAAGTCTAAAGACAGAGGATATGGGGGATTGGGAGCGGAAGCAATGATTCAAATAACGATCAGACTTGAAGACTATCTATAGTACTCGACTGGACTCAACTTGACCTGCCCTCTCTCTCATGAGTACCACAATCAACATCGGCAATTGCCCTCTCACTCTTTCCTGTGAAAGAGGAGAACTCGAGGGGTTTGAAATGTACTTCAATGCTGCTGCCAGTGTGTGTCAATTACTTTTCGTCTATGTGATAAAATATAAAGAGTGACTACAGCGCATACATGTCATTTCATGTTGTGATTGAAGGAAAAGGAAAGACATGATTTCTGAAATATGGAATGCGTGATTGATCGTGTTGTTGCAATGTGATCCAGGAAACAAGGACGTATGTATATATACATTGTCACTCCACGCTTTGGGCGGATCCCCTATTAGAGCTCGAGGGTGGGTGAAGAAGCCTGGAGGCTGATGGTTTCGCATCAAGATCTATATCTTCAATCAAATAGCACTTTATATCTACTTATCCTTCTAATGTTCTATTTATCAGAGAAGCATAGGCACCTACAGTACATTGACCATATCTTCTACTATTTTCACTCATCCATTATCCATGTCACTATATAAAATCACAACTCTGCTGGGAGCTACTGATATGACCAGAGCGATGCACCATACAGCATGGATGATCCTCGAAACGAGAACGGCATGTGACTCCCTCCCCCCATGCCCCCGTATATGATAACTAACCAACTACGTGTAACTAATACAATACTTCCCTCGAGCAAAGCGACGCACGCGATCAGCAATCGAATCGGAGCCACGCTATGCACAATACAGCTACAACGAGGAATGCCACGTGTTCTACGGAGTCGGAAATGGGACTGGTCCGGATCGAGGACAGATGCGTAGGCGGGTTGGTTTCCTCGCCAAAGCAATGCACAAAATCGGTTGGGCCATGATGGGCATTGGGGTGTAAATACGAGGAGAGCGCTGGTGCTGGTTCCGTTCATCGCGTATCTTGCCCTCCGTCTCGCCTCGGTTAGCGAGGTTCGTCGTTCACATATCGATTCCAGTATCTAGTGAGAAAATGCTAGATGTGGTGTGTGTGTGTGTGGTGGCACAATCATAAAGTACTGTGTAAATGATCCGACCAGTCCAGCGGTGAGCAAATTGTACCGAAGATGAGTAGAAGATGGCTTATGATATGGTGTGGTGTGGTGTGGTTGTTGTGCAGTTGATAGGGCTCGGTTCGACTGTTGTGCGTATCTGACAACACCCCAATCAGAACGCCCTGATTGAAAAAGCGCCCAATGATGGATCTTGTTATTTGGTCAATTAATATCCCGATTATGCATGTCTTGTATCGTGTGCGACATGAATGACACGAGGGTCAGCTGTGTTGATGAGAACAATGCTCCGTCGATGTCGTTTCAAAAGTAGGAAAGGTAGCCGAATGTTACGAGTGGTTCATGTTGTACGTGTTCATTGTGAGGAAGTGGTGTTCCATAGCAGGCATTTGCTGTACATGTGCATGCAGTGCTATGATTGCAAGAACGCGCATGACGTGCTATGATTAGTGGTTATGTTTAGGGATGTTATGGCCGGCAGAAATTGAATCGTTTCAGATTTCCCTCGTGGCGGCGGCCGCGGTAGGCGACGGAGGCGAATACCGGATTGGCGAATGGCAATGACAAGGCCCCCAGATCCAGAAGCGAACCAGGAGATTCTGGGCCTTGAAATCCCATCGGACGATGGCCATGTACGAGGCTACGAGTACGATAGGGCAGTCAATACCTACACCTACTACCTAGTGGAGAGAGCGAGATTGAGGCGAATGGGGGACGACTGGTTTGATGGAAACGCCAGGCGGCAATGATGTGGTGGCGATGTCCTACCACCTCTCTTAACATCTATGTACTCCGTATGTAAACAGTCAATGTGCTCGCACGAGGTAGTATATTCGTTGCACCTGTAGCATATCGCAGGCCTAAATCGTGAACAAAGCCCAGTACGGGAATTGTGTACATAGTCTGATCCGTCCCGTCTAGGCTGGTGAAGTGTTGTCCATCCCCCTGTCTGGCCCGCGGCTAGGATTGTCGTTATGTACCTAGTTACTCCGTAGAGAACATGACATTCTGACCTCCAGTCCAGCATAATCCCCCATCCGTTCCCATCTATCGGGTTTCGAACACTTTGCCTAGACGGCCCTCATACTGACCTGCTCGTGCTCGTGCTTGTGCGCGTGCCTACTTACCCATACATCTCATCGTCCTGTCGTTGCTTGACGTCGGCTCGCTTTCGCTCACCGACCAACATCCTCCGTTCTTCACACATCCCCCCTTTCTTTCATGTTGCACACTTCCTAATCTCCTACATGGCCGCCTCTTCTTCTGCTTCCTGTTCCTCTTGATCATGACTCTGACGCTGCCTATCATTGTGGCCCAGCGCGCTGCAGAATCGCCCCGTGCATTCTCCGTTGCATAGACCCCGCTGCCAGACAGCTCACCCAGGACTTGCGGGCTATTCTTTCGCCTTCTCCCTCGGAATTTCTAGTCCTTCTGTACCACATATTGGTGGATTCAGGACGTCTGTTTTGGCCCGAGGCGCGGTTAGTTGAAGTGGTATCAATGGAGAGGTTTCGCCGGTATAATTCGCCACCAGACAGCGCGCGGTCTGGGGTCTTACTCGTCGCTTCCAAGGACCCTACAAACTATGGATATGAGAATAGACCGTATGCCGCTCGGAAAAGGCCGAGTATTGGTCGCGCTGCCGAGAGCATTCAAATCAAGCTGCTTGCATCGCTCAAGAGCGTGAGAAGTAGTAGTCACAGACAAGGCAAGACAAGGTAGGTTCCCCGCATATTATACACTATGATTTGCCGAAGCATGAAGTCGAGTACCAGCACTGACGAAAAGCCATTGCAGTGCTTTCTTGACAGCATTCTTCCGCCTACCAAATGAAATTCACATCCATATACTCAACCTACTATGTATATCAGACCTACTCGCCCTGCGGAGGACATCACATGCACTCAACGAACTCATCGCAGCATGTGGTCCAGCCATCGTCCGCTTCTGGGTGAGAAGACGCCTGGGCTCACTCCACATGAAACTCTACCCACCACCTGGACCGAATGAAGCCCAACTCCAATATCTCCTGGCCATGCGAAGACGACACATCGCATCGGTGCGACTGACACGGGAACTGGCCAACTTCGTACTCAAAGACACCTGCAAGCACGCCTCATCGCTCAACCAGCGCCAACGCCAGCGCCAACACCAACTATGGACATCCGTCTACGAGACGTTGATTCCCCTGGTCTTCGCAGTCGGCTACTTCCTCGAAGAGCATCGGCGAGTCATCCTCGAGCGCGACCTGGGCCGCATCCGTCCCCGCTACCACATCGGGTATGATATATGTTCGGCTCCCGGCATCATGGCGGAAGAGAGAGCCATATTCAGGAACCTTGACCAGCCTTTACGTCTGCAGTATTTCTACATGTACTGCTTCATCCTGCAGGTGCTGACGCGGAAGTTGCAACCGCCCGCACCGGCAATGCACGCAGGAGAGAGGAAGAAGAGACTGCTAGCACGAGGCTGCTGGACCGGCCAGCCGGCGTGCGACGAAGACATAGCCTTCGTGCTGGTGCTCGGCGGGATCAACCAGGTCGCCAAGTTGCTCGCATGCCGGAACTACAGCGAGCGACGACGGCTACTGCACTCCTTCATAACGCGGCTGTCGCCCCACGAGAGCAGCGCGTGGCGCTCGCACTGGCGCGACCTGGGCGTCTACTCGCCCGCCCTCCTCGACGACATCCCGTGCTCGTCCATCGGCATCACCCAGCTCGACCAGATCTGGCAGCCGCTCGTCACCGAGATGATGAGGCCCGAGAGCAGGGAGTTCACGGAGCACCAGAAGGCGCAGTACGGGGAGGTGCGCGCCTCGAAGAAGTACATCAACGAACTCATGGGATACGACATCTTGCGCGGGAGATCCGCGTTCGGGGGCGACGAGTCGGACGGCGAAGAAGACGACGAGTGGGAGAACAATGATGTAAACGCATAGTTGGAGGTGCTGTCAATGTCGAGCATTTGGAGATTATACTGCTCTGTTGGGGGAGTGGTTGATTCTTGCCGACCGGTTCTTTCACAACTGCGAGCGACGATGATACGATCTAGTGAACTGTTCATTCGTAAATACCACATACCCTTGATTACAAACGATGAATCCAAAGATAGGATAACATCGCAAATCCAATATTCCTGTATCATGATTTCACACATACGTACCCTTCTCCAGACCTTAAGCAATGTACATACTCCAGAGATAAAAAGCGAACGTTATAAAATAGCAAACAATCACTTATGAATCGAAACATCCATGAATAAAGCAAAAATGCCAGATCGCGGTTTGTCGTATTCAGATAAACATAACCACCTTCTGCACGGCGGAGCTCCGCCCGGATCCTCGTCCGCCTCCACCTCCACTTCATTACACTCGTTCTCGTACTCTTTCGCCTCATCCTCATATTCGGCCCGTATAATCACCCATGAAATACAAACCGTAGATCGATCCACCGCTCTTTTCCCGACCCGACGTACTGTGTTGCGTTGCGTGGAGTGAGCATAAGCTGACTGATTGCATACTGTACTGCAAGCCACTACGTCATTAAAGCCTCGATGATCTCTTCCGCATCACTGGTAGAGAAAAGGAAACCTTTTGCTTTTCATCTGCCTTACCAATGTACTTACTAGATGGGGAAGATGTGATGGGATGACATCATATATCACCATCTCCGCCGAGGGGCCAATCTAAAGACTGAAGAACATGTGTAGTATATTAATCAATGCCGCGTCGAGAGCAACGTTAGCATTTCGAGGGATTTTTGTTCGCGTGTATGAGATCATATGTTCCTTCTTGTATGTCTGTTTATCGGCTCATGGGACGTAACGTTAGACGTATGTCTATCAAAGTTCGGTCCAAATTCATGTCAATCCCCTTATTCTCCTCAGGAAGAAAACAAAATAGAGAGGAAGGAAATAGTTCACATTCGTCTATCAATTCCCTCTTCAGTGAAAGAAGAAGTAGATTTCTCGAAACGGAAGAAAATATAAGTTATACTACGAGTAATCCGTGGTCAAGATGCAACATAAATCGTATTGTAGTCGGTCTAAGTCCTTATAAAGTAACAAACCCACGATTGAATATCATCATCTCAGATTGTGTGTCAGTGAAATGAGTGGATAGATGAGTGCTTTAAAGACGTTCAAATGAAGTTTAAACGAAAATATTGAGGATATCAATATTCTACTGTGGGCTTTGCTCCTTTTTGCAATTGCGAAGACCCCGCGGTCAGAGCATTGGACCAAGTCAAATTGAACCCCTCACAGGCTATGGACTATTTCCAACGAAAGAAGGAAAGAAAGTCGTCAAAGAGAAAAGGGGAAAGAGGAAGTGAGAAGTAGTATCGTGAAGACATCCGTTCTGCTTGCGGTGCACATTTAGACACTTGTTCTGCTTCTTTCTTTTTCCCCTTGTCTCTCGCTCCTTCTTGGTTACATCTATACACACAATTACGTCTAGGCATTCCTTCCCTCCTAACATAGTAACTACGGACGGAGAATTAGACAAATCCAGCCTCTCATCATTAGCTCTGCCAATAGTACTCGTAGAAACGAAAATGCAATCTAGTCCGAGTTCTTCGTGCGTTCTTTTTCTCCTTCTTCCTCTTGTTTATCTGGTACACTATAATAGACGCATATTGGGTGGGAACTATCTTAGCATATTGCAGCTACGGTAGATTGGACCCTGAGGATACCGTAATGAAGTGCGTGGGCGTGGGCGTTGGTCGCGTGGGCGTAGCGCGGTAAAGCAAGTGCGAAAAAAAAGGCCCACGAGGACCCTGGTTTCCAACATTGGTTCCTTTCCGTTTTGGTAGTTTTTGTTACTTGATAGGTTGGGGAATGGTGGGGTTCTTGAGGATGGTCTGGATTGGTTTGTTGTTTTATTTACTTTTTTGCCTGAACTGCACGAGGGGTTTGAGGTCTAGGGATTGTTTTTGTGTGCGTGAGGGTGAGGGTGGTATGCGAGAACACGGGTAGTCGTTGTGTATGATCGGTACACGCATCTACTTCCTTCCGTTGAAAGTGAACTACCGTTTCAATGGATGAATGAAATGGTATACGGACAAAGAATTATCCCTGGGACATGGTAAAATCAAGAGGTATCACGAGGCGATAATTGTTACCTGCAGGAGTATGCGACGCAAAACCGGGGCGCATAAGTTCCATCCTATTACCATCACATGCCTCGGAAACCCGTTGGAAAAAAAGAGAAATGGAGATTAGGAAATTAAACCATGTCCAAGGGTGGTAACTATGGAAGAATTGTTTCTAGAAGGCCCGGCGTAGATTAAGAGGCACACATACGTGCAACGACGATGCACTCAAGACAGATGGGTAGATTCCTTTTGGCGTGCATGCATGCATATACGACGGGCATTATGCGGGTGACCAGGGTCGATCAGTGGAAAATTAGATTGATTCTGGAGTGCAGAGGCTGGACAGAAATAAAGATGCCCGGGTTTTTGGGAACGTCATTCCGGATACACGATTTTTCCTTCTGCGCAAGATGTTCCGCCGCTGAGGATGGGAGAAGCGTTCTGTGGCTGTCATTTGATGTCGTCACGAAGTACGACGGATGATCTGCGAGCGAATGAAATGACAAGGACAGAAAAGGAAAGAGTTGACATGTCGGAACTTGACCGAACTCGAGGTTCTGTTCTGCACGCACCGAACAGAATAGGTATGGGTGCATGTTGATGCATGCACGGGCGGAAATTGAAGTTACAGAGATCGGATGTGCGCTGTGCGAGGTTTGAACATCAGTGATTAATGCCTAAACGGTAGTTGGGTGTGATGGTTCTGGGCTAAGTTCTGGGTCCGGATATGGTGCAGGATGACTTTGAACGAGTTGAAGACTGGCGATTGACGACTGACGATGAAAGTGATCATCATTGGAGATTGGAGATTGGAGACTGTCAATTGGAGTTGGAGTTGATTCGGAGTATGCAGATCGGCCGGAATGTGAGCTAGACCTTCACGAGAATAGTATACTTGTACTATTATGGAAAGAGCATCGCTAACATCCATTAGTACGACCGGCCACTGTGCGGCCACCAGAAAATTATATTTGCTTGCAGATTGATTGATACTGTCACCGGCCGGTAAAGGTAACTGAGCAATCGAAAGCCACCATTGGTAAGGAGTCGAAGACGACATCTTCGGCCGAACAACGTGATACTTACTGTAGGACGAAGAACACGACATGACGTAGGGAGGTCAAGACAATACCTTTTGCGTGGGTGGCTGGCTCGCTGCGCCCATGTGTTTACGAATGTTAGCTGTCCGTGTCCATACAAGTAGTCTCGCGCAAAGATCAATAATCGAACAAAGGCCCACATGGAAGGAAGTGGAGAACCTTTGACGGACGGTGACGGACCCTTTTCTTTCCTTTTCTCTTCTGGAAGGCCGTCACATGTGTCTTTTACTGCGGCCAGCTCCACAATTGGTGGCTACTGTAGCGTGTGCAATGGTAACAGTGACTTCTAGTGAGCGGTATTTTCTCCGTGCTAAAGCTCTCGGCTTCTTCACTGGCTCGGAGACAGGCGCGTCGTCCAAGTCCCCCTAAGCCTTAAGCCTCAGGTTCCAACCCTACACAGTAGTTAGAGCCTAGTGGAACACTCCGTACATGCGGCATGCCTCTATTCCTATTAGCAGATGGTGAGGACAGGCTATTACTCATGTTGGGTCACCATCTTGAAAACATGAACGTTCACCGCTTTACTGTGCCTGCGTTTGTGTAGTCTTTTTTTTTTTAATTGAAGGTGCAGGCGTAGGTGTAACAGTGCCGGCAGGAACATGACATGAATGCACGGTGGTTTTAAGGCGGACGCGTCTGTCTGTCCTTGTTGTCCATTTGCAAGGATGGTCCTAACCATTGAACGAGCCGTGAGCCCTCTACCGGGCGATTGGTTCTCCGAATACTTCCAGAACACCAAGCGTAGTCTGCGAGACTCACGAGACATGCGAGACGCTCAATACGATCAGGACTCATCTAGCGAGATGTTAGCGTATTTAATTCAGTGCATTCGTAAAGACAGATGATTACAGATGGAAGGTGGTGGCGATAAGGACGACGACGACGACGATGAACGATGGCGACGGGTGTCAGGCACAGGTGGAGCACGGGAAGAGGCACAGATGGAGGATCGGGAGGGGGCTCGATTGGGAAGGCCGCTTACACAGGAGCAACGCTGGTGTTTTGAATACATACACCTTCATCACATGAAAGGAATTGATATACGGAGAGTTGCTGCTCCCTACTACTTGAACGAGTGCCTACATGCAGTCAACGTGTATTATCCGGGGAACACCAATTGCACTGCACCTTTTGATTGTTTGACGGATCCAGGAGTGATGCTGCATCCAGGAACGGAAGTGACAGTCGAGGGATCATCTGTGAGGTATTGCATTGCATTCAGTATTACCTGTGATGGGCGATGAAGATTGGGGGAACATCTACACAGTAGTTGGGTGGTGGGATCGTGTCGTATCGTATCGGGATCGTATTATTGATGGTGCCTCGGGCGCGTCATTGGGAAAGGAAAATTGTGGGTAATGCAAAAGCTTCTGGGTTCTGTTCCGTTCTGGGTGCTTGTCGTTCTCGTAAGGTGGAGGTGAAGAGGCTGAGGAAAGCATACGCAGTACTAATTACGAGGATGAGATCGAGTCAGGTTCCATTGATGCGTACTGCGTAGATGCCATGTATGCGTGCGGAGTACTCCGCATGTGTAACTGGTGTGTAATTCCATTCCTTATGGGCGCAGCTGCTGAGCCAGAAGCAATTCCACACTTGGATGGATGGATGGATGGATGGATGGATGTACCATTATCGTTCAAAGTCTTCAGACATGCATGGATGGATACCAGGGAAGGAGGGACGGTTGTTGATGGACACGAGGTGGATAAAACGATGGTGGTACGACAGATAGACGAGGGGAGACAGGGCATGGCATGAGGGCTACGAGAATGCACTCCACATGTCTCTGGCTGGATATGCATTGTATACATAGTACATACATACATGGTGTAGTCTATCGTATGTAGTCTATTGTAGGCGTACTGCAGGGTGGTCGTGTGAGAGGTTGCATACATACAATATTTACTGTGAGGCATCGTCTGTCTACTGCAATAAGTCATCTTCACCATACACCATACCATAGAGAGTCGAGATGATGGACCAATCAAGGGGGAGATCAAAGTGTCAAAAGTATGTAATTGGACCGATTGAGCACCGATTGACCGCCCCTCTTCCATTACCCGTTCCTGCCTCTCTCCCAGTTCACTACCCGTACCTGCCCTCTGCCCTCTGCCCTCTCCCCTCTGCCCTCTCCCCTCTGCCCTCCTCCGTCCCTTCCCTTCCCTTCCCTTCACTCGCCACCACTATAAACCATTGAGACTCAGCATAACAATATCATCTTAACAGTCACAGTTATGGTATTAGCAATCAGTAATTAGTAGAAGTAGAAGCAATGATGAAGTAACATGTTGGAATAGTAAGAGAATTAGTGAAAAGCCCAGGCCAATGCCCTCTTCCTCATCCAGCCAGTCCAAGTTGTCTCGTAGTAAATTACTAAACCCTCACTAACAACTCGTCCCGAGTCCACCACCATCCATGATCCATGAATCCATGATCCTTGATGATCCATCCCATCCCATCCCATCCCATCCCATCCACGATCCGTCTCTCCAACTTAAGCGTCCTCCCCCTCCGTTTCGCTCCACCGCCTTCGTTCACACCCACCATCATCACCTCCCCCCTCCTACTCTTCTCTCATATAACTCCCGATAACCATCCATCCCTCCACTACATCCAATCCTTCTCTCACCCTCATACAAAAAATAACAACCACATTATTGTTATTGTTTTTTCTTCTCAACAATAATCAATCGACCCATCACATCACATCTCATTGTGGTGTTCCTGCATCGATCGACTGTTGTGATCGTCCACTTTCCCCGACATTCAACAACGTCTCGTCGCATCCGGCCCTGTGAACGGACACGCCGGACACGCCAAAAGCCGCCATCGAACCCCCCCACCACCATCACTGACCACACACGACCACCCATACCCATACCTCCCTCTGCCGGTACATCTATCTCCCAGTGCCACCATTCGTCGCCATCAATCAACCACACAACCACACCTCCTCCTCCTCCTCCACCACCTACACCTCCGCCTCAACGTGAATCAACACTCCGACTTCCAACCTCCCATACGCCGCCACTCACCTCACTCCCCAGAGTCTCCTCTCTTACAATACATACACCACCACATTCCTCTTCATCCACCCTTCCGTTGCGCGCGACTTTCTCCTCCACACACCCACCCATCTCGTCATACTAGGGGGGCCTCCCATCGTCAGCTGAACCACCACCTCTCCCTCTCACCCTCACAACCCTTCTGAACACGAGATCAATCATGAATTCGCTATAAGAGCATAGAGGAGGAAAACATGGATTTCACGGTATGAATCCCTATCCATCTTCACACACGCACACCCGCACGCCTACACACCCTCCCGCGCCCCTGTGAACATCCCCCAACGCCATCGGGAACACCCACATCCATCAAGGCACCATGCCACGCTCATGCCTCGCGCTGTGTGCGCCTCATGATCAACCAACCCCCCATAGATCATAGCTAACGGCAGTCTGAATAGATCTCGCTCGCCCACTTCTGCGAGGTCCACGGTCCTACATCTATCATCTGCACCCAGGCTTCCACTTCGCCATGCGGTTCTTGCAACCCATGCGCTACACCCCCATCCGATGACGCGCCTCTCTCCTCATACTCACAATCAGGCCTCTACGACAACCCTTCCCTAAAGCTCAGCGCACGCTTACCACAGCTCTCCTCTCCCTTCGAGACTCCACCCACCAGCCCGCGATCCCCGACACATAATCCATACTTCCCGAGCTTCTCTTCCGACAGCAGCTTCGGCGGCCGGAGACCAAGCAGTACTATTGATTCCGATCCGGAGGTCTGCGAGCACTGCACCATTGTCGTCCCCAAGAAGTACAGCGACAAGCTACCGAATGGAGCCCCCGGCAGTCCCTCCAAGGATGGCCGTGGACGCAACGGCAGCCCGGTGCTTCGAAGCTCCCAAAACTTTCCCGTGCGAGGATCCGGATCGCCAGAAGTCTTCTCCAGTTCCCCCGAGTCGTCGGACACGGAGCAGAGTCGATCCTTTCCGGACTCGATGCCATCGTCTCCCATGTACATCTCCCGAGGCGTGCATACCCATACCCTCAATTACATCTCCACCAGCCAGCCACAGTCACCAGCCACCTACTCTCTATTAAGAAGAACATGCATTCGCACCCTCTCCTGCGAAGCTCTTCCCTGCGGAAAACCCTCCGGACCACTCATGTTCGGTGACCCGGTCGCAGGCTATACCATCGCATATATATTCCGCCTCCAGGACCCACGATCGCGCGGAGCAAAGAGAACATATGCTCTCATTGCAATGGCCGGTCGGGACGACCGCCGGGCCAGCAGAGCCATGGTCAAGGTGACCGAGGTCTTTGAGAGCATCGCGAACTCGATCGTGGCCCTCGCCGAGAAAGAATTGGAACGTGAGTCGGCGGCTTCCGTTTCGAGTCTCTCCAGTTCAAGGCCGACCACAGCAGTCCCGAGCACTCCACCTTTTGGCACCTCTGCATCTTCCATGCCCATGTTCCTGTCCCCGCAAAAGGAGAAGGTTCTGCCCTCGTCAGCGAGCACTCCGGCGACCCGCAACATCACCCCAGTCTCTTCCTTCCTCTCAGCGAAGAAGGTCGACCCGGACGGCTATCCCCGGGTGAGCCGTGATGCTATGCGGCCCAAGACCTTAACCGAGATCGTGGGAAATGAGGGCGTCTTCGTAATGCTGCATGCCCGCTTCTGTGGGCTACTCCATTCTCTGATCAAAGAGTTCGGAACCTGAAATGCCGGCCTTGCCCTCACATACGTTTGCACCCGGCCAGCACTTGTGCTCCTTTACACGTCCATTTTCCTTTTCATACCCTCTGTATTCTTATCTTATCTTCATGGATCTCTTGAATGATCCATTGTCTGCTGCGTTCTAGCGTTTGTCCGTGCCGTACGATATGGCACTGGCGTATTTGGATTGCTGATTTCCCTTTGAATTTCTTTACGCATATGTATTTGGTATCCGGCTCCATTGCCTTCATATTCCACAACGGCCGCCTTTGAGTTTCTTTTTTCTCCTAATGATCCTTGTTGCTTTAGCAAGCGTAGCGAGTGGACCATTTTATACCTCTCAATATACCCCTCCCGACTGGTTCCATGTTCGCGGTCGGATTCTGGGATATCGAAGAACGGTTACAATATAGACGATCTGTTCCGAGGTGGGACATAGTTAGACGGAAGCATGATTGGATGAATTTCGATGGAGAAACGCTCGAGGAGTCGAGATGTTACGGCCTGGTTCTCATGAGGAGCTGTCTTGTCGAAGTCGTTCACAGACGGCATATCCGAATTAGTCACGAAGAATCGAACATTTTTAGTACATACTATCCAACTGTCCAGCCTGCGGCCTTGATGTGATTTAATAGTGTTCGATGAGTTACATTTGAGACTCAATCAGGTACTCACTGCATGACATACACCTGGGTACGCTCCTGAACTAACGCCAACATGGTGTTCCATGTCCGTGATGGGTCAAGTTTAGAAGAAGGTAGGAAGACGGAAAAGAAATCGCTCATTCATAATCATCATTCAAGGAGGTATGTCAGTGAGCTGTCGTTCTCTAGGTAGCAAATTTTCCTTCGCCAAAGCACAAGGCAGCCAGTATCCTGATGAACGTGGTCGTAGCGAGCAGCGGAAGGCAGAAACAACAGCACCGCTATCGATACCGACACCGGCGTTACTTATTACGGTTTAGCGTGACTGTTGTCCAATTGTCCCAGGCTGAACGTCTTCTCTTCGAGACGAATTACTCGCATGCCACGTTTGCATAGAAAAAGCAATATTCACGTGCTTGGAGATTGCAGCATGTTTTCTCGGATAGCTGCCAAATAATCCTCCTATATTTACTTATGGCCTAAAGTGGTAAGACGTAGACCCTTGATCCTCACGGAACCACGACTCCACTGTCCACGCTACACTCTGGAAACGACATGTGAACTCAATCACCACAGCAAAGCCGTTTCCAGTCGTCCCTCAATAGATCGAACGATGAAAGACACTGACGTATCACGGAGCATTTCTATTGTATCATGCCATCCCTCGATTTAGATCCGCCTAGTGTCGATCAGTATATCTGGGATAGGGAACGAGCGATGGCGGGAGAATGGGTGACGTCAGACCAATCGGGGTAAACCATTCATGAGCCTATCGCACATCCTCCACAACGTCACCTCTCCCCCCATACGGACCGACTTCACCGTCACTCAATTGGTCTGATCGACAGACAGAATGCTGCGTCACTCGTACCCGACAGCTCTTCCCTCTTAACAACCTCCTTTCCCTATCCCCAAACTTGGCTTTGGACCCTACATCCTAGCTTGACGCCCTTTGAAACTTGGCAGTAGCTTGGTTTCTTTCAACTTTTGCAACCCTACTCTTGCTATCTTAGCTCTTAACAAGTTAACACTATTGAACCACGGTCTTGATTGATTTTAGCTGAAAGTGGAGAAAGGCCCTGAACGGAGAAGTGGGCAGTGAGGGAACGAGTAAGTAGCGACTATATAAAGAGCTGTTTGCACTTCAAATGAACCTCTCTCCTCCCATCTCCAAACATCAAACATCTCCAAATTTATCTTTCCAACCACTACAACTTGCCCAATCTTAACAGTCTCTCAGACTCAAACCCCAAAAAAACCACACACAATGAACAACCAACAAGCCGGAGCCCCCGCCAACGCCAACAACAAAGACTACCTCGATAAGGGCCTCGAGTCGGCGGAGAAGAAGTTCGGCGGCGCATGGGGCCAGAACACGGAGAAGAACCGCGGCATCAACGAGAAGATCACCGATGGCGCGCGGGGCCTATTTGAAAAGGCTACGGGGAAGAAAGTCGTACGTTCATCCTTCCCCCCTCTCTCTCTCTCCCTCTCCCTCCTAGTCACACACACTCCTGACATGTGTCATATGTATGTATGTATCATACACTTACTAACGAACACCAAACAGCCTAACAAGGTCAGCAACTAAGAAGCACGCGACGATGACATCTGCGAACGCGAATAACGAACCTACCGTCATGATGAAAGTGAGGAGGTTCATCGAGAGGTTGGATGGTTGTAGCGGATTGTTCGTGTGATGTGCTGTGCTACGACCTTTTTCTCAAATATTTCTTATGTGTACGTTTTATAATGATAATCTAAACGAAATAAATAAACATGTGTTCTACACCAAAATAAGTTGAGAACTTTTGCTACGTGACCGGCTTCATCCGTGAAGGAATGGGGTGGGACAGGGAGTTCACTGAGACAGCGAGAGTCGATTTGTTACCAGTTTGAACTATTCTTGGGGTCTTCTCTTTCGTCTTCATTGGACTCTGGTATGTATGTTGGTGTGAAGACCATATCACATACGAAACGGCTACAAATCTTAGAATAATGCTTGCTTTGCATCAATTAACTAACTATGCACGCCATAGAAGCGGCAGGTATCTTTCCTCCAACGTTATTTCCCCCCACCCATGCCAAAACGCCAGTAGTAGTGTGTGTGCATCTTCAATGAGACTGTACAGATTTATAAAACAGTCCATCGTTCACTTTTTGACCCCCCAGACGCCGCCGCCCATAGCAACGATTCTTTCCTCCTTCTCCAGGCCCTGGAGCAGCCAGTCCAGCTCCTCCCCGCTGATGGTAAAGTTCCCTATCATCCGCAACATCATCCCGATGCTTTGGCCCGGCATGTTCCCCTGGTTCGTCAGCATTCCCATGATGAAGTTGCAGTAGACGTCCTTGTTCTCCGCGAGCAGGTCCGCCTGGCTGCGGACGGCGCCCGCCTGCGCGCTCGCCTGCACCTCAGCCAGCTCCTGCGCGGCCGCCGCGGCGTTCTCGTCCACCTTGGTCGCGGACTGGTTCTCGATGACGGTGAAGGTGTCTGGGTGGCTCTCGCGGAGCACGGCCTTGCCGACCCAGAAGGAGAGCGACTGCCGGACGAGTGCCTCGTCCATTTCCAGCATCTCTTCGAGCTGCTCCACGTTCCTCGTGATGGCGGGGGCGGGGGTTTTGCTGCTCTTCTTCTGGTGGCCTTTACCTCTTCCTCCTCCCTTGCCGCCGCCGCCGCCGGCCCACTCCTCGCCCGGCTGGGGCTGGAAGGCGTAGATCACGCTGACTTGCCACGGCATCAGGCCCGAGAACTCTTCGGTCCGGTCTTCGAGTTCGAGGGTCACGGTTCCGTCGCCGAGGGCGTTCATCCAGCGGAGCTTGCGCATGCCCTTGACCCGTTCGAAGCGCGTTTCATACTCCTTCTGCAGGGTCTGGATCTCCAAGGGGACGAGGAAGTGGTCGTCGCGAAGCAGTGGCCAGAAGAAGGAGGAAATGATCTGAGCGTTGAGCTGGGGATCTTCCGCGACCTTTGCTGAAACAGGCGTCTTCAATAACTGACTCGAAGGCGTGGCTGCAGCGAGACGTCGTGGGCGCGGCGTCGATGGAAGTGGACCTGCATTCGCCGGAGTTTCTGGGGCACCACCATTGTCCTTTGTGGATGGCTTGCCGGTGCTGGAATGGATTGCCGCGTTGATTCGCTTCGACTCCAGTACATCGCGCAGCATGACTTCGCACGCTTGCAACTTTTCGTCTCCGAGTCGGACTTTGATCAGCTCCAATAGTCGTATCTCCCTTTCAAAGTGAGGATCTTGGCATTTGAGCAAATGGTCTCCCAGAAGATTCTTAAGCTCGTTGATGAAATCCTCCCTCTCCCAAAGCGTAAGTAGAAACCACACGACATCTTCCGCTTTGGACTTCTTATAGTCTGGTGAAGCGTCGGAAGGCAAGGGCTGCCAGTTCATGTCATTATAGTTGAGTTCTTCGTCTGCCTCCTGGCCAAAGATATTCCCACTAGGCCTCTCCATTTCACAAGCAATCTCATAGGAAAGCTCGCTGTTCGACGAGAATTTCCGGCCACCCTCGGCGTTCAGATCTGCCAGCAAACTTAATATTATTATTTTTGCTGTATCATCCCGTTCTTTCAGGTAGCGTCGAATGGGTCGCGCAACTCTTTCGAGCAAGACGCCTTTGGGTTCCAGCTCGTAGAACGCACGAATGATCCTGATGTAGACGTTCAGGATGTAAGTAGTCGTAGCACCAGCGTGGAGCAATCTCCTCAGAACCTGCTGCGAGAAACTAGACGTGAGATGCTGTTTTGCACCAGGCACTTTGAGATACTCCTACTGTTGGTCAGGAAAGAAATCGCTGATCGAGAAATCGTATGACGACGTACCTTGATATCAAGTATTGCGCCCAAACTATGGTCCCAATTGATTACGAAATCAAACATGGTGTCTACTCTTGCCCTGCCCAGCCTACTAAGAGCCATGTCCTGCCATGACTGTAACTCCGTGGGTTGCACCGTACTGTCACAGTTCAAGCATTCCATGACCAGCTTGACATGTGGATAGAATCCATCCCGGATGAACAAACGTAGTTGCGGAACGACAGGCTGCTTGTCGAACCAATCTACCTTGAGATAGTGGCTGGATATGAAGGAATTCATGATCTTGTCCATGGCGTGGGCAAATGCCTGTTGCGCAGGCTCTCCACCAAGGCCTACCCTCTCCAAGCCTCGCAATAGTGACACTAATCGCTCGCGGGTCCTAGCAGGGTTCATAGTCAAATCCTCCTGCATCTCATCTTGTCGGAGGTAGATACGAAACATGCGGCATCCTGCCTCGTATAGCGCATAGCTTAGCGTCTTTATGTATCTTTTTGGCGGTAGACAGTGCACAAATATGGCATTGACTTCTTGACGGAACCGCCAAATTGCATGTTCCGCTTGGTTAGGTTGTATAGTCTGTGTAGGCTTTGTAGGGCGCGGCGTAGGAGGGAAGGAATGCTCCAGGAAAGGCATGATATGATCTTGAAAAGGTTCAAGATAAAGGGCTTGGGCTTGCTGAAATATCTGTTGTGTACGTTCGAGAACGCTCCAGGCTTGCTCGGTTTCAACCTCCTAAAGTCAAGTCAGCTATGTTTTACTAGGCCTCGACGACATGCAACTCTCACCTTGTCCCAGAAATTGTTGACTGTCGGCCGAACAACATTCGCAAAGTGAAGCCTCGCTTCATTTGTATACCATTCTACTAAAGTCTCCTCTTGTGCCTCTTCGCTCCTGCCGTCGCCAATCAACAAATAATGTAATGCATCTTCCACCTCGGCACCTCTGTGTCGATTCTGGATATCGAACGACGTTCCTGACCCTAATGATGTGTTCAGACCGTGCAATTGCTTCGGTAGGCTCAAGAAACGCGTTGCGGTGCTCCAGGCAAGATTGCGCTTGACGGTGCGATGCTGTCCGTCGAGATTTTGGCTAGACGGGCCTCCGAAGGCTTCACCTGGTGTGGTATATCGTAGATCAGGCGTGGAAATAGGTGTCGGTGTCGAATGGGAGATCGAGGGTACCGGGAAGACAGTTGCGAAAATGAGAGTTCGGTGGTCCATTGTTGGTTGAGGTAAATGGGTTATTCAAACCCCACTTGCAAGGCGAACGCGAGGAAGCGCATGCCTATTGACTAGAGGGCAGAGTTGGAGGACATGGACTTGCCCAGTGTGAGCCTCTGGTTCTTGTACTTGATTTGTAGGGCTCTCGAGACAATGTTCGGATTACTGGTGGGAGGATGAGGTCGCGAGCTTGTTTGAAACCCCACGCTTCGAGAGCAAGCCCGTGCTAATACAACCCTAGCTTTCTCGCGCGCTCACGTGCCACTCGTAGGGCTACCAGTTTAACATTAATCAGTTGGTGTCACGATGCGTTGAGTGTAATCCATGCATGTTGCGATATATCATATTACCGATGTTCTCATCTATCAATTAATGCATCAATGTCTGTGGTTCATTTGAATAAAACTATACTGATAGGGCCCTCTGATGGCCATCCGAAATCCTGCAAACCGAGTTAAACTCCCCTCAACATACAGTGATATCTTCCAGACCCGCGCCTTTCGCCTTCCTATGTTCCCCGAAAACCATGCTCCCAAAGATAGGAAAGTGTAATGAATAATTCGCTCAAGAAAAACTGCCAGAGTGTTCGTTGTATCGCCCGTCGCAACTTGATCATGCCGCCATGAACCTTGGAGGTCGAGGCTGATGATCGTTGCCTTACGGCTTGAGTACGCCATGTCGCGCCTTGTAAACCGATATTCTTTCTTCATAATATAAAATTTCTCGTATTCGGAGCTTCGTGCCTTTTCTGTCATCTTGAACAAAGGAGTCTTCATCCGAGTCATCATGGCGATCATCGGAAGCCTCCGATTCTGTTTCGTCCATATCGCCCACAGGGTCCACACCTCCATCAAAGTCGTCATCGTCTTCTTCCTCTGTCGCTTCGGACTCCTCGTCGGACATGAGAGGATCGTGGGTGGCGTAACCACCGCCCATTCCGTGTGTCCCACCATCGCCACCATTGAGGCCATCCGGTCGGAGGTCATAATTAGAGGGCCGATTTTCGAGAATTTCAAAGCATTTCTGGGATATACCCATATAGCATATCTCAATTTCAGGTCGTAAGTGTACAATGTCCAGAATCTGCATTGCTAGCTCTCGCGGGTCGATGTTGTTCCCATGAGCATGATCTGCAATATACGGAATGTACAAAGACCGGATATGTGGTATGAGCGGAAGTCGCTGTAGGAAATGGTGCTAGAAAGTGTTAGTGAAGACCAGTCTAGGCATTTATAGTGAACATACCCAATCTTTGTAATCGATTGAAACGGCAAGTTCCCGTAAACTAATCATTCGACCACTTGTGATGAATGTAATAATCTCGCGAGTCAACATCCACCTACGCCATCTTGAACTCGTTGTGGTATGACCATCTTGGCCCCTCTCACTGCTGTCGATCATCAATTTCTTGAGGCTTGTCCGATGTCTGCGAAGGGGGCCGCGATAGATTGCATCTACCGATACCGTCGAGGAGTACGTCCTTCCTTCCTGGAGGAAGAGAACCTCGAGTGTGTTTGGGGCAAGGGTTTCCTTCAGAAACGATATCAGAGATGGAGAAACCGTGTTGGTATGGATCTTCTTCAGACCCAAACAGTACTCTGACCGAAGAGTATAAGATGCCTTGTAGGCCTTTGAAGAGGATGGAGAACCGTTTGGATATGAGGAGCGAGGAGTGTAAGAACGCCGTAGTGACTTCCATAGATGTTCGTGATTGGTGCAGTGTAGTAGTGTCAGATTCGTCAGGACGGTCCAGTCAAACGCCTTGAGCAAGACTGTTACTGACAGTGGCACGCGTTCCAACTCTAGCACTTCCACCTTCAATTGTCCTGTTAAAGCTGGCTCTGTTGGCTCGAGTGCCTTTTCGTTCATTCTAAAGACATCCCCTTCAGTTTTTGAATCCGTGTGACTTGGATGCAAGGGTTCAAAGCCCTGGCTAGCATGCGCTCCTTTTGTATTAGTAGCTGGCTGTTCAACCTCTGGTGCATCTAGAACACCATCACCTCCTCCACTCGCTCCGTGTTCGATCTGTTCTGAATGCTCTGCGTGTTCGGGATGGTCCGTTTCTCGTTCATTGTGTTGCATTGAAGATTGGTTCGCGTCCGAGGCCTCGATCTTCACACCGGCCAGTTGATTTGCAAGTTGTGCCGTCGTGACCGATGGACGAGACTGTGCGCTGTTGCTCTGGCGCAAGTTGTGGACTCTTCCCACCAGAACGCCTAGCACGCCCCCAAGCCGCTTTTCACCAATGGTACTGCTTGCTGTGGATGTCGTGCTGTAGTCCACCTGCTGGACACCATCGCCTTCCCAGACTGTTACCCAGTCGCGCTGCTGCGCATGAGAAGCAATTCCAACTCTTAATTCTCGCAATTTCTTTTGCGACCTTGCAATCAGAATGGCCATCTCATCTAGATACGGAAGTTCATCAATGTCCAATACGCTCAAACTCTTCAAGGCAGGGATTACGGAGAAATTAGGATGCTCGACTCGTTCTATGGCGGAAGCTATCGGCTGGGAATACGGAACAGGCGTGGCTATAGGAGCCTGCACAATGCCGACCCCGCTCGGGTGTGCAGTGTTTGGTGGTGGGGGTACGTTGATTAAGTTCATCGGCGGGGCAGGCAAAGGAGCCGGCGTGTCTATTGTGTTATTATGCCACCGTATCCAGAGACGTTCAAGGCGGCATTCCTCGCCATCAGTTCGATGCGCAAGGCTGGATAATGCCATCCAAACATCCCGCAAAACACCGGTGGGCATGTCCCAGACAAATGTTTCGAGGTTGATCATACGAGCGATTCCAAGAGCAACGAGTGTGCCTAGCATCTTTCCGCCCTCCTTCGTTATCATGTACTCCTGAACCCATGCGGCAGGGCCGTCGCCTAGAGAGAATTTCTTGGTGAATTGTGCATAGTAGTTCCCGAATCGGCGCCTTGTTATAGGATGAGGTGTAGATTCTGGTTCTTCAACTGCGGCATCTTGTTTCCGAGGATGAGCCTGATGAGGGAAGCTGTCTTCGCCCATGACCAGAGTCGCCAGACCATAAGTAAGCGCATCGACACCAGATCTTGGCTCAGCGTGAGTACTCTCATCAGGCCAGACAATGTCAAACCGAGAGTATATGCATGGGATAGTTAAACGATGAAGTGCAGAGTGACAGAGGGCCAAAGATGTCAAGTCATTCGTATGGGGAAGCTGTGCGCGTATGGTTAGCCTCACTTTTGAATGCGCGAGAGTCGGGGCAGTCAAGGACTGATGTCTGAACTGACCTGATGTATGATTTCCTTCAGCACATCTACTGGGAGATCGAGTAAACGTAGAGGGCCTTTCCGAATCTTCTCTTTCCCTTTCATTGACTTGGACGGTGGCTCCGTCATTGAATCCTCCACCTTGTTGTCAACCTCGCCTTCGGATTCTGCTGCGGCCGAAAGGGGACGGGTGTCATCTTGTATGGTAGAGTCGTTCGCAATAAGGTCGTCTTCGAAAGGAGAGGGTGAGCGCGAGCTGAGTGTACCAGGTGCGAAGAGCGGGGAGGAGTCCATGCTGTTCAGAGACGGGCACGTCTCATGTAGCTGCCGAGTGCATTACTCTCATGGATGTGTGGTGGTATTCAGCCGGGAGTGCGAGGCGGCGGGGATTGCGTGTCCTGTCGTGTCTTGTCGTGTTGGGTTTGAGGGACCAGTGAATAAGACAACACCTAACAGTAGGTAATAAAGTAATGGGTAATGGGCATCTACTGGGTGAGTGATCGAGAGGGAGTATTGTGTAGAACAGTAGAAGGCCGGCTGGTTGCGCATGGAAACGCAACTGGTTAGGGAAGCCGCTAAACCCCATAGACCGTGAACCCTTGCCGATCATCAACGCATCAACGTGGGGCTGACTAGTCCATCCCCATAACTATTCTTATGTACTGGTACGTAAACAGTAGTTACTCCGTACACAGCACAAATAGACATCTACATACATCAAAGTAGTGGCAGAGTGGAAGCGAGTATCACAGGTGTCACCCTGTGTACTTGTTCATTCCGATTGTCAGCATTTCATCTAATCACCTCACTGCAGAAAACTTGTCCGAGAAGGTCTGCGTAGCTGTAATTCAATAAATATTTGTTGACCCAACAATTCCCAGTTAGTCCACTCAGTGAAAGTCAGATCATGGCGCCAGTACTTCCTTTGCCTGGCCATTTGGGACCGTCCGGAAGTTGCCCAGCTCATCAGTTCCATGCCTCTATGTTAAGGTATACCCATTAAGTCAACGCCCTAAAAATGCCCCCAAAATCTTAGTTACCTACTATTGTCGCCAACGCCGTGTGAAATTATATCGCATGCGACTTAAATTGATCTTATGCGTCCCTCGCAAGTATGGTATTTACCTCCGAACTGGAAGTGCAGTCTGTCCGCGAATAGGATCGTTCATTCTGGCACAAGTCAGCATCTGGACGATTCTCAATCGAGTATCAATTTCACATACTTGATGATCTTGACGTCAGCTACACTCTGGACGCTATTCATCGCCTGAGGAGTGATGAGGATGTACTGGCGTCCAATCGCCCTTCTGGCTGCACCAATCATCATTTTCATGCTAATGTCTCGGTTGACATTGTCCATGAAGACATCGCTGTACCACCGTAAGCAAAAGATTTTTTTCCAGGGATTAGACTACTTACAACTCATCCAAGCATCGAATTGGAGATCCCATGGCATCCCACAAGGACAGTAGTAAGCAAATGGTAGAGAATGACTTCTCACCGCCAGACAGCGTTTTCGTTTGTCGGCCAACACCATCGACGACTGTAATGTCTGGTTGTACCTATTCGTAATCAGCAGGGGAGACGCCATCAACTGGGCCGCTTATGCATACCTGAATATCGAGCTGTTTTGATGTATGATTCACTTTCAGACCGCCTCGGAATTGACGCTCACTCAGAAGATATGTGAAAGTGATGCGCGCTCGCACCGAAATATCTTGACGGAATCTCTCCCAGCGGTTCTGCCGATTGGACAGTGAGTTTTTGAGCCACTGTGCATGATTAGAAATAGCTTGATAAGGCGTCAGTTACAGTTGAACTTACCCTCGAAATCTCGCGATGCCCAGCTAAAGCTTCGTTTGCCTCCTTGAACATCCTTTTCGCCGTAGTTGCCGCACTGTACAGATCGTCCTCGGAACCACCCAGTCTAAGAAGGTTAGATAGGCTTCAAGAATCATTAGCAGGTGATACGTACGATCTTTGTGTCTCTTCTCGGGTTTTGATCATTGTTTCGCGTTTCTTGATCAACCCTTCCGATGTTGCTCCTGCCGGAACTTCCACACGAGAACAGATCTCGTTCGCTTGTCTTCGAATGTCTTCCACTATGACCAGCTTTTCCCCACGTTTGTGCTCCCATTCCGCCTTGTTCTCTTCGGCCAAACGGGCTCGCTCATGCGCCTTGTTCATCTCCCGTAGATCAGCTTCTCGCTTGCTCTTCATCTTGTCTGCTTTGGTGTTTGCCTTGCCTAACTCCACATTTAGTTGACTAATATCTCTTTGGACATCTTCTAAGGCACTCTTGCAATTCGCGGCTTGAGTGTCAACTTTGTCCATCTCCAGGACTGTGTCTTGGTATTGCTCCTCTGCGAATGTCTTCTCTTCCTGTACCTTCTGCAGACTGGCCTCCAATTGTTCGATCAATCCTGCATCCGGGGTAGCGGTGTTCAGTTCATCTTCTAATTCATCAACCTTCCGCTGGAATTCTTGCTTGCGGAGCAAGAGCTCGCGTTTTCGTGACTTGTGATTATTGACCTCCCGCTGGCAGAGTGTGACACGTTCACCAAGACTTCTGGGTTCAACCTCTAATCCACGGAGATCGGCCTGCAATCTTTCCAGGTTGCTCTTCGCAGCACTATCCGACGTCAGAGGAAATTGATACTTTGGAGTTGGGACTCTCACCTAAGCTGGGATGCTTTGTCGGCTTGCATACGCGACGCACCATCGAATCGATCGATCGGGCCTAAACCGATAGCGCCTGTATTTGGATTCAACGTGATAGAATGGCCTTTTTGTGGGTTTCCGTCCGCAAATGAGAAACACATCTTCACATTGGTCCGTCGGGCGCCGCCATCGTGCATGAAGTTTTCGGCATCTGCGCGTTTGGGGATTAAAACAACTTGGTCAATACTATGATTGATAATCATTTGGTTGCGGACGAGGTCATTTTCAAACTGGAAAGATGGTGAGCAAAGACCATGAATCTGACAAAGGTTACGAACCTTGAGTACTTTCAGCCATGAAAGCAGGTCAGATGCAGGCTCATAACCAGATGTGTCGATCGGGTTCGCTTGGCCGATGAAGATTGGACAAACACTACAACAAGTCAATTGCATGGACGTATTTAATCCGGGGGAAAACTCACTAGTTGGTCTTTCTGAGGAGCTGTGAAAGCAGAGCTTGATCGGCTTTTGAAGTTACCACAAAGGCGTTTAATGACGCACCAGATTGCTTTTCCAGAATGGAACTCCACTCAGGCTTCAGTAATTTGACATACCGACCCATTGGACCCACGGGCGGTTGCTGGAACCGTCGTTCTTGTTGAATTTCGCGTAAGAGCTGTTTCAGGTTGGACGAATTTCTGTATGCATCAATCCAACTCTGCTGGCCCTGCTCTAGATCCCTGAGTGCCATCTGAGCGCGCCGTACTTCAACGCGTTTCTCTTCTACCTTTTCGTCTGCCGTTCTCTTCTTCGACAGTGCATCACGTAGTTGGTGGTCTAGAGCAGGAAGCCCCTCATTGTGCTCCTGCTCTGCTTTTTGGGCTTCTTCGCAATCGGTCTTAGCCTGCTCTAACTCACGAACCTTTTGCGCAAATTGACCGTTGTCGGCTTCTTCTTGATGCTTTCGTTTTTCCCGTATTTCCTTTTTATACGATTTGATGCTCTTGTCTTTACTCTCAAGGATACTTACTAGTCCTCGTTGGCTAGCCTAGAACCAGTTTCAGCGTGTGCAGGAAATACATCGAGAAGTAAATAAAGCCTACCTTGACATCATTCTTGGCCTTCTTGATGTCCTGCATTTGGGATTCAAGCTGTCGGCGTTTGTCGTCGAGCGGTACCCGATCAGCCTGTCGATCTACGGCATCTTTGTTCGCGTTCGAGAATGCTTCGTCCGCAATTTGGTACGCTTGAGATCGTGCTTCCACTTCTTCATTTCTTTTGCGAATAGCACTTTGAACTCGATCTATTTCGGCGTCTATATTGGCCAGTTCCTATGCAGGTCAGCACTAAGTCATGCCCGGTTCTGGGTAGCCTTAGAAGATGGATCACATACCCCTTCCTCTTCCTGCACTCTTGCCCACGCTGCCTGCTGTAAGATGAGTTTCTCTTTCGCCCTCATAGTCTCCAGACTTTGGGCCCTTTTGGCTTTGTCAAGAGCTTCTTGGGCACGCTTTCGCAAAACGTCAATATCCGTAGATACAATTTCGATCTTGGCTTCGGTTTCGTCCAGTTGGGACTTGATCAACTCGTAATCCTTGCTGAGGGTTTCGAGCTGTGTGCCTTTTAAGAAGAATTTATATTTGTCTTTGGGCGTAGAGTCATTAAGGAACTGTCGTGCCATGTCTTGTGTAAGGACGTTCATTGGATTGTCGATCTGTAACGCGAAGGCATCTATAATATCCTCCAACTCTTGTTTCTTGTTCGACACGATTTTCCCATTTACGTCCTTGATTTTGAACCCAGACGTGCCAGTCCTGGTAAAGTGACGCTCGACAATGATTGACCGACCGTAAGTATCCGGTTTATAGGCAGATGATCCCTGATTTTTTATCTTGACTGACAGGTTGCTGAAATCTTTCCCCTCCTTGATAAAGCTCTTGAGACTGCTTCCTCGATTCGTAGCTCCGGGCTTGCCACCAAGACAGAGTGTTAGAGCTGTCAGAACGGCGCTCTTTCCGCTTCCATTATGACCAATGACAAAGTTGATGAGAGGACCCAGTGTAACTGTGAGCTGCTCATGACACATGAAGTTCGTACATTTGATCTCTTCAATAATGCCGTTATCAGCAGGTAGGTTTTGTTTTTGCTCATTGCCGCGGAGTTGATTCGTTACTCGTTGCGTTGCTCGTGGATCGATGTCGTCCTCGCCAGCGGAATCGGAATCGCGCTCGGAAGGGCCAGGCGATTGTGACTCGGAATCACTGTCTTCGTCGTTTGAGTGACGCTGCCTCTTGTTCTACAGGAATGTCAGGACTTCTCTCAATGTTCGGTTTGCGACAAGGCGACAACGTACGCGACCCTTTCGCTTTGCTCCCACAGCGCCATTTGTGGTATCAAAATCATCTGTAAATGCGCGCGGACGCTTGGACGGTTGTCCTGGCGCCATGGTGTGAACGAGTTGTTGTTGGCAGCACTGCTTTTGGTACCTACATGCTCGTCGTAAAGAGGGGATGGCATTAATATTGGCGGGCACGAGCGGGCATCCATGAACGCGTATATCGCGCTAAGTCGGTTTAGTGCACTATGAAGACTACAGTATTTAACTGAAGTGCACTTCCAAGAATCATTGTTGTCAGCTAAATGATGATTTGTTCCAAGCTCGTCTATATAGCTCCGAAATATCGTCGCCCTCTATCCTATTTTGAGATATCTCTTCACCGTGAGATACCGTACAGAACATCTAAGCAATATGCTGATTGTGTCATCACGTGACAACGCGTTCTGCTGGACAAGGAGTCTGATTGCTATGGTCAAAGGCAACCTACCTGATATTCAATGTCAAAAAACTAATATATGAAACGATGACTCAACGCACACACAAAAGACGGACCATGCTGACTTCTTCCTTACACATTGGCCATCCGGAGACACAATTATCACTCGGGTGAGAAATTTCATCTCGGGCTACGAATGGTGGACCTCAAGGAGACGCCTAGACTTTACCAAAATGTTCATTTTATAAGCTCTGGAACTAGACCCCAGATGTTCATAACCACTTATACTCCTGTCAGATTGGAGAGTGGATGTTATACATAACCAATTACTCTTTTGACCGAAACCGAACTCCTTCCCAACACCATGGCCGAAAAGTAACATAACTTGCAGAGCAGATTCGAGCATTGTTATCCAAGCGCAATTGACTGATGAATCTACCAGCAGCGTGAATGACTAGCGTCTCTGAGCATCATTCAAACCCCGGCTTCTTCCGGGTCAACTTGAAGATTCCAATCAATCTCTGATCCCTTGCCGTATTTTTGGACCAACCATTCGTTGGTTTTCTTGAAGTGACCGCAGTCAAACTAAATGGCATTAGTTTCATGTAGAAGAACGTCTCGGCGAGAGTAGGATTGACTCACCCATCCTCTACTTGCACTGAGCGGGCTTGGATGCACGCTCTTGAGTATTAAATGCCGCTCCTTGTTGACTTCCTTAACTCTATTGGCGGCAGGATTACCCCAAGCTAAGAACACCACGCCCTGGTTCCGCGTCTTCGCCACTGTATCAATCACCTTCTGGGTCAATTGCTCCCAACCTTTACCCGAGTGCGAATTAGCCTCTGCGCGTCTCACGGTCAGACACGTATTGATCATGAGAACGCCACGCTCGGCCCAAGGCGTCAGAAGACCGCCATTCTTGGGTGGAGACTGGAACTCTGGATAATCCTTCTTGAGTGCAATGTAGATATTCTTAAGGGAGGGGGGCGCTGCGGTCGGTGGACGGACGGAGAAGCAAAGCCCATGAGCTTGGTTGGGGCCGTGGTATGGGTCCTGGCCCAAGATGACAGCTTTCACGGTGTCAAGGGGAGTGTGTCGAGACCTATGCCGGACCATTGATGAGAAATTGAAGCAAGGTTGAGCAAAGGTACTATATGCAGACATACCAGGAATACACATCCTTCATGGGTGGATACACCGTCTTGCCAGCTGCCAATTCTTTCTTGAGGAACCGCTTCAAGTTGAGAAATTGAGGTGAGACTAGCACATCCTTTAGATGAGGCAGCCAGCTGTCATGCAGAGTGTCAATCTCCAATTGGAGAAGATCTTTCTGTTCGTCGGTGAGATTCGAGACCCAGTCCTCTTTCTTGAACTCGGCTATCTCAGGTTTAGGCTTCACCTTGGGAGCACCGAAAAATGATGTGATGCTTCCATTGGCCTTCGACTTCTTTGCGGCATCAGTGGCGACATCTGCTGCCTTGCGCTTGAGACTCATGATGGGCCTAATGCAATGCTGATGGGGAACACCCAGTCACTGTTAACAACAGGAAAAGAGGGAATCAAATATGTAGATCTCGAAGCACTATGAGGAGAATGTGTTGGATCTTAAAGTATGGTAAATAAAGGAGAGGGGCGAAGAGCTGTATATACCTAAGGTAGAGAAGGGGTGTTGTCTGAAGATGTGAGCTGTCGCGTCGTGGACTGCCAGGCAGCGACACGCGACGATGGCTAGTTTAAGCCAAAGTAGGTCTAGCGGAAACGCGACTTATCCAATCGTCACGGGTAACTAGTAATTGCTTTTTGTCGACAAGACGTCGCTTCTGCACGCGCATGTACTGGGAAAATACACATTTCACTCTTCACCGTACACTTATCAAGTGCTTCACTGAACGATTGTCAGACCAGGCTTGGTTCCCCATATTTCATTACAAGGTATAGCCCCGTTGAATCATAGTCTGGCCTGCACTTTGCCGCTCCATGTGACCTGGCGTTTGCGTGTAGGCACAGAGTCACAGGCGCGTTACCTAGAGGAGTGATGTCATTTGTCCATCTTTCCAAGAACAACTCTTCACTGCTTGCAGGGTATTGGACAAGGCAAGTGTGACATAAAGCGATCTTCGATCGTCTCATGGGCAAATCCCATCATTGGTTCCCCATGCAGTGTAGGATTGCCATTCCAGTGATTTGATTCAAAGGCTGCAACCTTGCGGGGTTGCGGAGGAAACTCCTACCCAGATATATAAATAGGCCTGCTTGATCGCAGGCCTTCTGGAATCCATCATTCATCCAACTCTTCCATTTCACACTCCATACTTGCAAATCTCACCTCACAAACCTATCGAACAAGATGGCTTCCACTAACCCAGGCAACTTTGCCAACCGTCCCACCGAGGAGGTTCGAGAGATTGCTGCCAAGGGCGGTCATGCTTCTCACGGTGGCTCCCATCAAACCTCTGAGGTCCGTATAGTCCAGGATCAGATCAAAGGAAGAGATGCTAATCCACAAAGTAGCCGGGCCGCAACCCTGACGGTACTTTCACCAAGGGCTCTGAGGTGGCGAGGGAGCTTGGGGCCAAAGGAGGTCACATTGCACAGGAGCATCGCGAGGAGAATCAGGCTATCGAGGAGGCCGGTGTGAGTGTATCGAAGCAACATTTACCATCAAGCCCTCTTCTAACTTACATCTAGCGTAACCCGGATGGTACTTTCAAGAAGGGGAGCGAGCTAGCTCACAAGCTCGGCGCTCAAGGAGGGCATGCCGCTCACGAAGGTGCCTAAGATCTCCAAAGATGGACTCTGAAAGTGCTCGTTGAACGTGCAGGTGAACATTGATGAGCATTGTTCGCTTGGACTGGTCTGATTGAGGCTATCTCGACAGAGGATGGGTTGGGCTCTTCATGGCAACGACTAATGGACCTTACGAAATCAATATGCTTCTACCGAGTGTAATGAAAGTAATGAACGCCAATGCAAGATATTATGACTGGCGCTGTATCGAAATGGCAACGTAGAAGCTGTTTTAGGTGATGGTATTGAACTTATTTAATCACCTTATGTAAACTCCAATCGACTTCTGGCGGTGGGCGCCCACCTAGCATGCTCACCAATGTGTACCTTTTTCTTCCAGGGCCCTTCTAGCTAAGAGCATCAACACACATCCTTTCTCAATTAGTGCTTTATCCTAGGGGTGGTGCGTAAGTAGCTGTTCGGCAAGAAAGACAAAGAGAATGTTGCTAGGAAATCCATAGGAGTCTTGTTCGTCTGCCCAGCATTGAATGTCTTTGTCCAAGCAGGCGCTTTTTAGTAGAACTAATTAGCCCAACGAGCTCACGCGCTCCGGTTTGATGGATTGCGCTTGACGTGAGGTATAAAAGCTCATTGGAACCTCTCGTAGTAGAGTATGGCATCGTTCAGCAAACCCACCCGTCAGAAGATCGACTTTCTCCACGCACGTTATGGGTCCATGGCCGCCTCGTTAGCCCCCGTTCACAGCGATCAGTCCACGTAGGTACGAACAGGGCTAAGCGTAACCCGCACGCCTAGGGATCCCATCCCATCCCGTACACGCCGACAGTACATACATATGCAAAACCACGCGCCGTCGCAACCACTCGTTTGCAGATGCGCAATGCCATGTGCCCGCGTTCGTATTCTGCGCATTACCGTCCAATCTGATGAACAATATCGATCTATGTATGGAGTACATTGCTGTAAGGTATTGACAGCCATGATGCAGGACCGATCGGTGTAGTGGTCAGTCAGTCAGTCAGTTAGGATTCCTTATGCGTCCTAGGACTAATTACGGAGTACCAATAATGGACCCCTCACCCTGCTTCGCTGGCAAAGAGAGAGGGAGACGGAGGGAGAGGGAGAAAAGAAAAAGAAAAACAGAAAAATGACCTGGGATACCGTGAGCCTGGAACGAGGACGAGACGAGGGGGGCGGTGAGGAAACTGAGAAGAAGTCCCAACTGTCCAAGCCTTTCGAGAAGCACACAGAGAACAAAATCCAGGCGCCTCGTCCAAACGTTAGAGTGAACAATAATGAGTGGCATTATTGAGTTTAAACTATTACTCGTACGGCGGGGTGAAGACGGGGCGAAGTTCTCATTATTCATGCTGTTGTTGGTTGGACCGGGAGGGCTATTTAGGCGAATGGAGGATGCGCTCCGGTGCCCGCATCCCTGGCCTTGGGACCTACACCACCTCGATTACCCTCCAGCTGGGTTCTGCCTCTCCCACGAGTCGTCCGACACAGGAGCCTCGCCATGACTGCCCTGCCCGACAACATGTCGCTCACCATTCCGGTGCCCCCTCGCGACAACAGTCCGCCTTCGTCGATCGAAGCCCTGAGCCCGCGCTCCATCATCGAAGCCGATGTATGTGATTTGGCCCGATATCCACCCATTGCGGTCCTAGGGACGCGGTCCCAGCCATACACTTAGAATGTCAAGCTAATTCACGATCTTTACGTAGTCTGACCCTTCGGATGGGCAGGAAAGCTGTGGCACGTAAGTCGCCCTCTTTGTTTGCTCGACGGTTCGTCGCGCTCACTACATATCAGGAGTACAAAGTCCGTCAATCAGAGTATATTCGACTTCGTCCGCGAAAATGGAAGGACATACCACCGCTATCAAGCTGGCTGTAAGCATTGGCACATTCTTCAGTGCAATCTAGGTGCTCAGAGCTAATGTTTTCCCAGCATATATGTTTCCCAACGACCAGGTATCTACACCATCACCTTGCCGGCCTTCTGTTCGGTGCCGAGGCTCAACGATAACAACTGACACATCCGGTTTCAATAGTACGAGAACGAGCGCTTAGACCTTCAATATGAGATTCTCAAGGTGCTGTTCAAGGGTCGTAATTACTATGCACCTCTGAAAGAGCCCCGCAAGATATTGGACATTGGTACTGGTACGGGAAAGTGGGCGATTGAAATGGGTTCGTGGCAGCATAACTTTCGGTCAGAGGGCGTTCACTTGCTGACATTTAGCAGGAAACCTATTTCCCCGCGCAGAGGTATGGGGTATAGACTCTACATTGGTAGTTTTTCTAACATTTGGGAAGGTCACCGGGACTGATTTGTCACCCATTCAGCCGGAATGGTATGTATAATTATCTGCGTAACAACATTTCAAGGAGTCGAGTCTAATGGAAATAGGGTGCCGAACAACGTTAAATTCGTCATTGACGATGCTAATGAGGAGGACTGGATGTTGGATCCACATGATTACATACATTCACGAGTTCTTATGGGATGCTTCGAAGACTTCCGCGAGATAATTGCGAAGTCCTATCGCAACCTCAAGCCTGGTGGTTGGATGGAGTCTCAGGAGTACATGCCGACAGTCTACTGTGATGATGGGACGATGGGTACCGACTACGGCTTTGCGGAGTGGACACAGACGCAAGACAAGGCTGCCATGAACATGGGTCGTCCTCTACGCATTGCCAACAAGCTCAAACGATGGTATGAGCAAGCGGGCTTTGTCGACGTGCACGAAGAAGTTTACAAATTACCAATCAACTCCTGGCCGAAGGATCCTCAGTGGAAGATGCTTGGTCGTTTCAACGAGACCAACCTGTTGGACGGATTGCAAGCTTTCAGCCTTCAACCCTTCCAAAAAGGATTGAGCTGGACGAAAGACGAAATTGAAGTGTACTTGGTCCACGTGCGCAAAGCTCTCTCTGACCGTAACGTACATGCTTATCATAAGATGTATGCCTTTCACTCTCCTACAGTATGTCGTTCTATGCTGACAATCCCAGATATGTCGTATGGGGTCGGAAACCGTTCGACCATGAACTTGGGGTCCCAAGCCCGCCTTCGCATCCACCGCCGCCGCCACCAGAATCCTAGGCTGGTGCCTTGCATGACATGCCCTCTCTACGCGTCACGAATTTCCTTGTCGTCTCTTAGCATTTCTCGGTGCAAGCAATCTTCTTTGGTGGTTTTTTTCGGAGTTATATATCTCTCTCTCGCGTTTCCCAGTTGCACAGTGACGGACATCTAGCATTAATGGAGCTAGGCGTTTGGCACATATGCACACATAATTGCAAGGCGGTATTGTACTTGTTTAAAAGCAACCGCATGGGCGATACAATGTGGTGTCGAATATCGAGAGCTAGGCGTATCATTTGTACGTGGAAGGAGATCTAATGACGGGAAACAAATTGGGAATGAAAACTTTTTCCTTTTCCTGGAGGAATCTTTGTTATTAAGTTTTTCTCCATCATTCGGTAAAATTCCTGAACCCCTTATCCCTTGCTTTTGCAGTTTGAACAAGCTTTTAATCCATGGGCTCGTATTCCTATTCTGTCCAGTTAGACTCCTTCTCGGCAGGCTGTCCTTGCTGTCTGGAAACCGATGCTTGCTTGACAAGACCGTTTTCTATGTCCCAAGTGGCCCTATAAGAGTTAGGGTCCAACGAACAGGAGGCTGAATTGCCTTTCTCCTCGGAGCGAACTGGTCATCTCTAATTGGCTCTCCACTATGCTAGGAGCAGATAAGGGAACCACAATCATCCCGCGCTGCTCGGGAGCTAAATCTTTACTCTAACCACAGACGATGTCCATGCGTTCAACATCAGCCCGACCGATCGCTCCACAGATATCAACCGAATGTCGGATGGCAGAACATGAGGCGAGGCATCTTCGAGATTTTATAAGAGCTTCCGTGCGGTTTGAAGGTTATCTGGAGCAATTAGTCCCTTCCTGCTGGTGAGAAAGCTGTCTGTTCTTTCATACCTTGGCAACTATCTCTTCCTTATGAATAAGCTATGCTCGGCCAGTCATGGGCTTGGGTAAGGATGGCTGGGCGACAAGCCAGTGCGACACGATACCAAGGGCGTCCACGGGGCGCTATGGGAAAGACTTAGTTCCGGATTGTACGCTCGAGATGGACCGCGGAGAAAGCAGTTTCGACTGCTTTATATATGCGCTCCCTCTCCCTTCCCCCAGATTGAGAGAGACTGCGTATCACTGATAAGGCCCACATTAAAAGATGCACAGTATACAGCATAGCTACTATCTAGCCACTATCCAAGACTCTCTAGATAAGGAGTTTCGCCATTCGGAACCCATCACGGCCAATCAAAGATGCATCATATCAGTGACAGTCAATACGTACCGACTATTATCTTGTGGTAAATCTTCATTACCTCTTTGGCCGCATCTGACCCTACTGACATTATTGGTCTGTTATAATTCCATGGTCGGTCTTAATCACCAGCTGCATATTTGGCCAAAGATGCATCATATGCGATTGTCTCCGGGAGGCTCTGGCTTATAGCCAATTCTTCGATCTGCAGCCACCCGGCGCCGTTGATGCCTTACGAATGCAGCTGGAGTGATCACTATACCCCGGTTGTGCTAGAGAAACAGATAAGTGAACGGCGTAGTTAGGGAATTCACGGGAGGACCCAAGGGCTGATAAACATATTGGGGGGATCTTACTCCCAGCAGTACGTCAACACAGTCTTCTTTGATACAGGGTCAGATATAAATATACATTCAAGACTTTGTTCAGCCTTCATCCGACTCATCCATTCTACTAACACGACATCGCTACCATCACTGACCACGATCAACAATTTCCTGGTCAGAAATCTGTCGAAACAAAATCTAACCTATCTTTTCATTATCATTCCTTCATTGTCAAGATATCCATCATGGCGCGATTTTCCCAGTTGTGGGAATCCCCCCAAGTGAACCCCGTTAGCCAAAAGGCAAGGTCGATCCCCTTCTTGAACCCGTTCACCAATGTTTATGGAAGAGTCTTCTTCTTTTCGTGGTTTGGTTTCATGATAGCGTTTTGGAGTTGGTATGGTACGTGTTGTCCTCCTTTTTCAATAGCATGGCAGGAGCCTGCTCGTTCGCTTGTCCCCTATTCCCTTACACACAAACCGCAACTTCAACTTCATCACAACTGACATGGATCACAATTATAGCCTTCCCACCACTTCTGGCCGATGTTATTGCGCACGATATACACATGAAACCCTACCAAGTTGCCAACTCCAATATCATCGCACTGACAGCTACGTAAGTTCATCATCTCTCTCTGTCCACAAGCCCATCACTAACGTTGTCAGCCTTATTGTTCGGCTTATAGCAGGCCCTTGCTGTGATCGTTTTGGTCCTCGAATCACTTTCGCTGGCTGTCTGTTGGCAGGAGCGGTGCCCACCTTCCTTGCAGGTGCCGTTTTCAATGCGTCTGGTCTTTAGTAAGCTCCCAGTGCCTCCAAAGTGACATCAAATGCTAACATCAAATAGTGCCCTTCGTTTCTTCATCGGTATCCTCGGCGGCAGCTTCGTGCCTTGCCAGGTCTGGACGACAAGTTTCTTCGATAAGAATGTTGTAGGCACGGCGAACGCGCTGACAGGAGGCCTTGGCAACCTTGGTGGAGGTATAACGTATTTCGTCATGCCCGCTGTTTACAACTCTCTCGTACAGGATGGCCTGAGCACATCCAAGGCCTGGCGAGTATCCTTCGTCGTCCCAGGCATCTTGATCATCTTCGTCGCCGTGTGCCTGCTTTGTCTCTGCCCCGACACGCCTTCCGGATCCTGGAACGACCGCTTCGCCGTTGCTGAGGAGAACCTCCGCCGCCTTTCTGTGGAAGGCATCGTCACTGTTCCTGGTCAAATCAGCGAGGCCACTCCTGCTTCCACGAATTTCTCATCTCCCAACTCCTCGAACCCTGCTCTCGTGAGGGAAAAACCACATGGCTGGAAGGACAATGAGGCACAGGTGTCTGATAAGGATATGCTCGCAACAGCCCAGGGAGAGCTTATCCAGAAGCCATCCTTCAAGGAAGTCTTCTCAGTCATGTTCTCTCCTCAGACCATCGTCACTGCTGCCTGCTACTTCTGCACATTTGGTGCCGAATTGGCCATCAACTCCATCCTAGGAAACTACTACATGGAGAACTTCACCACACTTGGCCTACAAGAAACCGGCAACTGGGCTGCAATGTTTGGTTTACTCAACGGTGTCGCAAGACCACTCGGCGGCTACATGAGCGATCTTGCATACCAACAGACCAAATCAGTGTGGATGAAGAAGGTAGTCCTTCACACATACAGCATTCTGACTGGTGTGTTCTTGATCATAATCGGAGTCCTAAACCCCAAGGATCAGGCAACCATGTTCGGCCTCGTCGCTGTGATGGCAGTGTTCCTCGAGGGTGGCAATGGCGCAAACTTTGGACTTGTGCCACATGTACACCCATATGCAAATGGTGTTGTCAGTGGTTTCACAGGTGCAGCTGGAAACTTCGGAGGAATCATCTTCGCGATCATTTTCCGATACAATGGCAAGGACTACGCGAGAGTTCTCTGGATCATTGGCGCCATCACCATCGGTATCAACCTGGCTGTATCTTGGATCAGGCCTATACCAAAGGGGCAAGTCGGCGGTCGTTGATTAAAGAACATTGGGGGTTGGAGAAAAATATATCATCAGCATTGTTTGTTGCTTTCCAGTCACGATTAGCGTTTAGATTTTAGAACCAGAGATATCCAGGACTACCATACTGTCCAAAACTTCTATGAATATGATAGACTTTTACACTACATGCTCTTCATCTCTTTGGAATAGACATGATATGCTACCGTCCTCATACAATCTAAGCACACGATTAAGTGTATCTCGCTCTTCCCTATGAACCCGGAACCACGATGATTCGACTTGGGACGTTGTCGTGTTTTTCTTATCTTGTTCAATTTTACTATAAGCTTGCCCGATCTTTTTGAATAGCTTCATCATTGCCACTGTGAATGTTCACCACTGCACTGCACTAAGATAGTCTTGAACATGCCTTGTGACGTCATTCACGTCCCTCGGATCATATCATTCGCTATAGGGCGAGAATAGCCGTCAGTATACAGTCAAGATGACCAAGTTTTTCTATAGTAGTGCGTGTAATTTCCGCATTGATATTGTTGTATTTACAGGAGATTTCTCAATCTTTGAACAACATCCTTGTGCAAATGATGTCTCCCACATCGCCCACTCTTCCATGGCATCCAATACCTCGATCGCCGTCGGGCGAAACATGCAAAGTACATTTACTGCAAGCTGGAGGGCTCAACATACCATATGAGCTTACTCTCCTCCCAGGACCTAATGAACCCAATGTATCCACCTCTTTGGATAACAACAACCAGAAAGGAAAACATTTCTACGCCCCCGACTACGTGTTCCTAATCCAGCACACCCCAACAAAAGAGCAATACGTCTTTGATCTTGGCATGAGGACCGACTTGGAGAATCTGCCTCCATACTTGGTGAAAAACACACTACCCGTATTCAAATGCGATCCGATAGCGGCCGCCGACATAATCAGAAAGCATGGCACGCCCGAACAGCAGCCTGAGAAGGCCAAGGCGGTAATCTTCTCGCACATGCATTTCGACCATGTGGGCGATGGCGCGAAGGCGGGATTCGAGAGCGCTGAGCTTTGGGTTGGCCCGACTTGTTGTACATACGCCCGGCCTGGCTACCCAGTAGAACCCAACGCTCCCGTGTTGACTGAGAACCTTCCCCCGGACGGCAGCAGGAAGATTGTGGAACTGTTTGTTTCCGACGCACTGCTGGAAAGGGCAGGCGATAAGCGAGTTGGTCAAGTTCAGGAGGCAAAGTCCAAAGGTCTGTACGAGGCTGTACACTTTCGGGACCCTGGAGATGAAGGTTGGATCGGTGTGGCTGCATTTGATCGCGCTGTCGACGTCTTCGGAGATGGGTCAGCTTATCTCATCGATGCGCCTGGCCATTCTGCGGGTCATCAGATGATGTTGGTTCGAGTGAAGACGGGAGGTACTGATGATGACCACTTCGTGCTGCTTGCAGGCGATTGCTATCATCATCCCGAGCTACTTCAGGACCCTCGGAGCATGGCTCGACCGCCATACTCTAAGGGCTCCATGCATTTGATCCCGGAGGTTGCCATTGAAACTGTGTATAGGACGAGAGCTTGTGCTCAACGGGATAACATTTGGGTCATCGGCGCCCATGACTTTAGTGTTGGAAACGAAATCTGCTCGGATAGAAAAGTCATCGAAGGTCTTGTTTCCCTCGACGATTGGAAAGAGAGAGGGTGGAAAAATAGACTGGTCTGATACATCCCGCACTCAATGCAATGCTACAGCATGTATTTTGCGTTTTGGTCCGATGTCCAGTTTCGAGACCGATGAGTTTTGTAGATTGCCACACCATTGTCGAGGATTGGCCAGACTTGTTCCATGTCGGGATATTCAGTGATCGGAAATAGCATGGTGTAAACAGTGGCCGGATAGCCAGCATGAAACATCGTGCTGACTCAGTGAACATCCAAGTCGTCAATTCACCAACAGCGTCTTACCATGCCGCGTTGTTGTTATCTCCATAGTGATTTTTGTTCCATAAGCGCAATTGTTCTTCAGACAAGAATACCCTGGTGCGACGAAACTCGGCACCAAGCTTGTCTTTGCAATCAACCAATCCAGATGTCCCCTTCGTGATGTCGAACCCGGAAATGGGCCCACAGCTATCGACACATGTCGCATCCGCATACCCAAAACCGCAAGCCCCAAGACCGTCGAAAAAGCTTGTCTCAAGGTCCGCGTCCTCGGAAAGCGGCATCTTGATCGAATTGGTAATACCCTCGTAGGGCTGAGTCGGTTAAGTTCCGCTGGGCTAGGCGGGGCCAACGGTATGCAGAGACGGGTGCTGTCTCAGATCCCGTGCGTGCGGCCGGCCTATCGCTGGGGCTATGGTGAGTTCGGCGACGGTTGGTGTTTGAGTGGCTGGGGAGCATGAGATGAAGTGGCGTGATTTCTGCATCCAAGGACCTGGGAGTCTGTACGGGAGTTGTTTGATTAAGCTTGGGATTACCGGGTTCATCTGAGAAATCAGCTCATCAGGAGAAGGTCAAGACTCAAGAGTTTGAAGTTGAAATTTTTGATTTTTTTGGGTTTATTCGTGTAGATATCTAATTTCTGCTGGCTATTGCTTCGCAGAGCTTCTGTCTAGGTAATCAAGCCATCTCAAAAGCTGCAAGCAGCTTGGAGACCGCATGATTGGACTCGGAAGTTTGGGGAATATGATTATGTCCGAATAAACACTAACAGAAGAAAAAGCCACAGCAGTGACGAAAAAGGGTAGTAGAGGATAAGACTATATACCGAATTGAGGCTCGAAAGTTGTTATGGAAAAATGGGTTTGTTAAGATGCAAATGCGCTAAAGGGGTTACCTCAATTAACCCAGAAAACAATACAGCTGATGCACTTTCTCTCTTCTTGGATATCATTAGCGGCGTCTAGAAATTTTCCTTGCCCCACACGAAGTTGAAGCCAGGTTCAGAGTACATATTACACTTTACGTGCAATGTGGAACCGAGACCTTTGGGACCACAGAAGAAGACTCCTGCTTCGGCGGGTGAGTGAATCTTCCTGATGGACTTGAAAATCATGTCCCAGTTGGGACGGCCGAAATTTGTTGGTGCGCGGAGTCCTGTAATGGCATCTTGTTCTGCGTTGGCATCGTTGATCATGATGTTGGTCGCGTCGTCTGCTTTGATCTTTGCCGTGAGATAGGTGTGGATTTCGATGTGGTCGTCCAAATCCTGCGCTTCAATGGCCAACAATAACGACCTGAACCACTCAAACGATCCGAAGTCTCGGCAGATCCAGAAGAAATAGACCTTTCGAAGTCTTGTCTTTCCTTGCGGGTAGTTCATCCGGTACCAGATACTCTTGAGAATGGATGCGAAGGGAGTCACACCGATACCAGCACCGACTAGGACTGCAATTTCGAACTTGAAAACATCCTCAGAGGCAGATCCAAAGGGTCCATCTATGTAGACACGGGGTAGAATCTTGCGTAATGCGACGTCGTTGCCATCATCGCCCTTGCCCTTCTCGCCTCCAGCTTTTCTATCAAGGCTGCAACCGAGAGCCTTGCCAAATGCCTTGGTGAAATTACCGACCATACGGATATGGACTGAGATGTAGTCTTCCTCGGGTGCACTTGTAAGCGTAAATGGATGGTATTGCCAGACGGAAACTTCGGGGCAGCAGAGGAAAATGTACTGTGCGTATTGGTCAGTGGCAAATGGAACAAAGTTGGTAACTATAACTTACCTGGCCGGCCTGTGTCTTGGTGTGCTCTTTCTTGATTTGGACTTCGACGACATTGCTGGGATGCTGGATAACCTTGGAGATGAAAGTCTTGTGCCTTCCTCGAACCTCACGAGAGATGCGTTCAGCCAGATAAGCGAATCCACCATACATCCAGTACTCCCAGAAAACACCAATACCAGCACAGAAGGGTTCGAAGTCGGGTTTGATCATGCAGAATGCTCCGTGGATGGACCAGAAAACGAAGAAGATGATAAATAGGTGGTGAGTGTACCAGAATCGCTCGAATTGAGCACGTCGAGGGGCTTCCATCGCAGTAAGCACCATTGCGGTCAAAGCGACCAACATGATGTAGCCAGTCCATCCCGGTCCGGTCAATAGGTTGGCAGCAATAAATCCCTTGAAACCAAGCTTGTTCTTTGCGGAAAATCGAGCAAGATTGTTCCAGTGAGCGATTGTGTGAACCCAAGAGAAGAAGAAAATCGACCATCCGACCAGCTTGTGAAATGTGATGTTCTTGTCGAAAGGAATGATACCATTCAAGGGCGTTCGGCGGACCATGGAGATCAAGTTTCTGCAAACGGGAAACAGGATGAGAGCTACGTCAACGTGGAGCGTTAAGGCCGCTGAACGAGCAATGGGAAACGTGAGACCGAAATCGCGTCGAGCGTTATTCGAATTATCCTATCGTTGTGTTAGCAAGCGCTTGCGACTTACGTCAAGAAGCACAAATTAGTCCGTACCTTAAATCCGTAGTGCATCATGCCAAAAACGAAGACCATGATGTGTAGAATCAAGAATACGAAGACGAATCTGTTGGGGTCAGTCAAGTCAATCGAATGGGACGATTTCTGAAGCGCATACAATCGCCGATATCCCTCGTTCACCATCCACCTATCGATCTTTTCTTTCAGATACAGTTGTCGCGGTTTTTCGTCGGACATCTCGCCCGACATCAACATTCGGGTGAGTGGCGGCCATCTTGATCGCTCTCGACCCGTTAGACTTGAGTAGCCAGACATGGCTTCGGAGGGGAGCGAAGGTGTTGGTCGACGGCGACGTAGGGGCCCGGTATTAGGTGTCGCCTTTGTTCAGAGCCTGCTGAAAGTGGCCTAAGATACAATTCAAAGAATAAAAAGAATGGATATCGGATCTATAGAAGAGAATGTCAGTAAATATGGTGGTGGATGGGAGGCGCTGCCATTGCCATGATGGTGGTGATGATGTTGGAAGTCGAGTGAGTACGTACTAACAGTGGTGCCCGCACATAAGAAGAGAAGTCAAGTCACAACGGGAAAGGGAACTGCTTCAGGACCGGTTAAAGAGTCACCGGCATGAAAACGGAGAGGCTCTTTCGAGTACAGTATGGGAAACAAAAGACTATAAGCAAAGCACTTGTACGAAGAAATGGGGCTTATGGGTGTGGTGGGGAAAGGATACAATATCATATCATGGCGGCACCAAGTGGATATGCCAGTCACGGACGCGTGGAGACGGAAGCAAAGCTTAATGGTAAGTAACAGGATGATTGTAGGCAAAGAAATCGAACCACTTTTCGGAGGGCTTGCACCAGAAAAGTTGCGACAGGAGGATGGCGACGAGCTATGAAGGCGTATCGCAGGGAGGAGGTGCGGCGCCCAGAGCCACACAGGTACGGGGAGACGAGTCAGACGACCAATGGGGACAATGATCAGCGCCCAGTTCGGACAGGTTCAAGCACGATTGGCATAGTCTGAATATCTGAAACCCGAAAGGCTATGGCAGTCTGTACTTTTTCCCATTTCTCCCCCTTAGTGGGAGCGGTTAGGAGAGCGTGCACGACGTTTGAGTGGTGTTTGGAGCCCCGGTCTCAAAACCGAAGCGAGTTTGAGGTCGGCGCTCTAGTCGATTGTCCGACACCTTTCTCTGTCTAAATCTCTCGTGAGTCTAGTAAAGGGAGTCGTCACCTCTATCTCGGTCTCTCTCTATCTTACGTACTGTGCAGAGATACCCTGAATCTTCGTACATACTAATTACATGATCCTGATGAATGATCTGATATAGGCTAGGCAGACGACTGACTGTCATGAGCAATCGAACCCCTTCAGGTTTCCTTCGTACATTACTCATGTGCGACCACAAGGACAACAACACTCTATCGTGAGACGTCTTTCGGTGGCTGCCGGGGCTGTGACCTGACAGTCGCACCGTTTGCACGCAGCATGTGGGTCGAACTCCAGCGGTAACTGACGTTTGGCCAAGGGAATGTAACGATCTATGAGAGCAATGATGGGTTCGGCAGTTCCCCTATTACAATAGCCATTGATGGTTACTGGTCGTGGATGTGAGCCACTCGCCAATCCATATGATATGGACGAACTATATCATTACACAGTAGATGTATGAAGTACCCCGTACTTGAATGTATGTACGATGATTTGTACAAATCCACCGTACTTCGCTGCCCTACCTATGCACATAATAGTCCGGTGCCTAGTCCAGTCTTACCTTGGCGATCCCGGCGGCTATACGTTCGTGCCATTCTACCTTTCTTTCATCCCATTGTGTATATTGGCATTGATTCGCACTCGTAAGCGCCCGAAAAGCGAAAGCTCCGAAGCCCCCTAGGGACGGGTTGATTCCGCCTGGGAAAGAGTTTGGGCTCGAGTCGAACATCTTTCAAGAATTGCATCACGGATATTGCGGCACGTTCTTCACAATGTCCAAACGCACCCTTTCAAAGAGCTAGAGTAATATGGTGTTTCTCATACGTTTCTATTTCGGATGTCTCTCCACCACATTTCGACTTCCCTGTGTGCCCTTTTCCGACCATCTTTCCAGTTGTTCCATAAAACATCTGTCGTCTTAGGTCACCGTTGCTGCAAGGAAGCTTATCTGGGGAAACACCCGCAGAAACACGGTTGGAACTGACCATCGTCTACGAATCTCATTTATAGCATAAGAAAACCACCGGAAGCGGAAATAGACTGTCCCGATATCCATTTCGACTGTTCCTCTGCGAGCCATCCCACTACTTGCGCTATCTCCTCACTGGTGCCCACCCTATGTCCTACAGGTGTCGTCTTCAGCTGGATGTCGACAAACTCTTTATCGACATTGTCTAGCATTTCGGACGCTGTCGGTCCCGGATTCACCGTGTTCACAGTATGACCATCGTCTCCGAGTTCCGCAGCCCAACATCGCGTCAAGCCTTCCAGTGCAGCTTTGGAAGAACAGTAAAGAGCCATTTTAGCGAACCCTATGCGTGATCCAACGGACGAAACGTTGATGATTCTACCAGGTGCTCGTAGGTGCAGCAACACGGCCTTCGTCATCAAGATGGGGCCGCGTACGTTGACATCGAACATCCGCGCATAATCTTCTGGCGTTGTGTCAAGGATAGTCCTATCGAACTCGACAGCAGCATTGTTAACGAGGATGTCAACAGACTGTCCGAAGGTTTCTAAGGTTGCTGCCACGATCTTGTCCCCCGCTTCTACCGTGCTTAAGTCTGCTTGGACCTTTGTCGCTCGACTTCCCGTTCCTAGCTTTTCGATTTTAGAAACGACTTCAGAAGCCAAAGCTTCGCTTCCAGGTGAAGTGAACACGATAGTAATCTAATCAATGGTTTGTGGTTAGTATGCATCTGCCATGGATATGGTCGACCTACATTGGCACCTCTCCGCGCCAGCTCTATCGCTATGCTTGCACCTATTCCTCGGGAGCTACCGGTAACGATAGCTACCTTTCCCTTGAGCGGGAGGTGTTGTGGTGAAGAATGATCTTTAGAAGGTGAAGATGACATGATGAGTTGAGGTTATTTTGGTGAATGTTTATTGAAGCGGAAAGCCTGCTAAATTTTAATCTCTGTCATTACATTCATGGTCCTTTTAAATAATTTCTCAAGCCACTTTCATAGAGTTTCTACATGGTGTTAACGTCAAATCACTTGCTTATCACCTGGTTGTCCATTCTCTTGGGTGGCTCCGATGGGACAACTGGCTACCGATAGCTATCGGAAGCTACAGACGCATATGCCTGACTGTTGATATACAAGAGAATTTACAGCAAATAATACGCCTTGCATCTGGAGTATGACGCTCCTTCGCAGAATAAAAGCAGAATAGGATAAAATGATACAGCGCCGAGATCAGCACTACTCGCCGATGGTTGTCGGGCCTTCATCCAGGTAGTAGACCTACGTCAACATCGTGACTTTATCATCTACAGAACTTTTAATGTATTTATAAAGGTCCCTATTGTATACCAATGCTATGGAATCCGTACATCTGGGATTGTCGAGGATGCAAATATCTACCCAATGTGGAGGTGTGTATCATGATCACGTGATTTAAAACTTTTCACACAATCAAGTGACCTCTCTGATTCTGATAAAGAATGTGTCGTGCAAATCTGCACAGCCATGATTTTAGGTCGATTCGTACTCAGATACCAACGTAGTAAGATGGAAGTTGGTGATACGGAGTGTCGGTTGTCAACGTCAAGTTGCAGGGTTAGCATTGTTGTCTAGCCCGACTTACGTGAGCCATCGCAAGCGAGGGGAAATCTCCTCTCCGCCAGTTCCCTCGACTACTGTTCGCGCAAGATCAACCATCATTTCTCAAAATATACATTTGGCGCGACACTGACTACCAGGTTTCTGATATAAAGCAGACTCATATTACTACTACTAACTTCCATAGCTAAGCAATTGCCATCCTTCATCCTATCGCCATGGCCGGAGTCAAAAATGAGAATGAGCAGGAAAGGCCCTCGAGGGACTCTCCTGAGCGCGGCAAGAAGCGAATAAGTCAGTTTTCAATTCCTCTTGTAGATTCTTCCGAATCTACACACGGTGGGTTCGATATCATAGACCACCCCTCATTATCACTTGCGACTTTCCGGTCGCTCTCCAATGCAAGAGTTGATGACTGACATTGGTACCTTCTACCTACAGGAACCTCGAAATCCCTTCCACCACCCGACCTCCCCAAACTTGTCGCCGAGCAGGCTACTCCCATTCCTAGCACCGATAAAGACACTCAACGCCTCATCGTTGTTCTCTGCAATGCCACTTTGGAGACTTACAAGGCCTCCCATGGGTCCGCACGTGGACCCGGCGGTCGCGAGGACAAATATAATTTATTGAACAGCGACGACCACATTGGCGTCATGAGGAAGATGGGGCGAGATATCAGCGAGGCACGACCGGACATTACGCACCAGGTACGTAGCTGCAAATTTTCCGACTTGAAAAATAATCAAAAGGTAACACTCGACCGTAGTGCCTACTCACCCTACTGGACTCGCCGATCAACAAAGCTGGGAAGCTGCAGATCTACGTCCAGACAGCAAAGAACGTACTCATCGAAGTCAGCCCAACAGTCCGCATTCCACGTACATTCAAGCGATTTGCTGGTCTCATGGTCCAATTGCTTCACAGGCACCAGATCAGGTCTACCACGTCTCAAGAGAAGCTTATTCAAGTCATCAAGAACCCGATCACAGACCACCTCCCTCCGAATTGTCGCAAGGTCACTTTGAGTTTTGATGCTCCTGTGGTCCGCGTACGAGATTACATTCAGGGCTTGGGCCCGAAGGAGAGTATCTGTGTTTTCATTGGTGCTATGGCCAAAGGAAGCGATGATTTTGCGGATTCGATCAAGGATGATTCCATTGGTATCAGCAACTACAACCTCAGTGCTAGTGTAGCATGCAGCAAGTTCTGCCACGCTGCAGAAGATGTATGGAGCATCATCTAGCCGTTCTCATACCGTAACGACTCAACCACTCACACGACACAAACACACCACACAATGATTGCTCCACGGATCTGGAACGCCACCGATGGCCTCGACAATCCATCCGGATTGTCAAAAATATTGGTTTGGCAGCAGGTGGGCACACACTTTAGATCACAACATCGAAAGTGGTGCCACTATGCTTTTTTGAGCGTTCAGGAATGTCTTCGTGTTTTTACAACAATTCCACAAGGCCTCAACGTGCTCAAGAACCCTTGAATCTTTTGTGGAGTAATCAACTTGCTCTACGTCTCCTTTTTTCTCTCCCATGTCTCCTTTTGTCAATACTGGACGCTCTTCTACCGAGTCTGTGCTGTTAGGTGCAGTGAGTCTCGACGATGTAAATTCTCTTCTTCCATATTTGTATGCATATAGACATCTGACATAGTTCTAATGGATGTAATGACGTAAATCTGGGGCATCCAACATCGAACATAACACACACCTCGCTGGCTATGCGTCACTGAAGAAGATGTAGCAGGATTTGCATCATATATATCACCATGCAACGTGATCCTGATTCTGAGGCCTGCAGGCGTTCCAATAAAGATGTATGCATATTACATACTCCGTGCTGTATTCATGTCCCAGCGCATATGGCGGCTCAAGTGAAAAGGAGGGGGAGGGGCAGACAGCTCAACCATCCACATATCTGACATAGGTATGCATGCGCCGAATCGGTGCTACAGCACATACATACATACATACATATGTCCGTACATGGATGACTCGGCCCAACTGTGCTCGATCACGCATGATTAGACGATTACTACAGTAGACAACAGACTCAAATCAGACATTGCAGAAAACCAATGCCTTGGGTCAGTGGATTCCGATGACGCTTGTAGCCTCATCTGATATCATTCAATCGATTCGCGACCATTGCCTTGGTTAACATAGTACTTGTATAAGGAGTACTAGGGAATGCTCGCAGCTTCTTCCCACCGTTCATCCACTACTCTGGCCGTCGAGTGCTAGGGCGTCGCGTGTCACCCACAGCAAAGTTCCAGACCGACGGGAGATCGGGAAATTGTATCACGATCATGGGCCCCAATACCACAAGGATGATAGAATCTACTCCGTACACGATAATTGAATAAAGAAAAGGCTAAATTTTGCACAATGTACAGTACAGTACCGTAATCACGCCTAGATATTCGAGGCAATTGTTCCGTATGGTCGCATCGCAACACAGTAATGATTCTAATGAATAATGTGAGGCGAGAGAACCGCTGGGATCAAGTCGCGGACACGGCCCGCCGTGGGAAGATCCAATCCGCAGTGTTCGCTTCCACCAACGTCTTTAGCTGCATACGCTGGCCATGTGGCAGCTCGAGAGCCCCCTTTGACAACGGACTCCTTGTACACCAACGACATCAGTGGGGCGGACTATACACGGCTTTCCCGTCAATGTATGGATGCCCTGCCTAATGCCTCTCTCTACAAGTACTCTACTTTCTCCGTCAGCATTTCCCTCCGCCTATTATCGTGGTCTCCATATATCGTATTACCATACACACCGCATACAAGTACAAGTACAAAGTACAAGTATCGTGACTTGTCCATTGTGCTTTGCTCCATCATCAACTACATTCCCACCATCATCATCATCCACGGTTGTCTGCGTCTTCACTGACCGCAGACTGTATCATTATCATATTCTTTAAGCATATTTCCAATCGTTTTTCCCATTCGTTCCTATTTTTATATATCTAATACTCATATCGGTCCACCGCTCTTTCGTCCCTTTCAAACATCTACACTTTCCAACAAGCAATATGCCAGTTTCTCACATCGGCCTCACGGTTTCCCATCTTCCAACTTCGTGTTCATTTTTCCTCTCTGCACTTCAGCCACTTGGGTACCGCTTCATTGGACAGCAAGGAAATCAAATTGGTCTCGGAATCCGCGATGCAGACTTCTTCTTGTGCCAAGAATCGCCTGGGTAAGTCTTGCCGGACATGATGAATCGTACAGTCACTGACTCGGAGTACAGTGTAAAAGCCGGAGCTGCACACATTGCATTCACTGCGCACAGCCGGACGGCTGTACGCGACTTCTATACCGCTGCCCTGACCGCTGGCGGTCGACCAAATGGAGCCCCAGCAAACCGAACCGGCGAAGAGGAACACTTCAATGCTGCCATTCTTGACTTCGACGGTAACAGTATCGAGGTTGTGTATAGGAATGGACCAGATATCAGAGACGACGGCACGGTCATGCAGCATAGTCGGGTCATAACATGGCGGAGGACTGTGACTGAGAGTATACGTGACGATAGAAGTGTCGTCAGCTCTCGAACCTCCAAGCCAGCATCGGTCGTTGCTCCTCCTGCTTCGGTGGCACCCTCTCAGGACCCATTCGCAGCTTCTGGTGTCTCCAAAGCTGCAAGCCTGGTTCGGAGTCTGTCTGAGCCTTGTGCTGTTCCTCAGGCCCCCGCCGCGAGTGCAGCACCTGCACCAACCGTCACCGCCCCTGCGTCAAATGGCGATAGTGCCGCGAAGACCATCATCGGAACTCTCCTTGGAGCCGCTGCCGGTGCAGCCATCACCTATGCCATGTGCAAGAGTGAGCGAGATAGTGCTAAGAAGGAGGCAGAGTTCGAGGCCTTCCAGTTGGCCAAAGCAGCATTGCAGACCGCCACAGCCCAGACCAACTCGGAGAGCAAGCTATCCATGCAGGACCCACACCAGATCTACGAGACAACTCCCAGGTCAGTTGTACACCGCAACATCAACGATACCAACTCTCAGTATGCGCCGGCCCAAGCTCGTAGTGTCTACGTCCAGGGCGCAATCGAGCCCGCGCCTCAAAGCTATGTCTCCCAGTCGTACCCTTCCGCTCCGCCTTCCCGAATCTCAGAGCGCAGAGCGATCGAGTATGTCCCCCAGCAAGCGATCGAGTATGCCCCATCTCGACAGGCCATTGAGTATCTGCCGGCTCCTTCCGCCGCGCCCTCACGGTCTCAATTCACCGCTCATCGATCGATGACAAGTCCCGAATTATCCACGGTTTCCAAGGCCAAGAGCACAGCTTCGAGGGCCCACAGCGTTGCCCACAGCGCAGCCCCCAGCACATTGATCTCGTCCTTCGTGGCAGACAAGGAACCAAAGCGCAGCGATGAGGAAAGCGTTTATTCTCATCACACCAGTAGATCCAAGGCCAGGTCGCATGTCTCGAGGCATACGTCTGCATCGAAGCATGGCAGCAAGGCTGAGAGCAGGACCCCGTCTCCCCCTCCGTCAACGATCAAATCGAAGGCAGCTTCCATCGTTGGAAGCATCCTCGGACGGGACAACGAGTCTCATGTGAGTAAGAGGGACAACGAGTCTCGTGTGAGTAAGAGCAGTAGGAAAAAGCATTCTTCTGATGATGACAACGATGAATTCGAGATCGGGGATCTTGACCTTGACGACAACGACACTGTCGTCCCCAGCGACAGTATTTCGCAAATCTCGACTTCGCGTAGGCGTCGCCACCGCAGCCATAAGGATAGAGACAGCAGTAGCCAGGCCGGCACAAGTGTTAGCAAACACAGCTCCGCATCGAAGCACAGCAAACATTCACGACACACCCACCATTCCAGCAGTTCCCGCAAGTCCTCTCACAGCAAGCATGGGGGTTCGTCGGTGCTTACGGATGAGTGGTGGGATACCGACGACCACATCGACAGCAAACGCCCTTCTGTTGTGTCCGAGTCCAGTGATGTTAGCACTGTTAAACCCGTGAAGTCGAGGACCTCAAGGAAGGACTCGGTCGCTGGAAAGAGCGAGTATGACGACATGTTCAACGGCGTGAGTTATGGAGACGGTGGCGTTGCCAGTATCCCTATCCGTGGGATCACACCCAGTATGGTCGCGGCGCAGACCTCGAACAAAAACAGGGGTATGATCAACTATGCCCATGGACAGAGGATGAAACCTTTTGGGGAGTAGAAGATGATATGGGGGCGACTGTATCCCATGTGAAGTATCATGAATTTCCTATATTTCTCTTCGTTATTTGCATCGTACCAATCTCGTCTCTTAGATTTTACGATTTCATGGTCATGACTCTACATGTTGATCAAGCATACTCATTTAGCATAACATCGCATGGCTACTCTCTGTTTTTATGTTTTGGGTCGTTTATATTCTTCTCCTGCTTCCATTTTCACTTCGATGTAGACATTGTAGCATGAACTTGCATTGGGGTTTGCATCTGCATTAGCATCGGCTGCCACATATTCTGTTACCTTTTAGCATTGTCAGTTTGGAGTACTTGTATAAGAATCATAGAAAACCCTTTCGACGACCGATCATACAGTGCCTATTCATATTGGTGACATCTTGGTGACATCCGTACCTATGCAACAGGTATACTGCTGGGAGTGACACGGTGACAAGGGGTGGCAATGCCCATCGCAATGTCCAATTCATAAAGTTGTAATTTGAATCCCTTCATGTCGTTGACTATCTTTGGCTATCTACATAATCTATACCGAATATGACGGTCAAGTATTGAATGCGTGATCCACGGTGTGTTTTTGTTAATGCTTCCTCAAAAGAAGAATTGGAACTTGAAATCTACTAAATGTCCAAAGGCCTACACAGGGCCTACCATCATTCCAAACCAAGATGCATTGATATATCAAGCGTACTAAAGTCTGCTAAAAATAAAAGACGAGTACCAAGATCACTCATATGGGATGGTATCTTCCCATCGCCCTCATCCCATCCTCGAGTCCTGGCAAGTCTAACCGGGCCACGCTAGTGCCACGGGAAGCTCAATGACATGCAGCGGGCCATACCATAGTAACCATACCATACCTATTATTGCCCCTCCACCAACCAACCAAAGCTACGATCTCCCCTTCCCCCAAAGAAAAAGAAACCAACGACAACATCCCTCCTCCCATGCAACGATGAGTTTCGCACGGGGCGAGCGCGTCCACTTCGACTTCGATACCGGCAGTATCGAGCCTGTCTCGGGCGGAGGAGGCGAAGGCGAGGGCCAGACGAACGAAATTCCAGAAGCGCGAGAACCCGCGACCGCAGCCTTCGTTGGCGAGATCTTCGAGCGCGCACCGGCGCAGAGCAATCCTCCCCAGGCCCCATCGTTCAAGGCGACCGGAACCACGGGGTTTCCTGCACACAAGAAGCGTACGCCCAGGGTATCTGCCTTCAAGCAGCAGCGGGCCGCCAAAAACGAGGCCTCGGCCGTCCCACACGATGTCGTACCGCAGACGAGCCGTGGAGGAGATATCTTCTCGGAGGAAGAGCGAGCGCGGATAGACGAGGAGAACAATAAGCGGTTAGCTGAGATGTCTGCGGACGAGATTGAGAAGGAGCGAAACGAGCTTTTGGAATCGCTCAGCCCGTCTTTGATCCAGAGGCTGCTTGCCCGGTCGAACATTTCCGATGCGAGCAACGAGCGCGAGCTTTTCGACGAGACGCCGCCTCCTCCACCGCCTGAAGTAAAACCCGATGGGGACCTCGAGGCAGAGTCAAAGAAGCAAAAGAGTTCGAGTGATAAGAAAGTCACCTTCAACCCCCCAGACCCCGCCCCAAAACAACGAGAGCACGATATCACCACATCCACGTCCACGGACGCAGAACCAAAACCCACCCACAACGACGGTAGCAAGACCCAAGAAGTCGACCAACTCCCCGCCTCCACGGTACACTTCCCCAAGCCCCCGCAACCCCCAGAACTCGACCCGGACTCCCCCTCCTTCCTGGAAGACCTGCACGAGAAGTACTTCCCGGACCTCGCGTACGACCCGTCGTCGCTGTCGTGGATGGCGCCCATCGACGCCTCGGACACCAAGTCCCCATACCACCCGTCGCAGACGGCGCTCAACGCCTCGGAGCTCCGCTTCGACTTCAAGGGCGCGCTGCTGGCGCCCAGCCAGGCGAGGGAGCTCCCCGTTACCGCGGGTCTGCACCACCACGCCGAGGCGCCCGAGGCCGCGGGCTACACGATCCCCGAGCTCGCGATCCTCGCGCGCAGCGCCGTCCCCGCGCAGAGGTGCATGGCGTACCAGACGCTGGGGAGGATTCTATACCGGCTGGGCAAGGGCGAGTTCGGCAGGGAGACCGAGGAGAGGGACGTCGATGCGCCGGTGCAGGTCGCGAAGGACCCCAATGCGGAGGAAGAGGAGGGCAAGGGAGAGGAGAATGAGGTGGCAGAGGACGAGGACGCGGGGAGCTACATAGCTGCTGGACTGTGGAATTGCATCGAGGAGGGTAGGGTGATAGCTACGCTGACGGAGGAGGCGAAGAAGGAGAGGGGCCATCTGACCGCGAAGACCTACGCGCAGGAAGCACTTTGGAACTGGAGGAGGGGCGGCGGAAGGCTGAGGAAAGCCGTCTGAGGCGACTCCATCGTGAATCTAGGCTGGGTGTGAATCACGCTTGCAAATTAGAGAAAACAAAAAGAGGGCATGGCCTTACTCTGTATCATCATCAAAATCCATGTAGAATTAATGATAATGATTAGACGAAATCATTCAAAAGTGAGACAGCTGATCTCACCTCCGTTGAGATTGATCGATCATCATGACACAACAAAACACAACCTGGACAATGCTTTGGACATCTAAGGAAAACAGTAAACGGGTGTTACCTCGATATGGGAAGAAAAGGGAGTGCATGCACCTCTTCAGAAGATGGTCGGATTGCCTGTTAAGGCAGTTATACGTCACAGGGCGTCACATAAATCAAGCAATGGGGGACGTGATGTTAGATATCCACCAAAAGAAAACATAAAATCACATTCGGAGAGACTATGGAGGGAGCCATTGCTAACCACGATGCGCAAGCGACTAACCGAACCGAGACACGAAGACTGTAGTTGTTCATCGACCACCAATTGGACTGGTCAACCCGTTGCTACCGCCTGTGGGAGTTCTCAACATCAGAGGCTTTGGATTTTGAACCGGGCTCAGAGGGTCACGCTGACTCGAGCTTTGACTGGAGGTTCCTGAGCTCAAGCTGCCACTGCCATTGCTGCCTTTCCTCCCGTTGAGCAGGCCCTGAGGACTGAATGGATGGCCAAGGAGGTAATGGTGCGATGGCGACATTGCGTCTTCAAAGCCGTCGGTGAAACCGGACACATTCGAGAGCATCGATGAGGAGCGACCACGTCCATCACGCCCATTGCGGATTGATCCTGGGGTACTGTTGATTTGGGCAGTGAGGGACGGGAATGAGAAGCCACTGAAAGCGTTGCCAACGGGGGACATGCTATTTCCATTGGTGCCAGGAAGATGCCCCTCGGGCGTGGTAGGAACGGACATTTGTTGTTGAGACTCTTGGAGAATCAGAGCTTCGTAATGCTGGATGGTCTGCAAAGCTTGTGCGGTTGCCATTTGTGACTCAGCAGTGCGACGATCGTATCCGTTGATGTTGCTGCGATATTGATTCTCAATGTTCATCCGATCTTGCAACAAGGCAAAACGCTCCTGTTGACGGCGTTGCTGGGCGGAAAATCCTTCTCGGTTGGCAATGAGGAGACGTTCTTGTTGCTCGTTAAGTCGAATCTGGCGTTGCTGCAGACGTTCGCGTTTCTGCAGAGTACTGGCCATGTCAGATTCGATGCTCTGAACCTGGCGCTCAAAGTCGTTTTTGATCTTCTCGAACTCAGCAACAATTCTGTCCTTGTTGTCTCGCTCCTTCTTCCAAGCTCGTTTTTGAATGGCGGCAGCCTCAGCCTCGTCCTCGGGAACCTCTCCGAGTGCTTCAACTTGCAGAGCAAAGTCAGCGGTAGCATCCTCTGCCTGGCGGATGTTTTGATTGAACTGAAGAACCCTTTGGCGTTGGCGTTCATCGCTACCTCCGGCATTAGCAACCCGATTACTCAAAGTATCCACTTCTTTCTTGATGGCAGTAATTGCAGTCTTGTGGTCCTTTCGGGCCCGCTTCAAACGGTTGCGCTGGTCTTGAAGTTTCTGATCCGCCGCGGCAATGGAGTTCTTCAATGTGGTCGAGGGTGAAGAAGGTCGTAGAGCTTGATGTGGTGGTGGGGAAGTGATAGAAGCTAGGTGTTGTGTGAGTCGTCATGTACAGGGCAATTGATACACGTGAACTAAAATGTCTTACCTTGTTCAGCGACAGGGCCTGTTGAGGTAATAAGGCTGGTCTTATAGAAGACTTCTTCGTCTGCAGTCCTAACGAATTCCAAAACGTAATTCGAAAGGGCTGTCAGGCCAAAAATCTCTCCGACCCAGAAGCCTGTTCCCTCCTCACCAAGGTAACCCAGCGAGTTGCCCTGTCGAATGCGAGTCGAACTCCAATCTGCGCGGTTCACGCGAATATAGAAAGGCTTCGACTTGTCTATCCCAGACCCCGAACCATCCTCTTGCTCATCCTGTGCTCCAGCCTGCTGTTCTCCACCGTATACGCTGACACGGAATGCAATATCGGCGTGTCGGACTTCAGTAATCCAAACTCGGTCGTCTTCCGGTCTCCATATAGCATTCCCTAAGTGATTTACGTCTTTTGCGTGAGCCTCGTCGGCATCGTTAGCCGCTCGGCTGCTCTCCATCTCTTTCAAAACTGTAACTTTTGTACTCGCAAGTGCAGCCCAAAAAGGCTGCTGACTCCGGACATGAGTGGCCTGCTTTCTCTTCCTCCTCGTAGTACTCGTCTTATCCTTTGTCGAAAAAGGTGCTGGCGACGGCCCGGGTGGGCGGCCGTCAGTGCTGGTGGAATTTGGCACATCGGAACTGACATCAAAATTGACGGTAGCGCTGCGAGAAAGATGGCCACCGGCCTCCGGGTCAGCCCTTTTGCCGGTTGGCAGCGAGTGGGCTGCAGCCTCGCGTCGAGAAAGAGAGCGTCGAATGATACGCACGACACCTTGAGCCAAAATATGAATGCCCAATAAACTCCGTGACCACCCGTGAGGGGTAGAAAAACTTTCCTGAAATGTAGGTGTACTTGGTGGGCTCGTTAAAAAATCGAGGCCTCCCCGCGCGAGCCCGGTCCATAGAAATTGGACGATATGTTGCCGGAGAGGCCGAAATCTGAACAGATGGTTCGTGAGAATGATAAAGGAACAAATGAATATACTGCTCGTCGTTCCATTTTTCCCGGCCGCTGCACCTCCCAGGGCTATGGCAATGACGGCTTGGGCGAGATCCAGAAAGAAGTTTTGTACAGGGACCCAGAGTACGAGCCATATGAGCAATATGAGGGCATCGGCGAAGATGATGGTGAACAGAGAAGGGGTGCCACTGGAACCTTGGAAGATGTCGGTAAAGGATGGGAAAGCGGAAAGAGCTGATAGAGGGGTTCCAGCTTGGGGAGGCACAAAGGTGAGGGTAGCGAAGAGGAACTGCACTACGGTGAGGACGGCGGGAGGAAGCTGCAGGAGGATGATGAGGATGGCGAGAACGTCCCGCAGAGGACAGGATGAGAGAATGGTCGTGGCTACGGTCAGCATATTGGGTCGGTAGACGGATGGTGCGCTCTTGCTCGAAAGGGTGTCAGTCCGCCGGGGGGTGCTTGGAGAGGGATCGAGAGGCCCATGCCCGTCGTACTGACGATAGGCGTCAAGTTGATCGAGCGAGGCCTCGGAGCCAGCGCGCGTGCGATCGTCAACCCCCCTCGAGTTCCCAGCGGCGGCGGCCATGTCCGAATTTGCGGTAGACGATCCGTTGGCGTTGGCATTGTCTGAGGACGTGACGGGTCGCTGGGTATTTTGCTGATTTACATCGCTCGAGAGCGGCGGCGTGGATGACTGTGATTTGCCATTGGGGTGACCGTTGATCTGAGGGTTACTCCTTTGCTTGGTGATACGCCTTCCGGGAGCCGCGAGACCATTCTCTCTCTTATCGTGCTGATTTGACGTCCGTTTACCCTTCATAAGGGACGCGGGTGGCCTCCGGTAGAATTGGTCTCTCCACGTCCGCTCGACTGCTAAACAGGACGAGCCAGACTGGAAAGCACCGCTTCACGGTGAGGCGGATCGATCCGAAGTGTCGCGTGTCGGTGATGATGTGGTGGAGGAGGGGAGGTCGGGAGGAAAGGGAGAGGAGAGAAGAAGAGGGAGGGATGGGGAGGGGAGGGGGTTTGTGGTGGTGGTAGGAATCCCGGGAGTGGTGTGTGTATGTGGGATGGAGAATCGTGTTGTGAGAAGTTGCAAGGCAGGAGAAGATGCCAAGGCCTAACTAGAGGAAGAGGGAGAGAGGGAACTGACGGAGGGCAGCGCCACTGCCTGCCAGTTGCTGTTGCCAGTACAAATTTAGTGGGAAGAGTGCCAGTGCCAGTGCCAGAGCCAGAGCCAGTGCCAGGTGCAAGTGCCAGATTACCAGAGAGGGCCCACACCCACGGTTCAAACAAGACACCTACAGGCTACGGACACGCACACACACGCACACACACAAAAGTCAAAGAGAGAGAGGGAGAGTGAACAGAAAATCCAACAACCCCATAATTACTACTAACACTAGGAGAAGTTTGCCTCCCACTTTTCAATCTCCTTTCCTCCCCTCTCTCCAGCCAATCCCTGTTCGCTATAGCGATGCTATGCGATGCGGCTATGGTATTACAAGTATTATTATTTGACTTGTCCCATCTTCGGGGAGGATGATTGCATGGGTGCGTACAACCTACAAGTTCATTACAAGCCTACCTAGGTAGTTACCTACAACTTACAAGGTCATGACATTACATTACATGACGAATGCCCACCTGGCACCACCCACACACGGCTGTATACGGCTTCCGATACAATAATTACCTAAAGTTTCTCTTTTCCTATCCATTTTTTTTTTCAACTAGAAGGATCATCTCACATCATTATTCTTATTACTAGTACGGAGTACCATTTGCTCAACATTCGAAAAGTACACGCATGATTCCGCTGACCATTGGTCATGCCCGTCATAGATGTCACCTTAGATCACCCAGGATGAAAATGGCTGAAAGAGGAGGATGACTGAACTCGGAAAACCTGGGTCATTTACGCACGGAGAATACCTACCTAACTTTACAGTACGGAGTAATTACTACCACTACTGCTGCTGCTGCCTGATTACCTCAAATTTAGTGCACTTCCTCTGGTGTGCTCTGCAGAAGCATCAGCATCAGCATCAGCACTGGTCGAATATCGTCAAAGGCAGAGAACAGATGAGCACACCGTATCTCCATTCATGCGCATTGGTCGTACAGCGTATACCGCTTTACGGCCCCTGTCTCTTTTCAGCCAAAGGCACACGACAAATGTCCGAGACCGCTGCTACGCTACAAGTTACTTCCCTTCCTTTTTCTGCGGGTGCTCAGCATGTATTGTCGATCAAGGACCCAATCAGGCTCTGATCGCTGGTTTTAGGGCTTGATTGAGGGTTGACCACGCCATGACCTGCACTCTACCAGAAAAGAAGCCTCACTGTGAAGGGCGAACACACGCTTGAGTCTTGAGTCTCTTGACTTTGACTGGCCTATTGCTCCAAGGCAGGTGGGGCGCCATCGTCCTTTCTGTCCTTTGAATGCCGCTTCCGGCGCCTCAAAGATCCAAGCAATATCCATTCCGTCGAGCCCGTCCTGCCATCAGGCATACACTGGTAATCATACCAATTCCCGTAATACGAAGATGGGCGTGGAATAGCCCTAGGGCACAGGACAGGAGAGGACATACAACAGCAGCACCATCATCGGGAATAGACTGGGCGGCGAGCGACTCTGCCGCCTCTCGCCGTTCCACACGATGCACAAAACACCTTGTCAAAGGCGATCAATCCCTGAGCCAGCCAATCAAGAGAGATCGGGTGTCAAGTTAGCTCAGCTTCTATTCATTTGCACGCCAGGTCCCCCCCTGAGTAAGCTAAGCTTGCTTCATTGTTCTCACCTTTGCTGGCCGTCCAACGGCGGAGGGGATCGGCATCGAAACTCGATCGAGTCTGGTCGGAGCAAAATACCGCTCGTTTGCCCAATCATAATATACTTGCAATCGTTCTCACACCACTTGTGGAGGGGAGAGGGGCGGAGAAGGAATGCGCTTTTCTTTTGCCTGCTGACATGATCTTTGGTGAACAGAAAGTATGGAGTTACGCAGTACGGAGGGGAGAGATGCAGAAAGCTTCCTCACGACCAGGACTGCAATACACACCTTAAGCCCCATCCGATGCCAGTAAACGCCATGCCCGCTAGCTCCATCGACATGGTGCGTTTGAACCTTGCAAGCACCGCAAAGTAGGCAAACAAGCAATCTAATCTGTGAGTGCAGCATTATCATATGCAAATGTATGCAGCAATTATCACAAGCCTGGATGAGAAGGCAGATCATTCGGCTTTTCCACAATTCCCTACTGTGTGTACATCTGCCTCGGACATTTTTTATTTCCCCAATCTCTTTTGAGTTTACCTGGAAACTCTTCCGCCCCTCCATCATCGTCCATCTTCCCTCTTGGTGGTCTGCCCATGCCCACTCCCAAGTGCCCCCTTTCCTCAATAGGGCCGACCTGGGAAGCTTATCAGTACGGCGCCAATGACAATGGCAATTTGCACTTGGTTTTCTTCTATCAAGTACGAATAAGGAAAGCCGCGCGATCACGCGCCGCAACGGCCTTGCAGATCCCTCAAGCCTTCTGCTGGCCATGCATAGATCACGCCTTATCCACTTTGGATGCCGCTAAAACACATCGAAGAGCTATCACTATTACCGTACGTCTAAGTGTCAGGTTGTAGGTATGGTATGCCATGTTATCTATTCCGTACAACGCATCTGGTTGCCGTGATGGAGCAGTTCAGCTTCTCGCAATAGCCAGTGGCACCACTGTTACGGGTTGTTTGCTGTCCCAAGATCCTCCTTCGCATCTGGCCTGTCCCAGCTATCCTTTTCCAATGCCCGCACTCGCCCAATTAGATCATTGACTTTATGTCCATATGCCTTCTTGGCCTGTTCTTGCAATCGCCATGTCTTGTCAAACATATCGACCATGAACGGCCGTAGTGGGGCCTTCTTGGCCTGCTGATAGTCGTACACTACGATATCCTCAACGCAGCGAGCTGCAGGCCGGCGATGCAGTTCGGAAAGGATGAGCACGTCCAGGATGAAATGGTCCATCTGCGCTGATGGTTTGCTCCTCAGTCGGTGGAGAACGGTTACACGGTCCGGGTACTTCATCGGCTGGATCACAGAACCGTCAGTTACATCATCCCCATTGGCTGACCCGATCCTGTACGTAGCCCATTGAGGCCATCATTCATGTTCTACCAGAGACCACTGCATGTGGGTTGTGTAGCACGGCCAATGTCTAGAAGCGTGCTGCGCAATGCCAAATTAGGGGGGGGTGAAGGGTGATCACATACAAACTTGTAGTCTGTCCGGATACTACGTAGAATCAAACCCACACTCAAGGGAGTCATGAGCTGTAACCAGCCCTCCTTGTGGGTGGGATCCTGTCGAGCGAAGTTGAGCGCCCAATTCACCCGGGCAGACTCTGCCCACCGATTGTACACAACATTGTTGACATGGCCTATGAACGGCGTCAAACGCGGCTACTTCACTTTGAATCTTTCGTGAACGAGAGGAGAGAGAGCTTACCCTTCTCAAAAATTAGCTTCAAACTCCAGGTGTGACGTTCGGATTAGAGTTTATGTCCTTACCATGCTGTCCTAAGATCCCGGGGCGAAAATGAATGCCTATGTTGGCCCAAACCGCTCGCTGTAGCTTCATATGGGGCGACATACCATTTCTCCCCAGACGACCTCCTGCCTGTATAGCCCCCGACTGTCCTTGTCCGTCAAGAATCCCTCACTGCCTGCCACCAATCCTCTCCAGTCATGCGCTACCTCGTGCAGGATCGCGCATGCCTCCTGTGTCTGCGTAGGGTTCAGACCAAACTTGATGCATTCGCCTATCCGAGTCTTGACGTCTGATAGCCATCGTGGGCTCAACGAGGCCGTTGGCGGTTTGTCACTTGTTGTTGTCGACGTCGTTGTCGACGTCGCAGCGGTACGAATCGTTCGGCGGAGGAGGGTGGCCGAGGAAGGGTCTTGGAAGGCGCAACGCGCCAATCGCGGCGCTGCAGTCTTGAAGCAGCTCATGGGTCGAAAGTCAAGCAATGCACCGCGCCCATTGAAAGCGGAATGAAGGTCTTGGGACGGTTGTCGAGCTGTATTCAGACAGACTGTGAGGTTATGACGCGATCTCGGCTGCGGTCCGCGGTTGCGGCTATCATTTGACGCCCTACGACGTCAGGTCCAAGCTCTCTCTCGCCGAGGGGTAGTTAGACACAAGATCTGGTATTGATCAGCCAAGCGTATCTCACAACATCGATATCAACAGTCTAGGTACTCATCCGGACAAGGAAGATATTATTGAAAGAGTAGTGATCAGAAGCAACAACAATTGTTCTGCAAGTTACACACGAGCGACACCCGTACCGTAAGGTCAATATGGCTTCAACCAACACCGAGCTGCGGTTTGCTGTTCTCCGCATTTACAAGGTACCAAATGGACATTCCTACGTGCTATCTCCCCCTGATGACAATAAGACTGATGATTCTGTAGGAGCTGCTGTTCCTTGGTCGAGAATATCCCCTTGGATATGATTATTTTAGAACCCGCCTCCACAAGGCATTCTCCAGCCAGCAGAATGTATCCAACGAGGCAGAAATCCAGAAGGGTATCGAACGAGCCGAATTTGTGAAAAAAGGTATGTAAAATCTCGAGTTGATACTCGCGGTACTGCATTCGAACTTGCTGACGTCCCTACTAGAAATCGAAGCACTGTAAGCATGACGCCACAATTCACTGAGCAAGCAGCATTTGTCCTGAACAACGACCAGGTATTACTTGAAGCGTTATCGCACGCTACGCCATAGATATGATAAATTTTAGAGATTGATGTCCTCAAAATGAGACAAAGTCTTACAACGTCGGCCGTTCCCCATGGGGTATCAAGATTGAAACAGTACGCATATACTCTCCAGGTTCTACACCTTCTTGCACCACCAAACACCTAACTCCAAGCACTCTCCATTCGATGCTCCTTTCTGTTCCAGCAGATTGGTCATCATCCACCCCCACCAGCGCTGCCATTCTTCTTGGTTCTTCCCACTGACTTCCTTCAGCAATGGTTCTAGACTCTCGATCATCTGGATCACCACCAGCAGTGCTGTGTACCGTAGAGCTGCTTGCTCTTCTGTGAGCGCGGAACCTTCAGCCAATCCAACCTTCTTGCTCTTCGCTGCCTCGCTGCTCCGGCGTTGTACAGGATTTCTTTCCGGAACATTCTCCCTCTCCCAACGGAGTTCTCCAAGAGGGATTGCAACCCTGCGGTTCTCGACATTGCATAGAGCCTCCGTTTCTTGCAACAACATCTGAGACACTCGCGCACACGGTGTAGCCTCCAACTTCCTCTTGTCCAAAGCCTCCTGAATCCAATTGTTCGAATCTTGTAAGTACTTGTTGTGAACCTCGGTGAACGGTGTTATAGGTGATATCAGGAAAGTGCCCGTTGACACTGCGCAGTGATATTCTTCTGGATTCTTCCCCGGCGGTGGGGGTGGGTGGGGCAAAATCGACCGGATGATATGGTCCGCGTCCCATATCTCTAATGTTCCCCCAGACCTGAGGATCCGAAGGGCTTCATCCAGCACTCTCTGTGACGGAGTACCATGTGGTACGACCATGCTCATGTCCTTCATGATCACAAGGTCGAACTCTCCGTCGTCGAACGGAAGCGGCACCTTGCGGAGATCATGCTGTACGAATTTCCAATCTATTCCTTGTCTCCTCAAGTCTCCAGCCAGCGGGACGACATCCAAGCCTGTGAATGAAACGTTCTCGATACCCTTGGAGCTTAAATAATCGTGGCACAGGGACGACCAATATCCACTCCCACAGCCAAACTCAAGCACCTTCTTTGGTGGATCATGGGGGTCTGGCGTGGATCCTAAGGCTCGACCGAAGGCGGAGCTCGCGAGGAGTGAGTGGAGATTTTGCCTCTGGAGCTCAGGCAGATCGCATGGGAGGGGGTAGGGCAGGTCACGGAGGTAACGTCGACCATGGCGGAGCACGAAGGGGTTGCTCAGTGCGGTGGAATCGTCTTTGGTGCTCTGCGTCGAGGCGCTCGATATGGAACCTCGAGTGGCATCCATTGGGGTCGCTGGTGTGGGTGTAACGGGTGAAAGTGAACTCGAGGCGCCTGATATTGTTCTCCCAAGTGCGTCAGTGGTGGTCAGATCCCATTGCTTCGTTTCTGCAGTTTTGGGCCGTAGAGGAGTGCCGTTGGCGTTGCCGCCACTATAGCGGTACTGTAGGGTTTCAGATTAGAAGAATAGCTCTCTACATGAATATCGAGAAAAGGTTCACGACCACTAGGAGGAAAAAATAGCCAGTAGATATTGGGAAAGGAATACAACAGGAGAAGGGGAGAGCACACCATCATCCACTCGGCCATCTTGGAGACAACCCTTGCCCCACTGTTTTGATTAGCGTGGGCTCGATATTGAGCCTTTCCTAAGTCGTCTGATAAGCACGTGTGGCAGGGGGTATCGGTGAGCGAGATAGTAGGGGAATAAATTTAAAGATGTAGGCGCGGCGGGACGAGATGCAGGCAGCGGGAGATCCGACGGGAAGGACGTGATAGTGGTATGGATGTTGGTGGGAGGATGAGGAGTTGGAGGAGTAGGAGCTGGAAGAGGAGGAGAGCGGAGTACGAGCACCACTGTACGTTGCAAGGCGAAGAAGCTAGGTATAGGTTAGGTAGGTAGGTACGAGTAGGTATAGGTAGGTATTAATGTCAAGTCTGCTGCAGAGACAATTCCCACACACCTCGCAAGTTTCGACAAGCCAAGTGCAGTTGTCCGGATGTATATCCCATCCCCAACTTACCTGATTCCTACCTAAGTACTCCGTCTCTACTCGCCAGCAGTCTAGAGCCTTGAACATGAGCAGGTGAACAAAAACCCAAGTGGCCCCCCTTCGCAACCCCTCAACGCCTCTCGTCTAAGAGTCTCAGCCGAGGGATACCTGCCATGGTATTTCTCCAATCATATCGCTCTCGTTGCATCCTCTTCCTGTCTCCCTCTGCCTCCTTGAGATCTTGATACTATGGGATTGGGCTGGGCCACATACAAAGTAGCTCCACATTTCACAATATTGCAGCACTACGAACTGCTGCCAGCGGAGATGTGGCGTTTGCCCGTCACACGTGTACATCCATACACTCAGAGCACACCGGTATCTGCTGGACCTCTCCCTTCGTACGGAGTTCCAATCTCATCTTTCCAATTACCTAAGCTTGGCTTTGTATCGGGCCATCCCATGTTAAACACATGACTTGTGAAGAATAAGACAAAACAATCAGGTTGAAACAATGGAGAATGAATCACGCGAGATCGCGCAAGAGAACCAAGACAGAGGGAAATGCATGGTCTATTTGCGTTTGTATGCGCTGACATGATGGTGATAAGATGACAGCTCGCTGCTATGGTCATGTCCGCAGCTCCTTGTACATACATACATACGTTGTAGTACACGAAGTTCCAAAGTTCGAAGAGCTCTCTCCCTTTCTTTGCGACCTGTCTCATGTTCCGAGTCCAATGTTTGCAGTTCAAGTAGATGGGGACTGGAGTCAGAAAACATAAAAGGTCGGCGGTCGAGTCTTGCCTAACGGTACGAAAAATCCATCAAACACCTAATCATTGCTTGCATATATTTTGGACTTGATCCCAAGGCAATGTCATAGGTACGCACTCTGATCTGGCAGGAAGCAATTGACGAGAACATCACTCCGTGCTATCGTGCGGTAAGTTGCTATATTAGCTTCCTTCCTTCGTGATCTGTAACGAGGATATACTATCTTGGGGTGGTCGCCCTGGCCACGTGACATCTTGAACCGCCCGCGCTCGGACGTCAACCACCAGCAGCGCTTGATCGTGAAGCAGCAGCACATCACCTACCACCTTATTATTCTTGCGCGCTCCGGTGAGGATAGCATTCGATCGGCCTGGCACAATTAAGACTGTGTTGTATAGCTTCCATACCTGTCCCACCGTTCCGGCAACGTACGTGCGCCCTCCTCCGCCAACTTCTGCTGTCGTATATTCCGACTTCACATCCATCTCCCACTCCTCTCACTCTCACTCTACTGTGGCTGACATGGCTCTAAATAGGTGCCGCGATATCAATAGAACGACGACGTCAACAGAACGCTTCACTCCGGCCAACCGCCATCTCCGCTGTTCCCGAGCGCTCGACTCACTCTCGCTTCACACCTTTCCCCGCTTGCGAACAGAACCCAACTTCATATTGCTACAAACGCTCGTATAAATGCAGACTGGTGGCAACTTAGTTATCCTCCGCATATGACAACTTGTTATACGCAAACCCATGCCAAAGCGAAGAAAAGCTCGTCCCCGCACCCCGTCTCCGACTTAACACACAACATCCAATCCGCCCTGGGCTATCATCTTCCATTACCGCCCCGGGGAATCACCAAACGAAGCGCCGTGTCAACCTTTCATGGCCGACACCTCAGCTTACCAGAGAGGTACCGGCCAGACCTTCTTTTCCCAGCACGCGCAGAACCTCCACCGCAACCTCCCCTCTCGTGTCCGATCGCCGAATAACCCACGAATCCCTTTCAGAAACCCAGAAACACCGTCTCCAACAAGATCTCCAGGGTCGAACTCTCCCCATCAATACGGCATGTTCAATCAGAACCACGGGCACCAGGGCCACAATGTCATGATGAACGGAGGTGGCCATCAGAGGTACATGCAAATGAACCTGGGAAAACCTTTTAATCATAACCAAAGCCATCAACACCATAATCATGCGCATCAGCAACACCAAGAGCATTCGGGCGCGAACCACAGTGGTCAATACAACCACCAACACAATCTCTCGAGTGGTGGTCTGTCAAATGCGCAACCTCACTTCACACCCGGACACCTCCAGAACGGCACTCCTGGTAGTGTCCACAGTGGCCTGAGTAAACCTGTGAACGAGCATTGGGCAGAACAATTGCAATTAGCGCAACGCTCCCGAGAAATGACCCAATCGCATTCTCATGCACGAAACCACCCCAGCGTGAATAAGAGTGTAGTGGCCGGTACAACCAATGGGACGCAGAAGGAAGAGCCTAAAGAGGAGAGGAACAGGCCGGCAGCCAACCGCGTAGAAGATGCGAAAGCGAATCACGTCTGGACAATCCTTGATTTCGGAGGACAGAACCTGAAGGTTCTGACCAATTCGCTATTCAATTACAATTTCCTTACGAAACTGTACGTGAACTGTAACAAGCTGACGTTCCTTCCGCCTGCCGTTGGTAAACTACGAAACCTCACTCACCTGGATGCCTCTCTCAACAACCTTCATTACCTCCCGCCGGAACTTGGAATGCTAGTCAATTTGAAGCAACTTCTCCTGTTCGACAACCAGCTGGACTCTCTCCCGTATGAACTGGGTTCCTTGTATCAACTCGAAATGTTGGGAATTGAGGGCAACCCGGTTCCTGATGAGTTGAAGTCAATCATTGTAGAGCAGGGAACCACGGAATTGATCAAATACTTCCGAGAGAACGCCCCTGGGCCCGATCCTCCACCAGAGCGTGACTGGATCGTTCTCGATGAAATTTCGGATCCTTCTTCCCAGGAATCCTTGACCGCGCTAAGCTACAACATCTTGTGTGACAAGTATTGCACGCAAACTCAGTATGGATACACACCAAGTGCAGCGTTGGCTTGGGATCACCGAAAGGAGACTATTCTTGCCGAACTGAGGGAGCGCAACGCAGACGTCGTCTGTCTGCAAGAAATCGACCAAGAGAGTTTCAACGACTACTTCCGAGGAGCACTAGCTCATAATGACTACAAGGGAGTCTTCTGGCCAAAATCACGAGCCCGAACGATGGCAGAGAAAGAAGCTAAACTTGTGGATGGATGTGCTATTTTCTACAAGAATAGCAAGTACGTCCTGTTGGACAAGCAGCTCATTGACTTCGCCAATACTGCTATCAACCGGCCCGACATGAAGGGTGAGCATGACATTTTCAACCGAGTCATGCCTCGAGACGATATTGCCGTTGTTGCTTTCCTCGAGAATCGAGCCACCGGGACTAGGTTCATTGTCGCAAACGTCCACGTTTTCTGGAATCCTGCGTTCACCGACGTGAAGCTTGTGCAAGTGGCAATTCTCATGGAGCAGATATCTAAGTTTGCCAACAAATGGGCCAAATTCCCTCCTTGTACCGACAAAGTCATGTTTCGCTTCACGAACGGGGACGGCGATGAGGGCAAGGAGGTCCCAGACACCACACAAGAACCGGGACCGTCCCAGGAATACTCCGATGGGGCTCAGATTCCTTTCCTTTTGTGTGGTGACTTCAACTCCCTGCCCAACTCGGGCATATATGACCTCATCGTGCAAGGCAATCTACCCAACTCTCACCAGGATCTCGGAAGCCGCAAGTACGGAAATTTCACGCGAGATGGCATTTCGCATCCATTCAGTCTCAAGTCAAGTTACTCTGCGATCAATGAGCTCTCCTTCACCAACTACACCCCTGGTTTCATTGGCGTACTCGACTACATCTGGTATTCCACAAACACGCTTCAGGTAGTTGGACTGCTTGGTGACGTGGACAAGGATTACCTTCAGCGGGTACCTGGCTTCCCCAATTACCACTTCCCCAGTGACCACTTGGCTCTTTACGCGCAGTACTTGGTCAAAGGTCGCAAAGAGAAGAAGGCCCTCGTGGAACCCGACTTTGGGCAAGGGCGAGAGCGAGATCGCCGGTAAGCGCGGCAACAAACCACTTTGCGAACACTGAACACTTGCGAACGACATCCGGTCCTCTTCATCACTGTACATTGTTCCACGTTCAGGGTTCTTGCTTTGGAACTTGTCAACAGGCGCGCGTGCGGGAGTTTATTGATTCTGGCGTCCTTGCTCGGGTTATGGTCTACGTTCGATTTCAAGTTGTGTTTTATGGATCAAGTGATGGGTATTTTTGGCTGGTCGACTGGAGCTGATATGGGTTGGATCGGGGCCGAAGTCGAGGGCATTGGTCAAGAGAGGTTGGGGGAGGATGGGCAAACGACGTCGGCTTTAGTACAACAGCAACCTTCATGCTCACGTCCGTTTTGTGAATATCAACACAGGATCGGATGTTATCGGAAATGTTGACGAACTATTACGACTTCCTAAGCAATCGAGGTGGGAATTTAGGTGTATGGCGGCAGCGGTTGTGTGTTTGGCGGCTCCTCCTGCTTGGCCTTGCTCTCTTTATATGCACTTTTCTTTTCTGCAATGTATGAAATAGGTAGTCTACTAAAAAAGGCCTGCACCATCGTTCACCTCATTCTCGGGGCACGGTTGGATCGCGGCTTCACCTTTCACCTCTTTTACCGTCTATCTATGATGGGGTCTCATCGTGTTGATAACGTGACCGCATGCACTGCAATGTGTATGTACCTATTTGGGCAATGATCATGGTGGCTTGGTTCGGTGACGTGCAAAACAAGCCATATGATGGGGGGAAAGACGACGTTGTACCCAGCCAATACAGTTCATACTGTTGGGAACAACGTCAAGGTCTGGCTAGGTCCGATGCTGCGAACGGAGAATGGGTAAATATCCATGTCTCAGCTCAACACAAAATTCTCCTCGGACTTTGTTGCTTGTGGTGCAACATTAATCTGTCCTGTAACTTGTAAAACACTGTGTAGGTACATGTGTGGTTGTGGTGGGTGTCAGTGCCCCTCCTTGGTTCTTCCTCCTTACGAAGGATTATGTACTCCAGAGCCTCCACGTGCTAAATTCTACCTAGACCCAATCGTCATTTCTCAACCACCACCCCAAGGACCCTTGATAACATCGATCACCGCCCTCAACCCTTTCCCTCCTAACTCTTAACTTTAATATCATTCCAACCCTTACCTATCCTCACTGCCGTCACCTTCGCCGCTCTCAATCTGCTCATCATGGCCGCCACAGAGGGCAAAAAGCTCGATCTCGATCCCAAGTACGACGACTACGATTTCCCCGTCATTGCGCCTACCCCACAGAATGGGCATCCCGGCCACACCACGCCCGAGCAGGATGCTCAAGTGTTCCAGCTGAGGAGCCTTCTGGAGGCCGCAGGTTATACGAAGAATTTGGATACTTTGACACTTGTAGGCACTCCATAGCCCCACCGCCTTTTACTAGACCACCTAACTCACCGACTCTCCCCTAGCTACGATTCCTTCGCGCACGAAAGTTCAATGTCGAGGCTTCAAAGCAGATGTAAGCCGTCATAAGGGATGACATATATCGGGCCTTATAATTGACTGGAGCATAGGTTCATTGACTGCGAGAAGTGGCGGAGCGAATACGCCGACATTGGTGTCGAAGAACTTGTCCGCACTTTCGAGTACAAGGAGCGAGCCGAGGTTTTCAAGTACTACCCACAGTATTACCACAAGACCGACAAGGTGCGACCCTATTATTACCCATATCTACAGCTCTCTCGTCGAGCGTCGTCGTTGGTTGCATGCATGTTAACTCAAGTTCATTGTAGGATGGCCGACCCGTGTACATCGAACAGCTCGGCAACGTCGACTTGACTGCTCTGGGCAAAATCACCAGCCAAGAGCGCATGATCCAGAACCTCGTCTGCGAGTACGAGAAGATTGCCGACCCTCGTCTGCCAGCATGCTCTCGCAAGTCTGGCTACCTCCTAGAAACCTCGTGCACAATCATGGATCTCAAGGGTGTAGGCATTGGAAAAGCCACCTCCGTATATGGCTATCTCGGCGCTGTTTCCGCCATCTCTCAGAACTACTACCCAGAGCGTCTCGGAAAGCTTTACGTTATCAATGCTCCTTGGGGTTTCGCTGGTGTCTTCAGCGTTGTCAAGCGATTCCTTGACCCGGTCACCGTTCAGAAGATCCACATCCTGGGCAGCGGCTACGAGAAGGAGCTTTTGGCACAGATCCCAGCAGAGAACCTGCCAAAGATCTTCGGCGGCCAGTGCGAGTGTGAAGGCGGATGCGCGTTGAGTGATGCTGGGCCATGGCAGGACCCAACCTGGGTCAAGGAGCCCAAGTGGGCTAAGAAGGAGGGTGACAAGGTTGATAATGCGATCGATAACTCGAAGATTCCCCCACCTACGGAAGGCGGCAACGATGCAACTGGAGCAACTGCTTCTGCTCCTGAGCCTGCTGCAGCACCCGCCGCTGCACCCAACACCGCTGCCGCAACCTAAGTGAAAACCCCATCAGCGCGGAGTAGGGCGTACAGGCGAGTTGGGGAGTTGGAAAAAAAATGAGCATGTTCGAACATGTGATACGAGGAGTAAAGAGATGCATTGGCTCGAACTGGTCGTTCTTTTCGCTGTCTTCAGATTATGTGGTATAGACGTCGAAGCTGTATAGTCGTAAGGTCTTTTGGCATGTCATCAACTGGAAGCCGGCACCATAGTCTGCCCTGCAAACCTAGGATTAAAAAGAAGCACACGGATCTAGGTCTTTTCATAGAACGATTTCCATGCCTCACTACTTGGTTTTCACTTCCTCCCATCTATCATCATTCAGATCAAATATCCCGTGATTTTAACACTAATCGTAGCTTTGAGCCCCCGTAAATGTCCGTCCCGGGTGCTATCTAGAAACCTGTCTCTGCGCACGTCATCACTAACCTGCACATGCTGACCCGAGCCCCGACTTGTATCCAAATCGTACCAACTATTCCTCAATCAAAAGTACTGCGGATCATCGAGCGAGTGGGAAGAGACCTCACATGTTGTATTGGAGCATCGCAAATTCTATCTTGTGATGCAGTTCATTAGAAAGGCAGCGGACAAAGGCTACGGATGGGTACCGTGCAGTGCTTGGTATGATCATGCTGGCAGAGAAAAGATTGGTACATTTGGGTTGCTGTGAGCATGGTGTAAGCTTACACAACCGTGCTTGAAATTGGTGTGGAGGCACATGATGTTTTGACAGTGCTTCAATTGAGTCCAGTTATGAGGGTCGGAAGGACAGATGCACTTTTGAGGTACTCTCTGTTGATGCAATCTGAACGATCCAAAAAGAATCACCGTCATTGAGTCACAAACACATGGAATTTACAGAACAGAGCAGATCGAACAGTGTTGGCGTTGTAACCCATCCTCACTCAGATGTAGCCAAATTATTGTATTTTATATTGTGGTCCCGGTTGGTGTTCTCTCTAAAAACCCGAGTATTCGAAATGTCTCTCGGGCAGAAGTCTATGTGCCTCGAGAGCGTGATTTGTTGGTGGTACAAATCATTGTCTGTCGTTCCTCCCTGTAGTCGTCCCCCCTCTCGTGATGTATTTGAACATGCTGTAATCTAGCAGTTGGGGATTTGCGTGATCTGGCCGGCAACACCCTTGACGCACATGCCGTGGTCCTGACGGGCGGCAACTTCTACGGAAATATGAGCTTGTGCACTAACAAGGTATACAGACTGGTGATAGACTTACCGTCGACGGCTGGGACGGGCGCGGCAATGGCGAAAGCAGCCATGGAGACAACAGCGGCGATAATGGCAGTGAACTTCATTTTGAAAATAGATTTTTGGTGGGGTATAAAACAATTGTTCTTAGTTCGAAAGAAAATGTGGTTGAGAGTGAAAATGTAGTGTATATGTACGTCGCCCGGCGACAAAAGAGTGTAACTTGATTAAAATGGAGAAAGGAAGTTGTAGGTAGAAGAAGTGGATGAATGCAAGAATGAAAACGGCTCTTCAATATATATCGGCCTGGGCGATCGGTCCTTTTCAATGCAATCCCTCAGGTAACGTCCATGCCCAGCATGGAGTATCAAATCCCCAAGATGGTCATAGCAATAGGGACGAGAAGGCTAGGAAGGCTGGACAACTGCTGCTCAGGATGTATCAGGCCAAGCACCCTGAAACCGGATACATAGCTTCCTGAGTCTGTTCGACGCATGAGGCATCTGTGATGAAGATTGGTGCTCAGGCTTGGGGGGTTGCATACGCAATCCATACAGGGGGAGGAGGGAAGAGTCTGGAGCTGATCGTCAACCGCGTTCCTGATGTGCCTCAGTCGGGTAAGGCCGTTGGCCAACCGCGCGCCAATGATGATAGTCTGTGGAGTTCCAGATTCGTTTCGAGTCGGAGGTTTTGCGTTGAGGACTTGGTACTTCAACTTCCCTATACAGTGGGCTTCAATTCTTGGGCTGCTTTCCTGCCATGAATGCTTCGTTACTTTTGGTCTGCTTTTTATTTGATATTTGAGACTTTATCATGTTAGGAGAATGTTATGATGTCAAGGAGATGCTCGCTCAATGATAAGTTCAAGAGCGAGGCTCTGTTTGTTGTTGTCTAGGTAGAACCGACCGTACAAGTTGCCCTGAAACGTCGATCAAACCGATCCGAGACTGGACAAGCCCTTTCACTCCATTGATCGACCAACTCAGGCCGTTAAAGGAACAATTCTCTACGTCAAATGAACTGGCAGGCAACTTATTAAACACCAAGTGGTTTAAATGGTGTGCACTTCTTTGTGAGCACGAGGGATTGATGCATGCTTGGAGGTTCAGGTCCGAAGTAGCACTTGTCCCGATTAGGCACCGTCATGGGGGGGCAACGTAAATGCAACGACAACGCCTACGAGAAAATACAAACACACTCATAACAAAGACAGAAAGCAGACAAGAAACTCAGTTAGCTTGGCAGCTTTGATTACAGTCAATCTGTGTGAAGGTATCATGGTGGACACCGTGATTGGAAGAGGCCTGTGTCTCCTCGTTCCACGAACGGTGCATCGATTACGCAGCACCGCGAGAGTGGATAAAACAGGTTTGCGTCATCGATAGAACTTTGCAAGAATAAATCCCGTTTCCAAACGGAGTGCACACAGCAACTTGTCCCTGAGGATGGTAGATATGAATGTCGACGTCTCCTGTTCTATCGGTGAATTGTTATGCATCTCAATGCTTTCTCTTGCTTCCTCCATCCACGGCTCTGTTTAACACTCCCAATCAGCGACGAAATCCAGTATCACCAAGAGGCAGATAATGGAAGATGTGATCTTTACTTTACCTCGAGGAATCCAAGCGCCCGACTGGTTCCATCGGCCTGTCCGTGATGAATTTTCTAAGCGTGTTGGTGATGGATAGGTTTGTCAGAATTTAATTTCGAACTTGAACTGTATTCTCGTGGCACTCCTTCCATATTGCTGATACGGAAACAGGCCTTGAAACCCCTGTCAAATTATCTCGAGTATACAACACAAAATATCTGCTACACACAATCAGTTCTATCACCGTGTGACTGTGATGAACATCCTTTCAAAATAGTCCAAGGGATTTCTGCGAAGGCCCTCCGCCATGGGCACCAGACAGAGTTTAAGTCAATTCAGACATCCACTCGGATAGGTGAAGTACTTGTTTGCGTGCATTCAAGATGTATTTAAAGCAATGCATGGAGTCCATGAGAGTGGTCACAGTGAAAACTGTTTACCGAAAGAGAGCGAACCTGATTGATAAGGCAACATCCGATGACTGTCATTTTCCGGAAATCAATTTTCCATAGGGCAAGGCAGCGGAAGGGGATGTTCAGTGATATTTAACTCAATGTACGAGTAGTGGAAATGATTGTTAGTTGGGTGAAGGTGATAGTGGCCATGACGATTCCAAGCAACGCAACTGTCTGTTCGCAAGGCAGGTGCGCCTTCCTTCACCTCGACCAGTCAAACAACACCCACGATCGGATTCCGCCGTAAAAACAACTCTACATCATCTTTGTCGCACATTTTATCTCTACAGACACTCGACGCCCAAGTCGACAAATTCATCACCCATAGTGCCTACAACTTCGAGCAGTCACCTCGACCATGCCTCACAATCCCCGGAAGGTCTGGCGAGACAAATGGGGTGAGAAGCGACCTCGTACGCCAGGTCCTACAAACCCTCCCGAGATCAGTAAGGCTTCGACTTCCTCGAATGTGCCGAACACTGGACTTCAGGTAGCGGGGTTGCCACCTGATCCATCTCCCACAATGCTGCTTCCGGCACCGAAGTCATGGACGAACAACACACTCATGACCCACGAAACGCGTGCCGCTGCGTCTGATTTGTTCGAACGATACGAGGACGAAGAAAGTCACGAACCCAGCCCACAGTTGCAGCGAAGTCACCAAGGGAAACAACATACTGAAAAGTGTTTCCAAGCTTCACTTACACGAGCTTCCCTTGTTGGCGAGCCTTCTGTATTCACCGAAAATCCATTCCTCCACGATGCAAATTCGGAAGAATACGACGATCGGACAACAGTGCGCTCATCGAGACCAAGATTGGCGCGATACATTTCTGACTACCTCACTTTTGGTGGCCCGGATTCCCCAGAATTTTCAGAACCCTGGAGCCAGGATGTGCCCCTAAGACCAGTAACTCCAGTTGATATTACGATGGTAATACAAATGATACAGATGCATATTCATCAATTTCCATTGCGGCCATTACCTGTCGAACATACGAGTGGGCTTCTGCGGATTTTTGAAGAGTACAGAAAGGCAAAAGAAGAAGCGAACGTATCAGGAGAGAAGTGGCGAGATATACTGGTAGACTTCACTAATGCTCAGGCTACGTGGGAAGCGACAGAATCGTCTTATCAGTCAGAGATTATTCGTCTCAGGTCAGTAATCGGGAAGGGTGCATCTGGGATGACCGGGCTGGCAAAAGCACAGCAAGGCATGGCGATGGAAAGACAGAAGACCCAAAGAAGACCGTTCTCAATAGATCGAGGACGATCAGCTTACGATGATTTTACGCTCGAGCAGCTGGATAATGAAATTCGATCCAAGAGCCAGCAAGGTAAGGACCCCCCTACGTAATTATTTGTTGATTGTTATCAGCTAAATTAACATCCGGCAGTACATCCTGCGCGCCCATCGTCACCATCAGAGAAGATGGCTGTGTTGTCCAGGCATCTTTCGAAGATAAATGTGAAGCACGAACTTCTAGTTGGGACTCCGCCGGTACATACTCCGAAGACCGCTTTATCTCGCAAAGTGAAAAGCGAATTGGATCTGATAAATATGGAACGACAGAATTCGAGGAAACAATCTCATCGCGTTCCGTTGCCGACCACGATAACACCGTTCGAATCATCATATAACGGTGACTACGGCTCTAAGGCGACCATGGACCCGGTGGTTGAGACTGAGGCCTTCGTTGCCTTGCGAGAGCTGGCTACTCTGGTGGCACGACGTAAGGGCATTGATCATAATCGTTTTACTTCACAGGTTTTGGAGCTTCTGTTCATCTCTGATATGCACAGTCATGACGAACAGGATGAATTCGAACGGAATGATGCTACTGATCCCAGGGTGAGCGGAGAAACAAGCCAGGCCGACTTAATTCACCAGTCCTATAGCCATCGTTCGCTGGAAGAAAATTCGGAGCAGTCACAATGCCCCGCCATGGCCAAGTCCCGAAGGCACTTCTCTTTTGAACCCGGGGACGACTTCCTGAAATCACTCAACGAAAACTTCCTAGAGCCCAAGTTAAGCCAAGAGCTGGAAATGTTTAAGAACAACCGGCCAAAATCCCAAGCAGGTTCGCAATCAACGCAGTCTTCTGGCACATGTAGTCCTTCACTGGACCAGATGCTTGCAAGCGACCTGAAAGAGAGCCAAGTACTTGGTGCTGATACAAGAAGGTCTTCCAAAATCCCTAGCCCAGTGCATAAGCCTTTGATAGCTGCACAGCGTCGAGAGAGTTCTAGGTCAAACTCGCATAAGAGCACCAGCCTGATCGGTACGCGACGCATTTCAAATTCAAGCATCATCACGACAATTCGTCAAGAATCTAACGAGGCACTACTCCCACGCATGAGTAGAGGCAATTCTGGTATCAGACTGCTCGACACGGAACAGCAACAGCTCGTCGAAAGACATGAGTCTTCTAGGTCATCGAAGAGTGGAAAGCAGAGATCATCTGGTGGCCCTGCGCTGACAGCAGCTCAAAGAGCAGGTAGAATAGTCCAAATGGAACCTGCCCAGGATGTGCACAGTATACCAGGGGAAGAGAATGTGAAGTTTGCAAAAGAAAGGTCTCGGATCAGAAAGTGTTAGCCAAAGGCCAATTAACCTGAATGGCCATGCGAAATCTCATCATTCGGATAATGAGCTGGTGGACTGGGAAGGTAAATGTCGCATGAGGTTAAGAGAACATGGGCTGCGGATGGTGGGAAATTCGAGAGAATCTTTCACCTAACGCAACCAAGGTGAAACCATGGATAGAGTTATCGCCTTGGGATGAGTATTCGATTTGTTCTAACATAAGCACTATACCTGTCACTCGAATTGAATATGTGAGGTCTGTTAGTGGTCAGCGAGTGCAAGTATGGCAGGGGTAGGCTAATATTTTCCAGGATGAAGGAGCAAGGCGAAAAGAAATCAAAGATATCACAAACTTTGTCCATGACAGCACCGGAACTACGGAGTGGATGATATTGAGGGGCATGTCACAGTGCAGCGTAAAATGAGGAGCCGTAAGGAGAATTGCCACTGTCTCGCAAGTCACAGGATGACATCGACCAGCAGCCGACATTAGCACGAACGCAATAGCGGGCTCTTTTCGAAGTGGATGAGTCGAGAGAGCTGTAATATGACCACGTATTCCGAGGAAGTCTGTTCCCTCCCCTTTGGAGGGCCCACGGTCACCATCGGTTTACGACGTAACCTCAATAAGAGGGACCTAGACGGGGCCGATTGTGGCACCTATTGCCACCGTGAGCTGAAAGAAGACATTACGCGTCGTTCTGTGGTAAGTAGAAGATGATCAAGATGCGGGACGTTACGCCGTGACAAGCAATCAATCATGCAGTTCCATACAAAGCAACAGAGACGGAACGCCACAGATCGACACGCCACAATGTGGCGCAGCAGAGAACGCCAAAGGGAACGGTACGGTACAGGATGAAATGCGCTTGGAGGGGAGATGAGATGCGCGCCGATCGGTGGCATCACACGGGATATCATTGATTGGTGAGGAATTATCCGATGTCACCAGAGCCTGGACGGGGGGTTTGATAAAACCTTGTCTACATTGCAGGCTTTTGTGCAGCACGGAAGCAGACCTAACGAGGTGCCGAACAAGACCCAGACCTTACGAGTACCTCGTGCAAGTAGGTGCAGGTACGTACCTAGGTAGGTATGCAACTAACTAACTACTGACCTTGACGAAGATGACAAAACACACGCTGTTGTGTTGTCTCGTCAATTCCGCGACCGCCAGACTGCTCGATGTCACAGTAATTACATTTGTACTGTGCAACTCAAAGTCAAAGTAACCACTTGTAGATTGTCAGTCAGTCCATTTGCGACTCTAGTCTAGGTGAGGTCTACGGCGGGCCACAGACCCGTATGTCTCCACTTGGACCCCGCGGCTCCCATCGCGTGATTGATGTGCGACCGTCTCCCGCATCGCCTTGGGTTCGATTCGCATGTTGTTCCTCGATCGCCGTCTGGCTACCAAATTTCCGCCACACTTATTTTTACACGATAATGACCATTCCGCGCGGCAGAAACTCTCCACTACTCTCTAGTCTCTCCGACCCGACTCGTAACTTTTATTACTACAGCATCGTGTAACTGTGTACACTCTACACCGTACATACACTGTACCAATCTAGGTAGATACTGTACTACTCCATACTGGTACACATTCTACATACCCAGATTTTCCGCCCCTCTGAACAGCGGGACCTCTCGGAGTCCACTACTCTCTTCTAACCATGCAAGCGGAATCTGCCCCGACACTTCATCTTCTTCTTTTCTTCTGCTTTCCTTTTCTTTTTCTGCCAATACGCCAGAGAGAGAGAAAGCCAACCAGCGCGCCCGCCAGCAACTATCTTATCCAGGCTGGGCTGTCATAGTTTGCCATTTGCGATGCGAATCATGCGTTTCCGATCTGCTTCGGCATCGGCTTCTGACTTTGGCACTATTCATGCTGCTTGAAGCTGTTCAATGTTTCATGCTTGATTGCTACGAGTTGCATCACAGTGACCAAAGAGGAAGGGAAATTGACGAGGGTATCCCTCCTGCTGCTGAGGCTATTCGCTCTTTGCCCACGTAGAGTATCAACAGAACGCGTGAACTGTGAGATTGCTATGGAGTTATGACAGAATTGAGAGCTTTGATACCGCTCATTGGTGACCGAAGGGGTAAGGCGCCCGTTTCGCGGACTCCTTAATCTCGGCTCGACCGTACCAGAACAGAGGATTACGTCTGACGGTTGGACTCGAGCAGACTGCCCAGTGCCCACACGTTGGAGGCGGGCGGCGGGCGAGTTGGAAAATTCCCAAGCGATACGGCGGCTGATTGAGCTCGAGCTCGCCCAAGCTACAGGATTGGCCATATGGCCCCCGTGTAACTCTTCTCACCTCGTACTTGTATCAACGTGGTAAGGTGGGCGCGAGGCAAGGCAAAGTAAGGTTAACATCCTAGGCCATCGTTCTGTTGGCGGCGGATGGCGGGGTTTACCCTCGTCGCCCATCCGTCGCTCCCACGCAGGGGCAGAAAGGCTGGAAGCGCAATTCGCATCTCATGCGCGGCTGCTTCATTGCCTGCTGCTGGGTACTCAACTCAGTGGGCGGCGGCCGACGCCGGTAGCGGTAGAAAAGGATGCCGCGTGGAGTGTGCAGCCGGGGAAGCATGGCAAGTAACATGGGGGGTGTGGATGGATGGGATGGGATGTGAGGACACGGAAGGGGAAGGGGAAAGCCAATGTAGCGAAGCGCGCACCCTCGCTGCAAGATGCATTTTGGTCTAGTAAAATGGAAATGAGGGAACAAGAGAATTGGGAATGAGGAAATGAGCTGATGATGGATGAATGGGGGCCTCTAGCGTCTGGCGTGTGGGTGTCTAATCTCTCGCCTTCTGGTCCTCATCTTCGCCTCTGGCGCACTTCCAGATGAGTATTTGGGATTTCTGGTACCTCCGGATCGCGAAATGCCATAAGTTAGTACGGGAAAACGCCGTGAATGCCAACGCACACGCCGCAAAGAAGACGTTTAGGTGGACAGTACGTACCGATTTCCCATGCCAGGCCTGACCAGGGCACCAAGGGCCGTCTAGCGTGGATGTTGCGGACGAGCCCTTTTGGGCTGATAATTACCGGTCCTTTGGGGGGAAATAGGAAAGGTCTTGGACGGACTGGCCGCTTTTACAGCAGTTAGGGTGTACGAGCCACAGAAGCCTCGCACAAACACTCGATCACGACTGGCTGGAATGAGTGTGGCAGTTGAGAGAGGGGAGGGGTGGTTGTGAGATTCGAGAAACGATGCGCTGGGACCGAGTACTGCGTAGTGTGGTCACTGTGGTGTATGGAGTACCTATGGTGTGTATTGGTGTGGCACAGGGGGGGGGAAGGAAGGAGGGGGAAAGGATGGATTCTCAGGGCCGAGAATGCATCGCTCGCGGGCGCCGGTTCTGCAGCGACAATCACTCCCCTTTTGAGGGGAGAAGAAAGCTTCTGGATGAAGATCGTAAGACGTAGGGCAAAGTGGCTGTGCAGTCTGGGATATCACAAGGACGAATAGGTGAATGGATGATAGTCTGATGTGGACGCGACCATGATGATTATGATGATGAATGATGTTGGTGGTGTCGGCTCTCGGAATCCAACAGCGAGAGAAGGTGTAGAGTTAATTAGTTTGATTTGAGATTGGATGAGAGGAAGTGAGATATATGGGAGATATTGATTGATGGAAGTGGAGGAGAGTTAGCATGCCATTAGCCACAGAGGGAAATAAGTGCTGGTTGTGAATATTTTACCTCGTACCTCGTAGGTTCTTGATATTAGGTTATTAGTTACTGGTTATTTGGTTATTCGCAGTATTAACACTCTCTCGCTCTGTACTCCGTACGGAATACGGTAATAATTAACTTGCCATCGATACATACCATCTATCTATGTCTGTCCGTCTTTCCTGATCGTTCTCTGCCGACCTCCATTCTCGAGTCTCGGTATGTACGGAGTACTGATAGTCACCTTGGCTTACACCTGACCGCATCTCTTCTTCTTCCGCTTTACATTGGAATCTGCCTCATGCATCATCAATCTGAAGGTTTCCTATCCGATTTAATTCTTACACCCGCACTTCCCTCTCTATCAACATCTTATCACATCTACTACTCTGTACTGATACCACGTACACACCCATCACCCGATTCATGTATGGATGTACATACTCCGCACAAGTACATACAAGCGCGAGATGAGCCCCATCTACGATTACTGAAAAGGCAAAAGGAACAGCTGCCGTTCGATCCAGTCGAAGCGTTGTAACTGCTAGCTCCGATAAAAAAGACGCCTCACCTGACCGACCCTCTCTCTCTCATAACAACAGTACAAGTACAAGTATCTATCTTACTTTTACTCTTTTTTATTACACTACTTGCACTTGAATCGTTCTATATTCTACTGTGTATACCTACGGAGTACCTGGTTACCCATAATTACAGTTAAAACCATAACAATACCTAAGGCTAGTCCTAGCTCCTGTCCAACCTCATACCCGAATCTTATAGCCTCCTTCTTACGGTTCCCTCTCCTCTCGTCTCTCTCTCACTCTCCCTCCCTCCTGAGTCGGAAGACGTCCTACACCCTACCCTTTCCCCCCCTAGTAAATACCGTAGCTTCAAGTAGCCCACACTACACCTCCCTCCCTCCCTCCCTCCCTCTCACACACACCCCATCCTAGTCCTTGTTGTAGCTCCATCCGCCGACCCTGGGCATTTGTGGCTTGATCTACTTGTGGTTGTGGCATCTACCTCCTCCCGTTTCATCCCAACTTCCTTAAGGTCACTTGAAAGCCTCTCCGTCCGGCCTTTTCTTCCCTAGCCTACCTTACCTTACCCTACTCGTACCCTACGGGCCTACCTACCCTACCTACTACCTAGCCTACCTGGACCTGGACCTACCCTAGCCTACCACTCACTCTCTACCTACCTGGTCCGACCTACTACTTACTTACTTACTTACTTACCTCGACTACCTACCTACCTGCCTACCAACTGTCTCTCCGACTTCTTCATTTTGATCTCTCGATGCTCCACGCTCCCAGTTAACGTGTGCTTCGAGCTCTCCAGCGATGTTTCGAAATAGGTGAGTGCCTTTTCTTACTACTTCTGTTGACCTACTGCTGTCTCGTCCCATCCTGTCATCGACAGGTGGGTGGATGGTTGGTTGGCGATCTCGCGTTGCGCGTATTATTCTCTTCCCACCCAGAGAGCGAACGATACTGTGGGTATGAACAAGATTCTAATGCGCTGGCAGGACAAACTCGCAGAAACCCAACGATGAGCTGCTTGAGACCTTCAGGGCTTCATATCCTCATCTCGCGCACACCACAAGGTCTCAGTCGCTCAGTAGTCCTTCTGGAGTGACTGCACCTTCCTTAACTGATGCGCTCGATGTAGCCCACCACAACACTCGGTACGTTTGGCCGCCCTCCCACCTCCCCCCCCATCGCCTCTCTCTATGCGCGATCCACCAGATTATTCGCAAAAGATGCACTGGCTGGGAGCGCATTCCCAATACTCGTTTTGTCTATATTCTGTTTTCTTTTCTTGATTATACAACCTCATCAGATCTCTTGAATTCCTTACGATTGCGCTTGTATTATTATGGTCATGATTGTTTTGGTGAACCCCCAGCTCACGCTACCTAACAGGCAATTTGGCGACCACGAGGACATCAAAGACCAAGACCCGACGCCTCGTGGTAACAACGAACCATGGAGATTCACACCATCTCTCCTCGACCCAAACAGCTTTGCATTCGCCTCTTTCGCTAATCAACCGCCTGGATACTATACTCCTACTCCTGGTGGCACCAACACCCTCTATCACAACCAGGCCGGCGACCTGCACACGCCCGGCTTCAGCTTTGGACTAGGAACCCCACTGTCCCTGCCCACCTCAGAAGGTGCCCTCCATGTTGGCCAAAATGTCCCTCCCAGCCATCTCCAAGGCTTCAACCCTAATGCCTTGGGGACTCATCATCATTTCCAGAATCAGAATCCATTCGCCTTGCAGCCTACGCATACTTCATCCTTTGCGCCGCACCAATTTTCACACCGTCCCTCTGCTTTTGAGCATGCGCCGCTCGCATCCACCCAGGAGCCCTCTCCCATTGACAACGTCATGCCTGATGTGGAAATGCAGGAGCAGTCGCCCATAGTCGGCTTTGCGGCACAGCCCATCGTGGAGACTATTCAGACCCAACTTGCCCCTCCTCAACCGCCCACCCAGAAGTATGTCAGCCGCAACATCGAAGAAGCAGCGCCATCGCCCCCTCTCCAAAGTCCCAGTTCAATCTCGCTTACAAATAATAGTTTTCGCTATCATGTCACTCTGAATGCCCCCACAGCAATGATCAAGCACGCAGAAGAGATTCCAGTCACATATCTCAACAAAGGTCAAGCCTACTCCATCTCTCTCATCGACACTGCACCTACTCATGCGTCATCTGTCCCCGTAAAGTACAGGACGTTTGTCCGCATCTCTTTCGAGGACGAGCAACAGCGCCAGCGCCCAGCAGCTTGCTGGCAGCTGTGGAAGGAAGGTCGCGGTACGAACGAAGCGCATCAACGAGGCGGGCGCCTACAAGCTGTGGAATTCGTCGATCCTAGCCAGGTTGGTGGCGGCGACATGCAAGGGCGACCAAAAGTCGAACTTGAATGCGCTTCTTTTGATGGCTTCGCAGTAACTTGGACCCCCGTGCACAATACCGCGCCCGAGTGCTCTATCGCTGTGCGCTTTAATTTCCTCTCTACCGACTTCAGTCACTCCAAGGGTGTGAAGGGCATACCCGTCCGATTGTGCGCGAAGACCGAACTGGTTACTACAGGACCTGGGTCGCCTCCGGATGGTGCGCAGGCTGAACTCTGCTACTGTAAAGTGAAGCTATTCCGCGACCATGGCGCCGAGCGCAAGCTTTCCAATGACGTCGCCCACGTGAAGAAAACGATCGACAAACTGAAACAACAGATCGCACAGGTGGAATCAGGCATGAAAGATTTCGGCAAGCGGAAACGAAGCGGTTCCATCTCCAAGGCGACTGCGAGCACGAGGCCCGGCAAGGTTCCAAAGCATAAGAGGACGTGGTCCATGTCTTCAGCCAGCTCGGCGTCCGGAACGAGAGCTCCCGCCGAAGAAGACCTTCATCACAAGCTGGCCACACTGCAGGACATGTTCAGCTCGACCCGGCCGACCAGTGTGCTCTACCTCAAGGGTGAGGAGGCAGACGACCCGGACCTTCACCCTGTGCAACTTTCTGGAACCCCGCAAGATCTCGCTAAGATCGATACCAATGTAGACTCAACCATGTGGGAAGGGCAAAGCTCGAACACTGGTGCAACCTCGTCCATTGTATCTCCGACTCCTAGCTCACTGTCGCTTCACTCCGGTGGGCGAAGGACATCGTTCCAGCAGCCAACTCCCTTTCAGCCGCCGTCTCGAATGCCCTCCAATGATTGGCGGAACCTTCCCCAAACAGCAACAGGAGATCTCAAACCCCACGGAGGAGTCACAGCTGGTTCTGATGTTCCTACGAAAGTCCAAAGGCCATACAGTGACGATCATGCCCTTTCTGGGTGGATTGAGGCCTTGGGTGTCGATCAGACCTACCAACCGCCACCCGAGCCAATGTTGAAGCCAGGTACGTTTGCCGATTGCCCCACTCTCATAACATCATATACTAATTTTATCGTTTCCAGTTGCGTGCTTCTTTGTACAACCTAGAATTGCAGGAAAGCAACCCGACGACAATTACTTCCGCGCCGTCTACCTGATGGAGCGAAGCGTGAAAGCACTCGTTGGATGCATTGCCATGAAGATCAATATCGAACCCACTAAAGTCACACGGACCATTCGAATCAATCAGAAAGGTCTTCAAATCCTAATCGACGACGATGCCGTCCAGGAGATACCAGAGCAGCAAGACATGACCGCCGAGTTCCACGAAATTGTTCCCGTCCAACCAACTATGAAGCGCGAGTGGGATGCAGGTCCAACGGATATTCAAGTAGATGGAGACATCGGCGTTGTTGAGAATGTGAACTCGACCGGTTACGAGCTTCGACTTCTCTTCTAAGAATCCGGCGTTACTCGCGGCCACACACCCCCTTTCACTCGGCTCTACAACCCTAATTGATGAATCATAAAACCATAATGACCACGTACTACCATTCGTATCGTTGAAGCGCACGCTGGTCGCTCTTGGAATCCATTTACATCCGTCGCTTCGCCCCTCGACCTTTTGGCGTTATCTAAACTTCCGAAGATACCACTGCCCTCGGCGACCTTTCATTTACTTTCATTTGTTCGCACGTACCGTTTTTCTTCCTTTCTACGATACCCATTTTACTATCACATTACTCTTTTTGGCAAGTTTAAGATTTGGCAGGGATTGAAGTGGAGGAATAGGGGCCATACCCACGTACACAAGGCACGCATTGGCCATTACAATCATCGTCATTTATCATATCTCGTACACAAGCAATCAGTTGATTACATACACAATGAGGAGGATATTAATCGTTTGGATGGTACATACTCGGAGACAATCTCAGGGGAAGTGAGCAACCCAGACGATGATAATCTATATTCAAGATTCATACCACATACACTCCAAAGGTGCACTCTCTATTCCACTACAACAATCATTGTTGATAATTGGTTCTTACGCTGCGTTTGTCACCCAGCTTCGGCAACCCAAGGATTATCGGAGTTGACCCCATAACGTTTATGCTCCCCCGCAGTCTAGTTAATTGATGACAGGGTGGAACTCCTATCGGGGAAGCTCAGCATACGCACTATTCAGATCATCCAAAGAACAAAGCGTCAAATGCGCCATGACGGTCAACTTTCCACAACAATCAAATCAATAGATTGACCTGAATCAGCCATTGGGTGCAGGGAAGGGTACGTTTGCCACATTCAAGACGCGCGGCTCTTCTTTTCCAATACTGCGGCACAGTAGGTATCTGGACGGTCATCTCATACGACTACCATTGTGTTTTTCTTCTCCATGAGGTCAAGTAAATGCTTGCAGCCACAGCAAAGCTTGGCATTTTCATTGGCGCGTAGAGCCTAGCACGCTTACCTGTTTTAAAGACGGCGAAAATTAGTCTCTGCGTTGGCCTTGTCCGATATGACATGATGGTGAAGAAAAGGGAATAGTTGAGGCTGGGACACATGCTTGGTCGCAACCCGCAGCTAACACTAATCTCAAGGCTTATCGTCATCGTACATAGAGTCTCCACCAATCACGTGTGCGATACTTATACCCCGAATCGCTTCCAAGTCACCGCGACAGTGGCTACAGATCCTGCATCGAGGAGTCAAGGGCCGAATACCAATGGCTTTGAGTTATGGCTTGTCTTTGAAACCATACGTTTTGCGGCTTCGCCCGTTGGCAGACTGTTTGGCAGCACGAGGATTATCCTAGCCGACAAGTGACATTGATGAGCTGGCGGGAACTCTACACCGCATTTCTCCTGCCAGAACGTCGAAGACAAAGATGCTTGATGTCACTCTCACAAATCTATCATGAAAAGTCTGAAGGTTTTTCACTTGAACGGGCCGAAACGTGAACGCAGATGAGGACTTGCAATGAATCGACAATCGCAGGGATTCGGACATATCGCAATATGATGCAAGCTGCAACCCACGTGTTCAGTCTTTTGAAGGACGAACTGCCCCAGCCCAGATACCCTTATGCAAGGGTCTTTGCCTGCGTTCGATTGGCACTTCTCCAATCCGATCAGATAGGGCGGGCCAGGGCTGCTAGTTAGAAGTTTCTTTGGAGACGTATCATAATAACCGCGATCTCTATTCGCCCACGCGGTCACGTCTAAAGCGAAAAGACTTATGGCTGTTCAGCTCCTACGCATTCCATGGTAACGCTCATGTAGGGACGCGTAATGTGACAAAGATCGAGGCCTGTAGATAAATGAGTTTGCCACTTTGCGGTTCCTTGCAACGTCTGGGAACCATTAGGAGAACTCCGTGTGCTCCTCACGTTCGCCTTCGCCTTCAGGCGACTTCCCCACTAAGGAGCCAAGTAACAGTCCGGGCAGTTTGACCGAAAAGTCTGATCCAATATGCGTGTGCACACGTTCGATCAGGGGATAGAATCTAATCATAGCAAGCGAAAGAATTGACAGCTCTGAAACGGAAAGTTAGAGTTGCATCACAGCATTCTTGCCCAATCATGAGTACAGATCTGCAGATCTGCCCTGACGATTACCGCTTTTGGTCATATCAGTTATATGGAATGAGCTACAGGTAACAGCGGCACTAGACTTGGTACTACCGAAGACGTTGGCTTATCGCCACACTTTGCCACAGTTCATGTGAGCCACAATTCTGTGATACGCTTAGAGTCAGGCAAGTCCACGGAGATTCGTTCTGTGTCTTGTGGGAGACGACGACTGTGGCGAAGGCTGAAGATGAATGGATCGGCTCGGCCGCCCGGCCGTGTGCACAAGAACATCAAGCCGCTTCTGAGTCACAAGCTTGGAGGGATGTGTTAACATGTGGCTTTACATTCGCTGCATGGAACAGACCGTACTCGACTCGAGGGTCACGGTGAACAGTTCAGGAAAGCTTTACCCCCGATGGAATGAGCTTGATGAGTCGAAAAGCCGGGCATTTTCTACTATCGGAGCGGAATCAAATTCGGTGCTCCATCCTGAGCCCTGCATATCTTGGAGTAGTCGTAATGGACCTGGCAAGATACGGAGTATTTTACGGCAGTCTGTCAAATGTTCGGACGTTCTGTTCAGTGTATAGTGGTGGACCCTGCGCGCGGACGTGGGGATAAGCTTCTTCCGTCATCGTGGTACACAGGTCACTAGCCCCTTGACGTGGGGAAACGCTGCTCTGCACCATCACAAATTCACAACACAACACACGGGACTGGCACGCCTCGTTCAATCTGAACGCTAATAAGGCCTAATCGGACCTCGCAAAGGTAAACCTTCGCAACCTAGTAATGATCTTCATTCATGTCCGCGTCAATAAATCGTGTCAGTTATTGTCTATACCTTGGCACTCCGGCGCGCCGTTAACGATTCCAATCTTTTGATCATAGCGCAAAATCAGCTTTCTCGTAGGTAGACTCTACCTAGAGTGACATGCCCTCGACTACCGGTATAACGCGTTAGAATTGAACCGTGCGACAGGCGGATACGGGCAATGATTCAATACCCAAATCCTCTCGCCTACACGGAGCAACTAGCCGAGGTCAGCTCAACGCCCATCCCCGACATCGATTCTGAACTCAGGATTGGGTTCGGATGCGCTTGGCTTGGTACCGAGTTCAGGCCTGCAGAGATCTCTCACTCTCTAATATTGGTTTAGCTCACCCGCCTGTGTAGATGTATTGGTACAGCTAGCTTAGGTCTGGTACGAGTAAACAATATTGTTAAAGGAACAATCTTGGGGTGCTCGTCCGTATCCCATTGAGATAAATGCATCATTGCGTTATCTTGACTTGAGTACGGGGCAATCGATGTTCCTACGAGGTACACCTAAATGAGACTTTCCCTTGATCGTCTTAGAGCTATCTTTTGTCCCTATAGTTTGTATTGGGGCTGCAAGCCTCCTCGAGCTAACCACGTGCTCGCTATACCGAATGCTCCCGCATAAGAATGAAAGCTCTGCTGTCACCAATATGAGTCTGAGAATCCTCCCTTTAAACACGATTTTTGATATGAGCCATTCTTCAGAATCCAAAGATGGCCAAAAACAAACACGTTATGTAGTGATCACGTGGAAGATCTGCAGTATATTGAAATCTTGGCTAAGAACTGTTTTTCAATGTCAGGTACACAGCCTCGTTTGTAAACAGAGCCAACTTACTGAACCTCACATTTCCTGCATGTTTCTGTAAACCACATTATTTGGTGAATTCGTTAAAGGCCACGAAAAAATCCCTACGTGTCGATGCTGGCATAATCGGTACACAATGGTGAAATTTTGGAGAGTCCTTTTTCCTCGGCGCAGGGTGTGGCGTCGCCGTATTGTCTTCATCGCGTTCATTACGTTCATTTGCGTGACCGTCGTCCGATTTCTCTTTCCCGTCCCGCAGAGGCCCAAATGGGCCGACACCGCTGTGACGCCTAGCGAACGCGCAGACGCCGTCAAAGAAGTATTTGTAGAGGCATGGGACGGATACTACAAGCATGCATTTCCAAACGACGAGCTTCATCCGCTTTTGAACACATATGGAAATTCTAGGTAAGTCATGCGCGCGCTTTTCGAGAGCTTCAAAACTTAGCAATACTAGGAATGGCTGGGGCGCCAGCGCTGTCGAGGCGTTGGGAACCGCCATTGTCATGGATCTCCCCGAAGTCGTGGATCCGATATTGGACTTCATCCCCACAATCAACTTCCACAAGACGCGAAGTACGGTGGATCTCTTTGAGACCACGATTCGCTATCTAGGTGGCATGCTGTCGGCCTATGATCTATTGACCGGGCCGATGCACCATTTAGCACGAAAGGTTCGATAGCATACATTCAATCGCCATGATGACAATTTTCGCTGACGTTCAATAGTCGGACGGTGTTGATGCTTTGTTGACACAGTCTCAAGGCTTAGCAGACCTACTCAAGGTCGCATTCGACACTCGCACCGGGGTTCCACGGAAGAAAGTCTTCTTCAACAACCCGCAGGGAAACAAAGACGATGCGAACTCCGTGGCCGCGGTGGGCACCCTCATTCTTGAGTGGTGTCGGCTGGCCAACCTGACTGGACAGCCGGAGTACAGGCAGTTGGTCGAAAAAGCTATGAAGCCGCTGCTGAACCCAAGGCCGCGGTGGACTGAACCGATTCCAGGAATTCTGGGCAATTGGGTTAATGTCGACACGGGTCTTATCACGGATGCCTGGGGCGGTTGGGGTGCAGGAGGAGACTCATACTATGAGTATCTCATCAAGATCTTTGCATATGAACAGAGTAGATACACTGCCCACAAGGACCGCTGGGTCATGGCAGCAGATTCTGTCATCAAAAAGATGGCCGAGACCCCGGATGGAACAGACCTCAAATTCATCAGCTCAAGCGACGGGCCACTCCTTGCTCACCAGACAGGCCACCTGACTTGCTTCGCTGGAGGCAACTTTATCCTCGCCTCGAAGGTGCTGAACGATACACGCTACTTGGACTTTGGCTTGGAGCTCACGAGAAGCTGCCATGAAACGTACATACGAACGGCAACTCGGATAGGTCCAGAGACGATCAGGTGGTCTCCCGAAGAGCTGAATGAGAAGCAACTCCAGGAACTCGAAGAAAACGGCTATGCCACTCTCCACGCAAGCTTCTCGCTACGGCCCGAAACAATGGAGAGTTACTACTACGCATGGCGGGCGACAAGGGATCCTAAATACCGGGAATGGGCATGGGATGCATTCGTTGCAATCGTAACCCACTGCAAAATGAGGAACAGCCTCGCGCCCATCAACAATGTCAACACTGTCCGGTGGAATTGGAAAGGGGGTAGGCAGGAGAGCTTCTTGTTCTCGGAGCTGCTGAAATATACATATCTCATATTCGCCGAGGTAAGTACTTTCGTCTGGTCTATTTACCAAGGGTGTGTTTTTATTGATGATGTATACAGGACGCTGAGTATCAGTTCAACTACGTGGGGGAAAACGAATGGGTGTTCAATACTGAGGGACATCTATTGAAGGTCGAAAAACCATGGTAGTGCTTGTAAGACGGGGACCTCTATGCTTGAAAACCACAAGTTGGAGGAAACACTGGTGCATGGCAGCGCCATGCGGATACAGAAAAGGTTATTAAGCACTAGGGAAGAGGATGTCAGAGCAGTTGGCGAGTCCTTCAGGATCTCCCAATTGATGCTCCGGGCTTACTTCAGACTCGAACCTTCAGCGAGATGCGTTAATAGCGTGAGCACCCGGCTTGCGGCTGATGATGATGATACCCGACCACCGTCAGATCGAAGAGAGAAGTGGGGATGATACCAAACTAGAACTCCCAATAGAAGTCGTGTCGACTTTGACAATACTTCTTACACAATAATGTGGCTGCACAGATAACGAAGGGATACCTGGGAACAGGACCGCTAGTGACTGAAAATGGGAAGTGCGAGCTGTGCGAAACAATTTGGATGGAGTCATGCATGTATCGTCGTGCAGCACCTTTTCGTTTCTTTTTCTCCTTTGCTTTTTGCGATGATACCACCGAGCCTGTCTTTTCGCTCGGAAGACTGCAAGGCTACAGTATCCTACTGGGAAGACGTCAAGGGACATCATGGTATCTTCAGATGACCATCGCACTGTCCTCACTCACCACAAGGCCGACTTAGCACGGCTTCGTCGAGGAGCTGTCGAGGATCACGAGCGACCGAGCAAGGCCAGGCCAGGCGGTCGCAGGTCGACTCCTACCGTGTCGAATGGCTTTGCCAATTCGTGAATCCCAGTTGCAATTCAACCAAGATTCGTCTCTCTTTCTTCGTTTATCTCTTGGATTCCCTTTTTGCCTAATGTCACTCAAAACACCGCATGCGTTGTGCTGTGCTGAGCCTACAAGATTCCAAATTTCCAAGGGGGAGGGAAAACGCGCGCAATCTCACTCGGCGCTTTGACATCGTAACACACCCTGAAGGAAGAAAGATGATGATGTTGGATGCACGTCGATGGTTCCGACACGGAACACAGCCGGTTGGGCGAACGAACGAAACAACGAAACGAACGACAGGCAAGCAGACCATGCACGAGCCGGATCCTGATAAGTGCTCACCACCCCCGATGCAATGCAATATGCAAAAGAGACGTGACGAGACCGACACGACACGGAAGAATACGCGCCATCGGACGTGCGTGCAATACTGGGCTTACATCAATCATCACCATGCCTTGCCCTACCCTGCTTTACCATGTCTAAACACAATGGCTACTCTGAAATGGGAGGTTAGGTCGTGAATGTGGCTGATTTGCGCAAGTGGAATTGGCCGATGGTGTCCAGGGGGTAGGAGCTCATCACCGGAAGCGATCTCTCATCTCATATTGCTTGCCAACACGGTCACCAGAGATCTTGGTATCATGATGCACTAATTTTCTCTTTCCCATTTTCTAATAAGATGCTGGATGGGTAGGTGGGTGCTGGGTTGGACCGGATACTAGGTAGGCTTGCTCCTCTAGGATTCGGGACTATTGTTCTAGCTGGGGAACAGGGAAAATAGCGGATCTTGGAAAAGAGAGAAAGAAAGGAAGTGTGTGATATGATTCGAATGATGTTCTGACAGGTCGTGTTCCTGCGGAAATTTGGCTCCGATCTCCACGCCCAACCCTACAAGTACAATGAGAATTGCGCCCGCGACGGTGGTATAGACAGATTTGGGAGATGTGTCAGGCCGCATTCGATAGACAACATGTCAATGTTTGCGGGCATATATCGACTTCCCTTTTCAGAGTTCTAATTCACTCGAGGATCAAAGACCAACCGTTATCAACGGCCGCCCGCCCGCCCGTCGCTCGCGTGCACGGAGGCAAACCCATCGAATGATGTACCTATACCTATGCGTATGGATCTCCGTGCTTGATGGCGACACTAACATGTAGCTGCCCCGGTTGTAGGTACAGTAGCATCCCCACGATCTTGCTCCGTTCGGAACAATATTGATAGACCTTGACAATATTCGCATCCTTCTATTCACTACTACGCTTTCAAAGGGCCGGAAACGGCCGTAGCACTTGGAGCGTGAGGTATACACATAGTATCACATACCATACCTGGATGGTCTTCCGATTCCGCGCCGAACTATTGATGCGACTATGCTGTGCCTATGCCTGTGCTGCTGTGTTGTTTTGTACCTGGGGTAAATAGTGCCGAACCCGGGCGCCGGGGCCTCGCGAAAAGGCATAACTTTCGGCCCCTTGATGGGAAGTCTTGACCCGACGAGGTTATACTATTCTCAACGGAGAATTGACATCATGTCTCCTGCCCTCCCCTGACGCTCTTACTCATTCAATGGACAGTGCTTAAAGCGCGAAGTCCTCGGGGTTTAAATGTTGTTAAAGCGGCGTTGTGATGTATGGAGAACTGTGGCTGGTGAATTATTGGATTTTGCTTGGGGTTCGATGACTTGCTACATGTTAGATTCCGGGTTAGTGTTTGGAGGTATAAAGGCATCATTTCCACTGTTAGAGTGTGGGTCAACCGATACAAAGGGCTGAATGGGTTGCAAAATGAATGTGAAGGCATGACATAGGTCAGAAAGGTAGAGGGAGTTGTGTGCAGGATTATTGAGCTTCTAGTGGTTAGAAAGGAGAATAGGAGGATAGGGAATAGTGCTCATGGGTCATTTTGAATTGGTGACTTGAAAGGTGGAAAGGGGGGACGAAAGGGCAAGTAAGGATATCAGCCAGAAGGTTGTCGTCTCACGATGCGGATCCCCTCATTGTTCACAGGTGCTTTGGTCTTCGATCACTGGGGTGTGATGATTGTGGTATGTTGAATAGTCTCTTCGATTTGAGCGTACTTCGAAAGACCAAACCAAGGGTCAACCGTAACATCAATTGCTGCTGGCCAAAAAAATTCGATACCATCCATTTCCAGCCGAGGACCATGTTCTTCACAGCGCACACGATGATGTTTGTAAGAGGAAACGAGCGGGCACAGGAATTCCATGGGACGAAAGTGTCGAGACACAATTGACGTTCGGCCTGCGTGGCCAACAGATTGATTTTGCCCAAGAGGAGCATGCCTCTTCTACCCAAACGCCGGTATGGTGCACTTTCCCGACGCATCCCTCATGACGAATGAGACCTTGATCCACCCTATTCACATGCGCGAACTTTTTACTTCCTTCGGAAAGAGCAGCCCTCTGTCAAGCGAGCCTTGCCACCAGTTGGCTGGCAAAGGACCTGTGAGCATCCCTGGCAGACGACGACTGTGTTGGCGTGCGAGAAGACGGTGGTGATGGTGAAGCAGCCGGGGCACTTGACATCCATGAAGAAGCTTCGGGGAGCGGGGACGAGGGTCTGGAGGTCTTCGCGTTAGACATTGAATTCGGAGAACGGGGTCATGTTCGTTGGCGAACCTTGAGCTTGTGCTTGCGAGCCTCCGACTGAGGAGTCGGGTTGAGGAGATCGACGGCGAGAACCTGATGGGTTGCAATGTTAGCACTGCGATATTCTTTTCCAACAATCCTGCTCTTTCCCTGCGCTTCTTTCCTTCTCTTTCTTCTCCTCACAATCTCTCGTCCTCAATCAATGCCAATTGCGTTGTGGAGGCATTAGATTTCTCGCGCCCGGGATTTCAGGATTTTTTTCGTCAGCGATTCCCCTTCACGTACCATTTTGCTTGTCTATTCTATGTGACTTCAAAATCGGCGGCCAGCTGGTTGATGGGGTAGTCTCGGGAAAGTTCGCGATATTTGCTAATTTCAACATTGTGGTCCTCGCTTGGATGCTTAGATAAGCACAGCACCATTTCACTAGCGCCATTACGTCGGTGTGTGGACGTCTCTTTAGGACTTATTATCAAAAGCCTCATCAAAAGACTTATTATGGACATTCCTAGTTGTACAAAACTAGGCTATGAAAGGGTTCACTATTCATGAATGTAATATAGTAAATAAACCCTTCGTTTAATGATGTCAGTCGTCGAGTTCTCGTCCAAAGTCTATCAACCGTAGCTTTCGCGCATCTCGAGGATGATACTGTGCTATCTTCGCCCTAACCAGAAATCTCGAGGCGGCAGAATCGCGCTCGAGGTCACAGTAAGCCTTGCCTCCTCCCGGGCCAGTCAATGTAGCAAAAAGACTCTCGATCAGCTTTCGCATGTCATTGTCGGCTGCTTCGGCCTCTCCTAGCTGTTCGCCCTCGTCCATCGCCTTGTCACCCCAGATTTGGTCAATCCTACGCTGTCTCAAAGTATCAGAAGGTGCCTTCTTCGTCGATTTCACCTTGCCCTTCTTCGTGAATCCCACGGCCAGCATGTCGTCTTCGACCTCTGGCAGGTCTCCGACGACCGGCCCTCCAAGTTCTTCAGCTGCAAGCATTGGTGACAAAATCTCAGTGACAAATTCGTGAAATGCTTCGCCGAGCCGGGCGAACTCCCCGTCATAGATCTCCTTCTGCTCGCGCTTAGCTGCTATAAGGTCTTTTGCGAGCTGTGCTGGTGTCTTCTGCGATCGATCCTGACTTTGAGCTCGCAGCCGCTCAAGCCGCCCTTCCAGAGCTTGGGCGAGTAGATGTGCGTCGCGTAAGTTTGCATTCTCTTTCTGTAGGGTCGATTCAGTTCTAGAAAGTCGTGCTTCTGTGCTTGCTATTGCGTCTTTGGTCTCCTTGACAGTCTGCTGGATGGCTCGCGCAGCCAAGAGAGAAGGGAGTTCTGAATCACGAGAAGGCAAGAATGGAGCGACCGGTTGGAATTGTGTGTATGCTTGTTTTACCGCGAGCAACTGCTTAAGTCTTTCTCGAGGATCAATAGCTGCATATGCTGTCCTCTGCACATCGCCCTGCACTGCTAAACGTAACTTTGCAGTCTTAGTATGAGTTCATGTTCGATCTTGATAGCTTTGCACTTACCTTCTCCAGAGCTGCTTGCTGCTCTGAGACGCGGCCTTGCAACTCTTTAATGGTTTGCTCGAGGCGTGTTTTGGTGTGCGACGCGTCCACGTCCATTAATTCACCCTGCATTTCTCGCGCGTCCACAGCATATCTCCGGATATTTGTGAGTGTCAGCTCATGAATTTGTTCCATGTTTATAGAAGAGCCCCAAGACGAGCAGCTTCTACTATTTGCGTTGTGTAGCTGAGTGCTCGTCGTCACACAACAATCTGGGTAGTTAGAGCGGGTAATGATTGATTGGCTTGAAGATCGTTGGTATAAAGATCTCCAAAATTCGAGGAATGGAAGTCAGAACGACCACAGTCAGTACGCAAAGGTCCCTAACGCATGAGACTGAAACGGCACGGGTACTTTTCATTTGTTATTTTCTGAGATCAAATTGAAGAAAACCATACAATCATCGACATGTAAAGAGTAGTCGAGTGCAAAGTCACGTGACCATATGAAGCAGCCAAGCCGCTAAGGAAATCTCCACTTCCCTTAAGGCTTCACGTCGACTTCCTTGATTGTTGTCGACGTTGCTGTTACTCCTCATCAACATCAACCTCTCTACTTCCCCCCATCTCAGCTTTCGCTGCGCTCAACAACGCCCTTTCCCATACTTCAATTGTTTGCGTCTCTGCGTGAAGGACAAGCCCTCATCGAGCCTGCCCTGCCACTTTGGGACAGCGACCTCACCTCAAAAGGTTTGACGAGCGGTCTCTCTACATATCTCCCTCTACTCGACCTCCAATCCTCAACTGCCCATACTCTCCTTTCGGCATCCTCGTCCCTCTTTCACAATCACCAGCAACTCTTCGCTCTCTTGAAAGTTGCTTGCCTCGAACCTCCTATCACCACACACACCTACACGCTCTCCAAGCCCTCAACTCCCAGCTTTTCGACGACACTTCCTCGCTCCTCCCAGCCCAGCCCGTCGCCCAACCCCATTCCAATCGCCAGCACCAGCACGTTTTCTTTCGCAGCCCCCGCTGTATATAACGTGGAAAAGAATCGAAGATTATTCAATCTGCAAATTAGCAGCAGTTCACTTGCGCCTCGGAACGTGACGAGCTTCTGTGCCTTTTTGAACAGCTCATAAAGTTAGGAGATATGTCTGCCTCACCTACTATTGCCGCGTCCTCGACAAAGCGGCCCTTGGAGGAGCCCTCCTCCCCTGCCGGACCCAACGATCAGCCTGATGCCAAGCGCCCTGCCCTTGATAAGGCAGTCAAAGACGACTCTTTGACAGCTGAAGATATTAACATTGCCGAGCCAGTCAAAGGCGATGGTATTGCTGCCGAAGATATCAAGTCTGAGGACACCATTGCTGAGGCAGATGCGGAGGTTGACAGTGCTGCACAGAATGGTACCGAGGCCACACAGCACTCTGATACAGTTGTCCCTGATGCTCCAGCTGCCATTGCCATTCTAGACACACAGCCTATCCAGTCCACCTCTAGCGCCAATGGTCGCCCCGGATCGAACAGCACCCATGAAAATGAGACCAACTGGCTTCACCTGAGGGCTTGTATCAGCACCCAAGAGGCAGCCACGATCATCGGAAAGGGCGGCGAGAACGTAACCCAGATTCGCCGCCTTTCTGGAGCTAAATGCACCGTTAGTGACTACTCTCGCGGTGCTGTCGAGCGCATTCTGACTGTGAGCGGTCCGGTCGATGCGGTCTCAAAGGTAAGAACATCAATCAAAAAATGGGTTGAGATTTGTGTTACTAATCTCTAATAGGCATTTGGTCTCATTGTCCGCACCTTGAACCAGGAAGATCTCGAGTCACCTTCTACTTCTGCGTCCAAAGCCTACCCAATGCGCCTTCTCATCCCACACATTCTCATCGGCTCTATCATTGGCAAGGGTGGTGTTCGCATCCGCGAGATCCAAGAAGCCTCAAACGCTAAGCTCAATGCGTCGGACACGATGTTGCCCAATTCGGGCGAACGCTCACTTGTCGTTCTGGGTGTCGCCGATGCAATCCACATTGCTGTTTATTATGTTGCTCAGACATTGGTGGAGCAGTTGAGTGAGCGCTTTGGCGGTCCTGCTGCTTCGCAGTATGCGACACGTACTGGTGGTGCTGCGAACGTTGTCCCAGGTGGAATGTCGGTCCAGCCTTACGTCCCCCAACCTGCTGGTGGACAATACCAGCAGCCTGCCAACTTCCGCCGCCACGAGCAGCATGCTCAGCGTACTCCGTCAAACTCTGGGTATGGCATGCCATATGGGCAGCATCCTCACCAACAGCCTGCCCAGCCTGCAATGCCTTATGGAGCTGGCTCACCAAGTCGCGGACCATATGGCGCTGCCATGCCACAACAGGCCGGTCCCTATGGTGGTCACCATGCCGGTGCGCCAGTTGCTCATGCAGCTCCTAATCAGCCTGTGCAGATGCCCGGCCAGCCTCTAACCCAGCAGATCTACATTCCCAATGACATGGTCGGCGCCATCATTGGCAAAGGTGGTGCTAAGATCAATGAGATTCGTCAACTTAGTGGCAGTGTCATCAAGATCAATGAGCCCACTGACAACAGCAACGAGCGTCTTGTCACCATTACAGGCACACAAGAGTGCAACCAGATGGCATTGTACATGCTGTATTCTCGACTCGGTACGAACGATTCTCATACTACTCCTGTTTCATCTGCCTATCCTTCCTACTCTTCCTACTCTTCCCAGTCGACCTATTATGCCTAGTATGCTGGGCTCTCTTCTCAAGTTGTTTATCTCAACAATGGCCAACGTCGCGCACGACTTGCGCCGGTGCTTGTATTTGGTTCGCAGCAATCTCTATTACGTCAATATTCCATTGACCATATTTCCACAATTAATTACTAACAAGACCTAGAGTCGGAGAAGCATCGAATTTAGATGGACACCATCGGTACCCATCGGCACAGATGAATAGTGCCTCATCGCTCTCTTGAAGAGATACGGCAGCAATAGCATTTTGAGCACGGCGTACACGGTATGGTTTATATCACTCAAGGTCTGTATTTTATATTGTCTACTTAATTCTGCCTCCTGGTTCTATGAGGACATGCAAAGGGCAATGGTTTGAGTTGGCTAAGGGTTCGGGATCTTTTCACGACTGGCATGATGCTCCTCGCTCGGATTTTCTTACACGTCCACTGACGATGGAGGATCACAAGGAATGGATAGCACCTAGTTTCTACCTCGGTAAACTCTGTCTAAAGGGTTGTTAACAAGATCTCATTAAGCTTACCTTGTGTGTCGTTTTGTCTCCTATGCCCGCTCGGTGAAGTCAGACATGTTCTAGCCCCACCGTCTCTGGTTGATGTTTTGCTCCGTTTCCGGCTTTGTGATTGGCGTCCCGAACTCGTGCCGGACTGGACAATGACCGCACGCGGCTATCAGGGCACGATGGGATGTGCTCCTCATATCGGATCGGAGTCGGGGGGACTCAAAGGTGCATTCCACAGCACGTGCAACCGCATTCCAGGGCACACAAAGAGCTTCCGCTCGCGGGGTCGGTATATGATGAGCCTCAAATTGAGGGGAACACCTGTTCTTGATCGGTTCACCGACCTTATCGCTGTCGTGTGCTCAATTTTTGTTGGGCGTCGCTCGTTTTGTTGGATGAATGTCAGTCCTTTGGGGTCACTGAGAGGTACAGTCTTTTCTCGCTATGCACGCCGACAATATGGCTCGCGAGCCTACCATTCTTCCACCTCCCTATACTTCCACTGGCATGCGTACGGGTTCTTTGAGGTAAGTTTGGATTTGCCACTGATTCAATATTCATGAGAAGAGATGGCTCCACCCGCTATCCTCTTATAGATTATTTGCTTGACAGGAGACTGACCTAAGAGAATAGAAGCAATGCAAGGAACTTCTGTACGATAGCTGAGTTACTTGTGGGACCGGATCCCAGCCCAACACGCTTTCTTCTTCACACGTCACTCCTTACATCCCAGTCGCCGTATTTCCGCGCCGCACTGATGGGTCCTTTCCTTGAGTCGAGTTCCCAGTCGATCCGACTGGCTGACATCACGGTTGATATATTCGAACTCTGCGTAGCATGGCTCTACACAGGAGATATCCACCCGGTACCTTTCAAAGACGGACGACCTGCATATTACACATTGCTCCACCTGTATGGCCTGGCCGATCGACTATGTTTCGAAGGGCTGCGGAATAGAGTGGTGGACCTTATCTCGGATCTGGCTGATTCTACGAATTCTGTTCTGACGCCGTCCGATACGAGGATATTGTACGACACCATTCCCTACACGTCCCCACTGAGGACACTGGTCCTCGATCTCTTTGCGTTCAAGAAGACGGACAAGTTGGTCGAGACGCATGTCGACCGGTGGCACGCGCACTTCCTTCGAGATCTTTGCGTGCGGCTGAAGCGGCCATGCGAGCAAGCTACGACCAGGCACGTGTTACGGATGTGGTGCCCGGAGACCTGGCATGCGACACGTGCGTGTGAAGGTTGTAGGATGTTACTCCCTCCCCGCTATGGTGCCGTGGTCTGCGATGAGTGTGGTTTCGCTTGGTGTGTGAGGTGTATAGGGGAGGGTACGGGCATGGCTGCGTGGGAGGATGGGAGAGGCCGATGGGAGACGTCTAGTCTTTCCAATGGTATGTTTGGGGGCAGTGTTCTCATGGCAAGGAGTGAGCCCGGCAGCCGGGATTCGCACGCAGACAGAGTTGTACCTACGGACGCAATGAAGAAGTTGGCTAGATTGAAGTGCAGGAAATGGGAAAGTTGCAAGCCGTGGAGAGGTGCTCGGTGTATGACCTATCATGAGCATCAGGAGACAGACACATGTGGAGACGTGTTCCGGGGACACTAGAAGGAGGAGGATTAGAGGCGGCGGACGACGATAATGGTGGGAGGCATCGGGGATTGTGAAATAGGTCAGGAGCACATACATGGAAGTGTAACAGTAGACACAGCACGATTTTCTAATTCTGTTTCAAGGTAATTATAGCAAATTCAATCCACAGACCTGGGACCAGTCTGTTTCTCTAAACGTCGCGTATCAATCATGCATTCATTCATTTGTTTGGTGAAGGATTTAATGTGGAGTGGAATCGTTCTGTTTGTTTAGATTGGTTCCTAAGAGTTCGTTTGAGATTGCTACTTTTTTCTTTGGTCACATATATAGTACATTGTCATGAAACGCCAACAGTCCAGATGACTGTGATCGAAGCAAGATATCGTTCGTACAAGAGCATACAAATGCGCGCGCTAACGAAGACATTCGTGCCTTTACTCAACGAACGACTTGACATCTGAAGAAGAGTTAGTGGAGGTCGCGATTAGGGGGAAAGTACGACTTACTCTTCAACCACCTGATGTACTCCTTCTGCTCCTTGTGGTCAATGTAGTCAGGGATGAAGAGTGCGAGGCGAGTGTTGATTTCGCGCTCCTCAAGGTACTTCTCAAGAAGGATCTGTAGGTCCTCATCCAGATTGGAGAAAGGGGGGCCAACGTATAGGCTTCGCCTCTGCCATTCCTGCTCAGCAGTCTTGGGGGCAGCCAGATCGGCGGAAGGGAGGTGCCATAGGTCCTCAATCAAGAAGTCGCCGTCCTGTGCGAGAACATCAATCGCAAGAGCACCCTTGCCTGGCCTCTCGATCCTGATGGAGGCCTTTGCGGGGAAGCCCTGCTCATCCTCACCGTATTCATCGTCAAGCTCTTCGCGGTCGGCTGGAGAAACGCTGTCCTCAGGTGCTACGCGAATGTTTCCATCTGCCGACTTTCCTTGGTTGATAGCTCCCTTGCTGTTGGCTCCACCTGATTGAGCATCGACAATGTCATCAATCTCTCCATCGTATTCCTGCTCGCCGAACTCCTCATCAGAGACACCGTTGTCGAGGTCAGCAGTGGAGAAAACAATCTGGATCTTCTCGTCGCCGAAGGTTCGCGTCAAGATGACTTCTTGTTGACCGGGCTTGTCTTCGATCTGGATCACTGTCAATTTCTGCGCACCCCGCAGCGAAGTTTATTTATGCACATACCTCAAATGGACTTGTCTCGAGATACTCCTTGATATTAGCAGAGAGATCTTCATCCTCCTTCATATCCTCCTCGATGGCAATTTCATTCTGTAGCTTTGCAACAAGCTCTTCGTTGACTATATCATAGTTAGCGGTTGCGAGGTACTTCATACGCCGAGGAGAAGAAATACCAGAGCCACCAGTTTGTCTCCTGACAGCCGAGATATGGAAGGAGGCTGCAAGTCGTGGAGCAGACTGTGCCCAGGCAGGTTGGAAAGCTGCTTGTCTGAGCAATGATGGTTGACGGATAGTCTTTGTGGAGAGGCGGGCGGTTGAGCGCGGAACCGATCGAGCAAGATTCCTGAGGGCAAGCATCTTGATGGTTTTTCTCTAAAGGGTATATGGAGGAATTGAATTGAAGATGTTGGCCTGAGTAGGTAGTTGTGATGCTATGATTTGGATGAACTTTTAGTGCACGAACCACCATTCGACTTAGGAATTCCACCCACCGCCGCCATCACGTGCGCGGAGCTATGACTTCAGACGCCGCCCGATTTGCGGAGATGGGGGGAGATTAAACATTTTCGGATTCACAACGTCAACTGCATCTTTGCGTGCGCGCAATCGGTTTAAGGCGACAAATACCTCGATTCAACGATTGAGGCTGCGAGAAATTGATTCGACAATCTACTTACTATCGTCATACTTCGCAATCCATAAATTATACCCATCTAGACAGAGTTGCTTTTCCTTTGCGCTTCGTCTTCCCTTACGTTCGACGTTCAATCATACTGCCAGAGTATTTTCTCAAGTACACACTTCACAATGGCAACAACGACAGGAGAGAAGGCCAAGGTACTAAGTCAAAGCTATCATTCTAGGTATTGTATTCTGACCAAGTCCTAGCCAAGTCCCATGCGATCAATTATCGCTGGTGCCGCTGCTGGTGCTGTGGAAATTTGTATGTACACTTGAACCTTGATGTAGCCAGCTTGCTAACCATACTCTGTAGCAATAACATATCCTGCCGAATGTACGCAAGTGCTTTACTTCTCCACACTTCCTTCCGTGCCTCGAACATACAACTGAGATCATATACAGTCGCAAAAACACGGTCACAGCTCAATCGACGGTTAGCGGAGGGCAAGAAGCTTCCATGGCCACCGTTCGGGGCCCAATGGTATGCGGGATGCACAACTTTGATCATAGGGAACTCGCTGAAGGCCGGAATTCGTATGTTGCATTCGACCTAGGAGGGTACATGGCACACGGCTAATGCGCCGAGTCTAGGATTTGTCGCCTTTGACCAGTACAAAGCGCTTCTGGCTGATGCTGACGGAAATGTTTCGGGCCCAGCAAATGTCATCGCAGGATTTGGTGCAGGTGCTACCGAGTCACTATTGGCAGTGACGCCGTTTGAGAGTATCAAGACTCAATTGTACAGTGGACCCAAGTCAAACCGTCTGCCTGTTTTTGGTCTGACAAGATACTTAGGATTGACGACCGCAAATCAGCCAAACCTCGAATGCGAGGGTTCTTGCATGGTTCGAAGGTGATTGCGCAGGAAAAGGGCATTCGAGGATTCTTCCAAGGCTTCCTTCCCACGACAGCACGGCAAGCAGCCAACTCCGCCGTTCGATTCTCTAGCTACACGGCGCTACGGCAAATGGCGCAGTCTTACGTAGCCCCCGGCGAAAAGCTTGGGGCCATCAGTACGTTTGGTATTGGTGGTGTTGCTGGCATCATCACAGTCTATGCCACTATGCCTCTTGACACAGTTAAGACTCGGTATGTCAAATCATCCACGCGCACAGCACCACGAGTTTCAGAGAGGCGAAGAAGACAATGGAGAGAATCCGAACTTGAAAAGAGGTACTAATCGAACGTCACAGAATGCAATCTATCGAAGCTCGAGCGCTTTACAAGAATAGTTTCCACTGTGCCGCCAAAATGTTCCGGGAGGAAGGTATTTTAACATTCTGGTCGGGTGCACTACCAAGACTAGGCCGTCTCATTCTGAGTGGTGGTATTGTATTCACAATGTACGTCTCCCCTGGACGATCTAGAGCATCATACTGACCATGACCAGGTACGAGAAGGCAATGGAATTCATGGACAAGATAGATCCACATGGCCGCTACATATAGTGAAAGAGGCGGTTCCTACGTGTATGACATACATACCCCCCTGTACACTTGATGTGTACGTTCATTATTGGCGTACCTTGGGCATTGGCAATGGAAAAGATTACATAGACGATCATGGCCAAGGTAATGTAAAGTATATCTTGCGGGGCATATAATCAGATACCCATAGCGGAAAACAAAGCGGAATTTCCCAGTACTAGAGATGCCTGCAGGCTGCAGTCCACTCCTTTTCATGTCTACACACTACGGCCGTAAAACCAAACTCCCCTACCCAAAACCGTCATCCATTTTTAGATCCACGGTCCCTGTTACCCGCCACAATCCTCTACATCAAACAGCAGCTTACCTAGAACTATTTCCGAAACGGACACGCCTATCCTACCACGGCAATCACTGGCGATTGAAGAGTCATACTTACCGTATCAAGCGTGCCTGTCCAGAAGCAGCCTAAACGAGCCTTTCATTCGAATCCCGTAGGCCACTGTAGATCAGTTGCCGAGAACTGCGGGAACGTAAATGGCGGGATGACGATGTTGCCGGCGGACATCTCAGCCGTGCCGAACAACTTATCCCATTCATTCTAGTGCACACAATTAGGCTCCAATGCTATAATATGGTTGGACGTGTGGGTTCGAAACGACAGGATAGGATACAGCATATTTTAAGACATGGTTTCAATGACCCCAGGGGGTAGAAGTGCCAACAAATGCAATGGAACGCAAACAGGGTATACGTAATTTCTAATCGTATTCTTGTTGGAACGGAAAGTAGGAACTCACCCAGTCGATCTCGGGTAGCATGTCCAGGGGCGAGCCACCAGTGCCACCAAGCATACCAGCTGCATTATTGGGTTCACTGCTGCTGCCAGTAGTAATGCTAGATTCGCTCTGCTCGTGGCTATGTTGGCCTTGAGAAGGCGACGTGCCTGTCCCTGCACTTTGTGAAATTGTCCCGTCATGGGCAGGTCCAGCAAAAGTATAATTATGCACCTCGGCAGAAGCCTGAGGATGTAGTGCAGGAGAGTTACCAGCCCCTAGGCTGTAGTTGAGACTCGCCATGCTATCTAAATTGGCCATTTGAGATTGGTGTTGATAGCCGGGTTGAAGGTGATGTGACGAATTGCCACTGCTCACAGTGAAAGATGAAGACACACCAGACTGAACAGACGAGCTACGGCGATCTCGTTGCTCGCTAGCTCCTGGATCTTCTGGAGGTCCTGCGTGTTCCATCCTTGCTGGAGCGCGAACGCGCCTTGTTGCGTGATATGTTTCGATGCGGCCCCTCAGTTCCTCAAGGACCATCCGACATTTTGCTTCTCCAGTAATCGAGGGCGAAAGACTGAAGACATGATCCAGACAACGCCAAATCCGGGCTTCGACTGAGGGGTCACGCTCATTTGTTATGTAGAATTCGGAAAGCAGCAATAGTGCCGCGTGATTCTGATGGAGAGCCCCTACATACCAAGACCACGTCGAAAGAGCGGGGGTTGTTTCAATGACCATTGAGTGCTCGAGGGTCATGATCGCACAGCTCATGCTCATTGAGCGCAGTCGCTCCGGCATAATTCGGTAGTGTGTGGAGGTAAATTTCTGAAGTACCATGACATACATCCTGCAGCTCAGAATGCCGTATATCTCCATCGCCAGCACATGTAGGGGCTGATTCTTATGCAAGAAAGGGAGGTAGGTTTTCTCCATTGCCTGACAAAATCTTTGGATCTTGGAGAGCAAAGTAGTAAGCGTTGTACGCTTCGAGTCGAGCTTTGGCCTCTCTGTCCAGAGAACACGGTGCATCTCATAGCATTCGATCCTCATTCGCATGATGGTCATGTCTGTGAAATAGTTCCTGTCTTCGTTGACTTGAATCCCTTTCTCCAGGTCGGCATCGTCGATATTGTTTGGGAAGCGGGTATCGAAGTCTTCCCGACGTATCTGAGGGCGCGGCCCTGTAGCTTCGCATGTGCGAAGGTCGAGAAAACAGATCTGGTACCAAACTAGTCTGCGAACGTGTTGTTCGATAGCATTCGAGGTATAATGGGACGGATCGCGGTGTAGGGACATGCATTCTGCCAGTCGGATGCAAGTACCAGTCAAGGCAGAGTGAGCGCGAGTAACCTCAGCGCGGCACAGCGATATCTATTGTCATGAGCTGATATAGACTAATATGGAGCAATGTATCGCCATGTCCGATAGACAGTATCCCTGACCATACTAGACAGAGTAGTACTTGACCAAGCTTGCTTCAGAAGATATTGAATAACAAGATGGATCAAAACACCTATATTGCCAACGAACGACGCGAAGAGAAAGAGATCATTACTTACCAAATACATCACAAACGCCTGGAGTGTCTCCAACCTTGTAGTGTGTAGGAAGTTAGCCCTCGATAAAGCTGCTTCAGTGCCTTCCCTGAAGTTGTCAACCAAACTGTCGCGCGCAACGCCAAATTCTTCCAATATCTTATTCTCGGTCATACTGATCGTCGAAGATAATAAAGCAGCGAAGACGACTGCTTGAAATGAGGACCGCGGCTCGATGCCCACAGAAATATCATTCCAGAATCTCTCATACTGTCTTTCGAAAGAAGGACGATGGACAGTCCGAGCTACAATATGTACTGCCCGCCAGTAATGATCCATTAACTTATCGACCATGACTTTTGATGGTAAGTGGGTCAACAATGTCGTCTTGTGTAGCCCCGAGGAAAAGCAAAACGAAGATGAGGGTGGAATATATTCATGGCCTGGCGCCATCCAAGTACTTGGAGATTGCTTGAGGAAAGGATTCAAGTTCGAGTCCTCCGTCTTAGGGAGCTTTTTGATAGCTTGCCCGAGCTGGCACGCTGATTAGTGGAAATGGTCAGTGGAGAAGCAAGCAAACATACCTCTTCGTTGAATCTGGGCCTCACAAATCCACCCACTCTCTCCGTGATTCGAAGTTTCCCCAGGCTGATACCAAGATCGATAAGATCCTCATTTACGTCTTCGTCCTCATAGTAAGCGGCATCCTCGATAGCTAATGAGGTTGGGACCAGATCCTTAACATCTTCTTCGTCTTCCTGGTCACTCAAATCATCTGCCATACCAGGGAGCTGAGATTTGGAAAGAACTCCCATGCCGGTAATCGATTGTTCGGACCTGGTTCGGCGTGCGATGTCCTCCTCCAGCGTCTTCTCTAGCATGCCCATTTTCTCTTTGAGATTCGCAATCTTCGCCTGACCAGCAGGGTCCAGCGCTGGGGCAATGTAGAGACAATCGCGCGAGAACTTTGTGCAATTGGTACATGGTTGTAGTTTGTCGCATTTGAGTTTCCGTCGACGGCATTCTAGGCAAGATGTAATCAAACGATTTCTGCGGCGTATCCTGGGCTGCTCTTTGGGTGCCTTTCTCTCGCCAGTTACGGAAGGCGAAGCACGGCTAGAGTTTCCATGTGGTGGAGAAGGCGTTGGAAACATATCCACTATATGTCGCTGGAGCTGATGCCCGGTTGCAGATGGCCAGCGCCCTGGTAGCGAATGTGGAAAACGGCCGTACGCACTGCAATTGCTTACGTGCGTAGCTGGAGCAATGGATGACTATTGCAGCACAACGCAACCGATATATAGAAATAACGCTAACTGAGTAGTAACGATGCGTGTGCAGGTGTCGACAAGCTTCTATGATCGCCACTTTCCGGGCGTATCGTTGATATTGCGTTGTAGGTGCGGGTGATTGTCTTGGGCATGTAAGAATATAGTCAGACGTTGCTAGTGCTGCGTAATACAATGATGGGAAATTTGGGAGAAGAGATGTGTGACCGCGCAATATAGTGATGAACGAAGGGTAGATGAAAGGTTTAAAAAAGTAAAATATCTAGGGCGAGGCTTGGGAGGGCTCTGTATATGAAAATAGGCTTACATTGAGTAATGAGAGCACTGCCTGGAGAGGTCGAATGCTAGAGGAGAAGATAGAGTTGGATTGAGGATGGAGAGGGAGATAGGTTCCCAGCCTGCTCAGAGCTTGACCCGAATGAGACCAGATGACAACCTAATACCTAGAGAAGCCTAAAGAAATCCTATAACCAGTTGTGATAATCAATTACTGGTGGTCTCGCTGCCTGTAGCAGTAGGGATCTCTGTAAGCTAGCCAAGGGACTACAGTAGGAGATTCAGCCACTTGAAGATACACTTTACCACACTCGTCCAAAGCCTCTGTCGACATTGTTTTGACGATTTTCTGGATCCATTCACTCTTCCATCGCGTTTTTCATTTCTCTTCTGTGGACCATCAGCCAAAGGAGATAGCCACTAATCTTCTGTTTCATCGTTGCATGTCCCTTATAATAGGAATGTCAAGAAACTGTTGACCGACCATTAATGCCATTGTTCCGCCCGTCAGTTGGAATTAAGACCAAAGACAACAAATGCACCATCCATATTCAATTCAGCATCATACTCTTCCATAAGTCTCGATTAGGGAGTCGGTTCATTCCGCGCGGCTTCGAGCTAAAAATGATTCATCATTCGGCTCCTCGATCCTTTGTTCCAGCATTCGTCCGTTCATCACATTTGAATCCCTACTCGGTAGATAAAATCACAACCGCCTAGCCGTGGATGGAGATGTGATTTTATGGATTTCTCCGGCCCATAATTCCCTCTACCTTGGGGTTTTGATCCTGACAGGAGTTGTAAGGTTGATCCCGCCCCTCCCTGTCATGGTCAAGCGCGTGTCTGTGCTCCCTCAGGTCTCATTCTGCCCTGTCTGGGACTGTGCATTTTCTTCATTTCCATCCAGTCAGTGAGCTGCTTGACGCACTATCCCAATAGCCTACTTATTATCGGGATGTTATCTGGTATCAATATAGACCTTGGGATTTCGAAAGGAAGAAGAAGAAGTCATGACATGGGATGACATATCCATTGCAATGGCGCAACATGCCAAGTTTGCTGACGTACCCACCAGGAAGGTAGGATGCATGTTTGTCTGCTCCGGGTTCACTGTCCGCAGAATACATGTGGAGAGGAGCCACATTGAATAGGTCGACGTCTGGTACATTCAGCTTATCGAGTGTGGAAATAGGTACTTTCCTGGGGTTCGAGTTCTTGTTGTGGATTATGGTCGACAGAATCATGGTCGACAGAATCATGGTCGACAGAATCATGGTCAAAATGTAAGAAGTAGGAATTCCACTTTACATGGACTCACGATACAACCAAAAACATATCTATAGACACCAATCCATATTTTGCAATTATGGGATAGTTCATAGGCTCTCCAGGTCATCATACGGTATTGCTGTTTGAGGATATTCTGTACTCTCGCTTTCCACTTGAAGAATCGAGCCGGCGTTCTAGCGTCTTTGACATCATACCGGCATGTACTCCGTACTGTCTGTGGCTACTTCCACAGTGTGGAATAGCAAGCTCGATGTTTCAGTATGCGAAGAAGTCATCACCGTTGGGTCGACGAGCACTGCTAGTGGTGCTGAAGAAGACGATCAGCGCTTACCTGATAATGTCCACCAATTCGTCTGGCTGATGATAGAGTAGCAGTCTCCAGTCTGAGGACAAGACATTCTTGCAGGCTTTCTACCATGCATCTAGGGGCGGAATATGCTATTTGATCCATCGACTATGAAGTTAGACCGACCATCAATAGGCGGAAGTGGGAAGGTAAATCGGAAAACCACCAATTAATTAATTGCCTGTGGCAGCATGCATGCGATGGGGCCAAAAACCACAGAATTGGACAATGGTGAATCCTTCCGACACTCTTTTCACACTTGACTTTAATCGGATGCTCGCAACGGCAGGGATCTAGTGTGATGCCACGTTCTGGAAGTGCACGATGTTCTAAATGTATCAAACTACTAGGGTCCGCTATGGTCGTTGCAGGGAGTGTGAGAGAGCGCGATCAGGGTGTTTGTTCCTTCCACTCCTACCTCACCATTCTATCCAGGATGTCTGTTGATATATACTGTGAGTGTATGTTTGTACCCAGTATGCGTACGTGTTTTGCACGCAGCACAACACTTTTATTGCCGACGTCCCTATCATTGGACCACACTGATTCACACACTATCTGAGACACCAACACCGAATCCCAACCGCATTCCAAAACAAGTCGTTCATCTGTACATTTTCCATGACCCATGTTTTATCCTTTCCCACTTGATGCCTTTGCTGCGTACCTTTCTCCCCCATTGCTCTCTAGACCCCTATGATTGGGAGACGATGTTTCTAACGCTCCCGTTCACAACGAACTCAAGCAACCTTGAGCACTTGTCCCATCGGGCCGCTGGAAATCGCCAGTAATAACGCCGGGAAGAACGCCTTGCGTCCCAAGACTAATGAGCCAACACTTTAACAAAACTCCACATTGAACATCGCACAAACATCGATCCATCCCCAGTCAGCGACAGCCAGTAACAATCAGTCTTCTTAGCTTACCCTAGCTATCTAAGTTGTGGTCACGACTCGCCGTTGCTGACCATAAACGAAAGTGTAACCATTCGCATTAGCTGCCGGAACAGTTCCGAACAAAGTGCAAATGGTCAGCATTAGCACAGACACAACGGATACCTAGAACACACAAGGATGACGCAGGAACGAACATCGACCTGTAACAAGAGCAACACGAGCATGAGGTTAGCCAATGTTGTGACTGTACCCTTATGTAGTGTGACATGAATGCTATGCACATTCGTACATAGCAGAAGAATTCAATGGAATATTCAACCCCTACAACGATGCCCATATGATGAGGATTGATGTTCAGGACGAGCATGATCCCATTTCCACCAGGGTGCCGGAGCCGCGTTCCGTCCCAGCATCCCACTCCTTTGGCGCGCCAAAACCGCCGGGCCATTTCCTTTCCCAGCTAAAAGTAGTGCGGCCAGGTCGAATGCAATCGATTGACATGTTATGATTAATCATTGAGTCGACAAAGTCATGGCTCTAGTCGTGAGTGGAGAAATATGCCATATTCTAGTACTCTGTGTTAGGGACATTTTCCGAGGAAGTCCAGCAAACAAATCGTTCGGCTTGCCAAACGTGGTATGGCCGATCAAAGAAACCCAAAGCAGTGCTGTGTACATTCACTCTGTCTTACGACTCTGCGGAAATAGGCTGAGAATTGTAGGGGAGTGGGGTAACCGAAATGCATACTACAAAAGGGTAAACTATTGCTACTACGAGTAGTAGCGCGTGGCCGGCTGTCTGGGCTTCTTCAAGCCTGCGGTTCGACAACAAGCATGCCCCTTCTCTTCCCTCCAAACTTCCTCTAATCTGGCTGCCTAGACACTTATGTATACCTAGGTGTTCAATCAGACCTTTTGATCAACAAGCCTGCTTGTACCTTGTCCATTCATTCCGCCCTCACAACGAAGGCCAACTCTCGGTAACCACTTGCCATTCTGTTACCACCTCAGCCAATAGTAAACCCAACATGGCCCCACAAATCACTGAAATTGTCTATATCCCGTTGCGCCCAGATGTTGACCTCGACCATGGCGATGCTGGCAACATATGGACCGATACCCTGAACACCATAGCCACACAGCCTGGATGCCAGTCCGTCCTCTGGGGTCGACAGGTAGAGCAACCGAAAACTGCCGAGCTAGTCATTGGTATGATCCTCTTTCCGCGTGTGCTTTTTCATCGCTCAAGTTACATTGTGTGGTTGTGTGCGTGTGTGCTCATACCCCCACGTAGACTGGGCCACCCTCGACGACCACAAAACATTTATGGCGTCACCAACGTACAAGCCATTCTATGAGAATCTATCGACGCTTCTGGATGGCCCTGTGAAGCTCTACCACGTGGAATCGCCGTCCAGTCAATCCTTCTCGACGCCTGGTTCGGCACCTGTCACCGAGTGCATCTCGATATACTTCGAGCCCTCATACTCTACTGCTGCTTATGACGCCAGCTTTGCCAAGTTTGCAGACGTAGCTTCCAAGACTGCTGACGAGGCCCAAGGTGTCGTCGGTGGCTGGAGTATAGAAGATCATGAGCACGAAAAGGTAGAGGGTGCTGCGAAATTGTTTGCCGTCTTCATCGGCTGGCCTAGCGTCGAGGCACATATGAAGTACAGGCAAACAGAGGGATTCAAGGAATGTATTCCTCATCTGAGAGAGGGCCCAAAAGCATTGCAGATGCACCATGTCGCATTCAAGAAACATTTGAGTTGATGGTGTTCTTTGTGCGGATCTCGAGCAATGATTTGATCTTTTATCAGAACAACAATATTAGTTCATCTTTTCTGCGACCCAGTTTCATCTGTCGCAAATGACCTAAAGCGTTCGTGATTTGATCGTACATGAACCACAAGGTATTGTTCTAGGCGTACGTTGGTTCAGTACTGACTGGAAGGGCACTTTGTGACTTGAACGCTAACCATGATTCTAACCTGTGGATTGTGATAAAATCCTCACTTAGGATTAATTTTTTCATGACAAGAAAGATAGACTCCATTGCAATGCTACCAGTACCCGCGTCGCGCTCCTTGGAAGACTTTCGACCTATGGTGCCGTAAGCCGGCAAGACCCATTTGCGACTTATTGTGCCTGAGAACTATGAAAAAGGGATAACCCCAGTTTTGATATCGTAAGGGCTCCCAAGAGCATAAAAGAACGCCAAATTACCAAATTGCGGGTGACAATGCTACCCAGCGGAAGAGGAACGATGCTAATAACGAATCAAGTTGGTCGTCTGAAGGGATGGGCCTCCGTGTTTAGCACCCACTCATCAAGACTGACCACATTTTCATCTGCAAAGAGTAGATAAAAGTACTTGAGCGTCTCTGCCAACCAAAAGCTCTCTGATTCGTCTAGTAAATCTGGAGCTTGCTTTGTGACATCGTCGATGGCGGAATTGCCATACACAGTTGCCGTGTGTGTGTTTACAGCCTCGAACATCTGCCACCCGGCCTCGCGCCAATAAGGGTCCCCAGTGATACGGTACATGTACCACACAGATTCGATGGCTTCGGGACTACATAGTAACAAGTCAGAGGGAAGGCTCATAATAAGGCGAAAGGCGGCGACTTACCGTAGGATATAATTCTTGGCCCGAAGGGCTGTCACACCTGGGGGCAATCGGTCTTCTTGGACCCTTTGTTTTACGTACTCCTCGTGCGAAAGTGGAGGTTTAGGAGAATAGATGACAGGGAAAACCGGTCTTGACGGAGCCGGTTCCAAGATCGTGCTAGGTTCAAAGTCTGGAGATACTGGTGAAGGTGTATGTTCGCCATCCTCGGTTTCGCCCTCTACCATAAGGTTGGCATGAGGCCGAGGCGGCAGTGGATCCTTGATGGGTAGCCTTTGCTCGGGTGTGATCTGTGGCTCCACGTCTTCCATGTTGACCCATCGCTTCTTAACTGCCGGTCGAAGATCGTCCTGGGCTTGCGGCAATGGTGGGACTACAGCTGGCTGTAAAACGTCAACTGTTGGGATGAGGGCAGGGGCGGGTGTCTGATGGGCTCCTGTAAATGCGGCCATTTCGGATGCATACCATGCAGATGCCGAAGCCCGCTGCACTTCGTACGATTCCATCTGTGATTTGTAGGATGTAACCCTCGAATCTGCGTTGGGATCAATGGCGAGTTTGTAGTGCGTCTCGTTCCAGGTACAATCTGTCATGCTTTCGCAAGGAATTGTTAGGAACGCTTCGGGCATGATGCCTGTTGCTGTCATATTGTAAGACCACACACAGCCATGCGTCAGTTTCTTCGCCAGTTCCAGATCGTCTGCACGATTGAAGATCTTCGCACCCATGCCGAACATGCCCCCAGCGAAGCAGGTAAGATGAGCATTCTCGCCTTCCAGATCACCACCTTTCTTGTTTGGCTCTTCTGGATCATAGGCGGAGACTCGGAGCTTTCCAGAAAACAGGATGTCATCATTGTTTGGCAACATCGGTCGGAATATCAGATTCTTTTTGACAACATCCATGGACTGCTCGTACATCTTTTGGTATTTTTCAACTCTTCCACCCAAAAGCAGCCACTCTTTTGGAAGATACTCATATGTTGAGTCGGACATTCCACCTAAGGTATATTCCTCACTACCGAATTCGGAAGCGGCGTCGAAGCCTTGTTCTTCGCACTCGGGGCGGGCTGCGGTAGGTGAAGCTGGGAGCGCTGTGGCGGGCACAACTGGAGAGGCAGCTTTTTCCAAGGGTTCCTCTGGAAGATCTAATTGTCGTTTCGTCAAGCCCGTCTTTTCCTTATCCAATGAAGTACCCTTTGCCCAGTTCTGGACCTTCTCTTTCTCTGGCTCCTCCGGGACCTGTACAGCAGGTTTCGGGGCTGGCGCGGCAGATTCTCGTGTGAAAACGATTGGCGGGGGTAGATCGAGAGGAATGTATTTGTTACCTCCGGGTGAGAGATGAGGTACTTGTGCTGGTGCTTGCGTTCCGACTTCACCAGCCAGGGGTTGCTGGAAGGGCTCTCCAATATCACTATAATCGATTCTTTTACAACCTGATGCATCGAACGCTGTAGGCCACATGCCGGGTAATCTAGTTTTCCCCTGGAATTCCTCGAGGCTATCGGTGATACGTGCAATAGCGTCGTAGTACTTGCTTTCTCCAGTAAGTTGAGCAAGGCGAGTGAACTCAACTGACAGAGAGCCAATCTCAGCCAAGACGATGTGATTACTGGCACGGTAAGGTCCAGTCGAGAAATTACTATCCCGATTTAGCAGCTAAATAACACAGTAAGGTCAATCACTTACGGCTTCCAATAGTAATATGTTTGGGGCATCCGGTTCGGTGTGTCGAACGCACTCATCAATAGCTCGGCCAGCTCTACTGCTTTCGACAGTAGGTTCTTGTGCACCTTGTCGCTTAGATCATAGGCTGCAAGTAGTCCGCCTAGGTATCGAATCGTGGTTTCGAACAACGGGATGTCATTTCTCTGCGCTGTAGTGAAGTCGATTTGGTCCACGGCCTTTACAGCCTCCTCGAACTCGGCTTTCATACCCATGATCCAGAGCGTGTCCAAAGCATCGACCAGAGTAGCTCCCCAACCAGCGAAAGGATCCCTAAATGTCCCTGACTTGGGCTTGAGCTCATCATGAAGCCAAGCAAATTTCTTGTAGCCATCCCAAGAGCGCTTGAAGGTTTCCTTGATCGAGCCCAGCTTTGCCACTCGATCTGCCTTTGCCGCCTCCGACTCTTTTCCAAACGTTGCCTGAATCTTAGGTATTTGTTTCGCTGCGCCAGTGGGGAGTTGCTGGAGGGAGGCGGAAGGGACTGGGTAGTATTCGCTTGCTTTTTTCCAATGTACCGCTTCTACACTCGATGAAGGCAAGTCTAGTCCTGGTGGCATTGGAATTCCCGGCATCAGCCCTCCAACAGCAGTAGGGACTGGTAGTTTTGGCTTGGTATCATCTGCGACTGCCTCTGGAGTCGGCGTAGGAGTGGGCTTTTCGACGGGTCGATCGACAGGAGCAATCGGTGGTGGAGTATGCCGAGCCAAAGATGTCTTCGCTAAGGGAACGTCTATCGAGAGCTTCTTTGTTTCCAGGGCCACCTCGGGGCGTGGATTTCTGCTAACAACCGCCTCTACGACTTCCTTCTCACCAACGATTTGCGCTGGTGTACTGATACCATCTCGCCAGGATGCATTCGAAACACCAAACTTATAGAGAGCGAATAGTGATATGACGGCAAAGGCGACGAATACACGGTATCGACGGTAGCGCAACATTGTGTAAAGAAGAGAATAGAATAGACACAAGCGTCGCGTGCACGACGTTGGACTGAAAGGATTGGCGCAAAGGCCCTGACAAGTACGACGAGAGCTACCGGTAGCTTTAGGTCGTTGCCGTCATTGGGTTCAAGAAGCGTGATGCGAATTCGGAGAAAGGAGGGCGAAATCCTTGAGGAGCATTAAGAATCGAGTAAAGGAGGGATAGCAATGTAGACAATACTCTGTAGAAGTATTGGAGGACACCTCCACCTCCACGGGCTTGGCTCGATGCCCAGCTGCAATAACGGGTTAGTTGTAGATGATTGAAAACGCCAGGGGCAACCCTGATAGATTGGAAAACAATCTTTGGACACATTCCGAAGCATTTTTCAGACCATGACAGAGATAGAAGGGCGCATTCCGAGCAATTGTATCACTCCAATCCTCACCCAGTTGAACGAAGAGTGGAAGGCTTCCTAGTTGAATCATTTTCCGAGATCTTGAAGAATTGCCGGTTCAAGCCCCAATTTCTACATTGGGACTAGCTTACACTTACCCCCCTGGCTGATCATCGCGTCGCGTGGTGCCTTGCTAAATTGAAACGGAATAACTATCGGCCACTCCCATTATTGCATTCTGAGTATCTTTAATATATGGATATTTGGTTTTAGAATCTTTAAAGAGCGTGCCCCGCCATGGACCATCAGTCCACGATGGAGAGATTTGAAGTTTGTTCTTGAACATCACGGTGCGAAGTCGATAACTAACTTGATGCGAGGATGGCTATATTACGACTAAGTCAGGTACTGTACATTTCACCTCTTCCGAAGCGAATCGGTAAGCTCATTACAGTAGGGATATCGACCGTCTGGTCGGACCTAGGTCGCTACGCATCCATCTAGCTAGGGAGCAAATGATCTATATCGTGCACGTCTAGGATATCATCACTGTCCTTCTCCTGGCTCGGGTTGTCGCCCCTGTGTATCGATTAGTTTTACTCTGTACTTTGCGGGAGGGGTTAACCTACCATTTGCCTAGCCTTGAGCATCTCGTCGCAAAGCAACAGATTTGAAGCAATCCCTGTGCTGGATGCTATGCAATTACGGAGGACGCGGAAGGAATCGTAGACGCCCTCTTGAGTTGGGTCCATTGGCTCTCCAGTGGAGAGGTTCAAACCAACGATGTTTCCTTCGACATGCTCCTCCTGGAGTCCGACCACTGTTCCCGATTAGATACATAGACTCAATCATGAGGTTAGGGCATACTTACGCGCATCCTGGATATCGTGACCAGAGTTCGCCGCGAGCGTCTTGGGAATGACGAGTAAAGCGTCCGCGAAAGCCGTGACACCCCACTTTGCCTTTCCTTTGACGGTCCTTGTGAATGCCTCACTTGTGAGATGCTTTGCACAGGCGATCTGGAAAGCTCCTCCTCCGGGGACAACGCTCTTGTCGACAATCATATTGTAGACACTCCTCAACCCGTCTCGAACGGCGTCCTTGATCTGCGTGATCGTGTGCGCATTTGGTCCCTTGATGAGCAGAGTGACCGACTTCGGCTCCTTAACGTCCTCCTGTATAATGTTACTATATGAACGCTAGGCGTGGTAACGTTTCACTTACAACGAATGTGTACTTCTCCTCGCCCAGTTGATGTTCGTAGACCAAACCGGCCCAGCCCAAAACGTCGGCTGAAAGGTCGTCTACGCTGTTCTGAGCGGTTCCGCCACAGACTAGCTGAAGGCGTTCCATGTTTCTCCTCTTTGCTCTTCTCAAAGCGAAGATACCGTTCTTGACCAAGACATCCAAACTCAATGGATCAATACCCTTCTGGTTGATGATGACAAAACCCTTCTTGGGGTCGTTGCCGCAGACCTCTTTCTTGAGCTCGATGATCTTCCTCAATTTGTCATCCACGAAGCGTCGTTCGCTTTCTACAAGCTTTTCCCGCTGCTCGGCACTGGAATAGTAGAAACCTGAGTTGATCTCGGACTTTTCGTACTCAAGGCTGACGTTCAAAGTGAGGATATATGCATTCTCGACTCGCTTAGGCATATCGGGATGTCTGGCACCGTGATCCAGGGCGAGACCACGGATGAGTTGTGTATCGGCGGCAGTTCGATGTTGCATGGTCATGATCTCGACCATGTGGAGATCGGGCTTTGCGGGGGCTTGATAGATGGCAAGAACCGCGTCGACGATATCGGGGGTCAACTGCTCGGCGAGAGTGCTGTCCAGCTTCGTTGATAGCGAAGTTCGTGCCACTGAAAGTAACAACTCCCGGTCAACCTCCTTTTGTAGCTTGAACTCATCGAGAAACTTTAGCGCCTCCGTCTTCGCTATTTCGTACCCGTCCGTAATCACCCTAGGGTGAAGTCCCTCAGATATGTGTCTATCCGCCTGCTTCAACAATTCGCCGACTAATAGCACGACCGATGTCGTTCCGTCTCCGGTGATTTCGTCTTGGGCGGTTGCGGCTCGTGCAATCATGACCTGGCTCGATTAAGTCTATGATTTCGCGTTAAAACCAACGAGACTTACAGCAGTGGGATTTTGGATTTGCATTTCTTTGAGCAGTACACTTCCATCTTTGGTGAGCTTGATTGCACCAGCGCCGTCCACAAGCATCTTCAGGGTACCGCGGGGTCCTAAGTTGGAGGCCAACACCTATTACACATTTAATAACTGCGAGCCAGAAGCTTCAGAGTAAACCATACCTGCTGTAGGCCCTCTCCGGCCGATATGTTGACCTTCAGAGCCTCCCCACGCCTCTATGCAAATATGTTAGCTCCGCCCACTATAAAGCTTCGAGTGAAGAGGGGGACATACCCTTGACTCCGCCTTAGGGTTGAGAAGTTGAGCGGCAGACATTATGTATAAGCTTGAAACCTGAGTGCAATGAACGTGATGTGATGCGAATCAGGAAGTCCGCTGTGCGATAACAGTCGCGACTCAATAATGTTTGGGGTAGTTCTGGTGCCTTGATCTTTTTCTGAGGGTACGTTGCCAAGACCGTCGGCGTGTCGGTGAAAAAGTCGCTAAAATCTTTTGCTCGCGAAAACCTCGAGACCTTAAGCTTCACCACCCGTAGGTCGACCACGAGCAGCTTCCACCGCGACAAAGCAGATTTTTCAATCCGCAATAGCTTCTGCACATCGGCAGTCGCATACACGATCCCTTCTCATTCGATTCAAGGCTGACGCAGCCTCCATTTCGACGAATTCGACTCAATCGCACATTTCGAGCTCACCATGGTCGACTACCTATTGTCGGAGAGCCCAATCGGCTATGCAGTATACAAGGTCAACATCCAGGCGGATGTGGTTGGAGCCAAGTTGAAGGAGGTTCAGCAATCCGTGCAGGACCTGGCTCGCTTTGGAAAGATGGTTGAGCTAGTTGGGTTCGTTCAGCATGAGCGCAAGGTGCTGCTAGAACTCCAATGCTGATGTTAATAGGTTGGCGCCATTCCAAGGAACGGAGCAGGCTCTCAACGTATGAATTGAACCCGTCGTTTGGTGGTTATGACCCGTTACGCTAACACAATTCACAGGAGATCAACGACGTGTCTGAAGGCATTATGTCCGACTACTTGAAGGCCCACCTCGAGTAAGTTCTACCACTTTCACAAACCGCGCTGGGGATCTCGAGCCTAGGCGGTACTCCAATTTCCGAGTCTTCCTGCGCTCAAGAGGCTCTAAGCGCGAGGGGAGGAATTCCAGATTGGAGCATGTTGGCTAATGTTATGTCTTCAATGTAGGACTACTCTACCAAAGGCCGGAAAGAAGAAGTCTGTCACCCTAGGAGTCTCTGAGAAGAACTTGGCTGGAAGCATTCGAGCCGAGTTTGGCAGCCTCAGCTGCGAGACTGCCGAGACCAGCGAAGCCGTCGCGGATTTACTTCGAGGTCTTCGCCAGCACGGACCCAAACTGATCAAGAAGCTCCAGCCCGGTGATATGGAGCGCAGTATTCTTGGTCTTGGTCATGCTTATTCTCGATCTAAAGTCAAGTGCGTATAGTTCACAATCACCATTTTGCTCGTCGCCAGTCTGACTGTAATTTAGGTTCAATGTTGCAAAGAACGATAAGTTAGTAGCACTTTCGATATCCTGAGAGTCGACAACAGCTAACGGTATCCTAGCCACATCATCCAGGCAATTGCTACCCTCGACCAGCTAGACAAAGACGTCAATCAGTTCGCGATGAGGCTGAGGGAAATTTACGGCTGGCATTTCCCAGAACTCTCCAAGATTGTATGGGAACCTTATCTTTCCCTGGATTTCGAGATTGATCAGGCTAACCAACCCAGGTCTCTAACAATGACATCTATGCCAAAGTTGTCCTCAAGATCGGAGACAAGGCGAAGTTGGGAGACGAGGATGTCGACGAGCTCGCCAACCTCGTAGAGGGCGATGAGAGTACGTTCAAATATTTCGCGTCTACATAAATTAGCTAACAGTTGTTTCACAGGCGTTGCAAATGCCATTGTCAAAGCTGCTAGAGTCAGTATGGGTCGCGACCTCTCTGAGCAGGACATGGAGATTGCAATGCAGACTGCCAAGCGAGCCTCCTCTTTGGCAGCCTACCGCAAGAGTCTTACCAGCTACTTGTCAAGCAGGATGAACACTGTTGCCCCTAACTTGGCCGCTCTTATTGGCGACACCGTTGGCGCACGCTTGATCTCCAAGGCTGGATCTCTCACCAATCTCTCTAAGTACCCTGCGTCTACTGTCCAGATTCTCGGAGCCGAGAAGGTATGTGCATAGTACACCATGATGTTCAGGGTTTTTGATGCTGACTGTACACCCAGGCTCTGTTCCGCGCTCTTAAGACCAAGGGCAACACACCCAAGTACGGATTGATCTACCATTCGTCTTTCATTGGCAGGACTGGAACGAAGTCCAAGGGACGGATCTCCCGTTTCCTTGCCAACAAGTGTATGTCTTTCTGCCACCTTACTGGAATATGCGTTATGATGCTAACGATACACCTAGGCTCGATTGCTTCCAGAATCGACAACTTTTCCGACACTCCTACATCCAAATTCGGTGAGGCTCTGCGAAGACAGGTTGATGAGCGCATCGAGTTCTACGCTACCGGCGCACCACCAGCAAAGAACTCTGCTGTTATGGTAAGTACATGCCTTCTGCCGCCTACGGAATGATTCAAAGTTCTCACAATCTCGTAGCAAGCTGCCATGAACTCCGTCATGGCGGACATGGACTTGGATGACCCGACTGCTCTCGCTGCCGAGGAAGCTGTCCCCGCTGCTGGCGTCACCGCCGGCGCAACTGAGCAGGCTCTTCGCAAGGAAAAGAAGGAAAAGAAAGACAAGAAGGAGAAGAAGGAGAAGAAGAGGAAGCATGGCGAGGATGAGGATGGTGAGAGCAAAAAGAAGAAGAAGAAGAGCAAGGCCTAGACTCATGCATGCGTGTGTTGAGAAGGAGGAGCGCGCGCGAAAGGAAAAAAAAGCATATCCTGAGCCTCACGATCTGCCCTGTTGTGGGCGCGGTACACATACTTGGTACATCTCTTACGACATGGCGATGTATAGCTGGGCTGGCGTAGTTAGGGCGTTCAAGAGGGGATGAACTTTGTCTTTTTTTGTTTTCTTTTTCTTTCCAATGCGGGTTTTCTTTGGTTGAACTGTCGCAATTCCACGGACGTTTGTCAGTCTATTGCACGGCGACTTGAGACGGGATGCGATATTGTGAATTGTATCACCAGAACAGGAATAAATGCAATAGTCTTTCAGTGTAATTGATCCTTGTACAGCTACCATGGGTGTCGTTGAGTGGTGTCGCAGATGATGTTGAGTGTGCTAGCAAAGACGGTAACTGAGGAAGGGAGTCGGGAATAGGGAGAGGTTATTGCCGCATGGGTGCGTGTGTGTGTGTATGTATGTATGTATGTATGTATGTATCAAGTTGTGTACTTGCAGGGCTAAGTTTGAGATGCATTTGCCTGCTACGGAGTATTATTTCGCAGGTATTAATATTTCGTAAATGTAGGTATGTATGATTATTGTATGAGAAGGTGTGGATTTTAAGCCTTGCATAGTGCAGCGGCATCCGGCGTCAAGCAGACATGGGGTGGATGGCAGATGGCAGATGGATCCATGGATGGGCGTGATGGTGTGTGGGACACGGGCAGCGACTGGGAACGATTGCTTATTTAGCCGATGGTCAGCTAGCCCCGATATGGTTAGCAGGCCGATCACCACGCTTACGCTTAAAATGCATCGACGTCCCTAACCTATCCTGGTGGAAACGGCTGCATAACATCGACCCCAACCCGACCATTGTATCTCGTCGACTGTATTATCTCTCTTAACATACGGATGCAATTGACCTGTTGATCATGAATGTTATACTGTAGCTTCAGATATTGTCCCCGCTTAGATGCAATCATACAGTACAACAGTTCGGCCTGTAATGAGATTGTACGGAGTATGGTAGTAATTGTATTACTGCATATCGGATCAGGACACCCACCACCCACGATCAGGTGGCTCTTCTGGGGGACTCAGGGCTGCAGGCTGCATCTGGATGACGAAAGGGGTTTAGCGGGGAACTGCTGTGTTACAAAGATGGGACTATTCCATCCGAAGGAGCATGAGCACTTTTGGTAAATGAGATCTGCTTTTTCCTGCTGGAGTCTGTGATAAGTGGCTGCTGCTCCTACAGTCCTACTCACAGTGCCAGTGTCACATTGTGAAGCTGTACAATAATAACCCTTAGCCTCAGTCTCTCACCCGACCAACAACCAACCTGATCCTGACCTGACCCTGTGCCTCATGCGCCCTCCTTGGGGCCAGCCAGTTGCATCCGATTTGAAGATCATGGGATTGTTTCGAAGAATGACATATGAGGTTTTCCACGTCTCAACATTTCAACCTCTGAACACCGGGCGTCTGGTTCTGATTGTGGAAGAATTATAATAGAGACCAGATATCTTTACGATGCCATCCCCCTCAACCTTTGACAATCTGATATGATGATTTGATGTTGGTCTATCTATTATCTGACTGGCGACAGGGGACTATCCATCCCATACCAGGCCACCCGCTTTCTCCGTGGCAATTCATTCATTATCACTGGGTACTGACTGACATGCTTGGGTGGTAGCAGTTACAGTGTAGCAGCAGTAGTAGTGGTAGTAGTAGTAGTAGTAGTAGTAGTAGTAGTAGTAGTAGCAGTAGCAGTAGTCATAGTCTGATGAGGACGACCAGCCCCAGCAAATAGCCTTTCCCATCTGCCCATCTCCCTCTCCCCTTCTTCCCCTTCTTTTGGGCCAATACCCTAATACCCATCTTCCCTTCTCTTCTCTATTCTCGCTCTCTCTCTCTCTCTCTCTATAGTTACTATTAGTTGTCTTGTCTCTTCTGCTGTCGTAACCGTGTCGCCCGTGCGAGTGGCCCGCCGCCAATGTAATTCTTCTTCTTATTGCTGCCCTTCTTCCCTTTCCCTTTTCCTTTATACCTGATCCCTCCCACCTTCTTCCCACCCCCGAATTCTAAACACGTCAACAACACTTCTTATTCTTCCTCTTCCTCTCCCCATCTCCCCCATCTCCTCTCCTCCTTTCTCCTTCTTCCTCATACAACCAAATACTACGCCTCCCAACCTTCTTTCATCTATATCTTCTTTCCCACTATCCGCGCCATCGATTTCTCGTCAGGAGTAGAGACTCGTGTTCCACGCCCTGAGTTTGCGCCCGCTTAGCCGCCAACTCGGTCCGGCAAACAACGTGCACCTGCAATTTGGTGTTCTCAACCTCTGTCCTCATAGTGAAGTCAAGGTCGCGATCCCAATCCTTGGTGTTGAGTCTCCACATACAACCCAATTTTAGCATTTTCAAACAACACAACACAACAACCCAACACCCGCCCGTACTGCCACCCACTGTTGCTGTTACTGCTGCGATTGCTACTGCACCCTGCCGCAGCAACTTCCGCCCCATCCCAAACCCCGATTTCTCTTGTTGTTCCCCCCTAGAGGATAAGGCTCTTTTGGTGGTCCAACAATTATCATCTTAATTGCAGGTCTTATTTTCTTACCAAAGTCCCTTCTCACTTGGAACTCCTACTGTCCGATCGCGGTCGCGTTCTGCAGATAACGAACGGGGTATCTCCCCTTCCTCCAGGCCATCAATCAACAGGGGAATAATTATCTTTTCTATTTCGTCCTTGCGACGCGCGCTTCCAGATATGGATGAGGTTGGCTCCTCGCCGGGCAGCCTGAGCTCGCCTCCTCATTCGCCCGAGCAGGGCAATGCAAACAGCAGCTCTGCGACCCGCGTCCTCAGCAGTGGTGGCGGTGGTGGTGTTGCTGGAAACACTAGCTCCCCCACACCTGCATCTACCGCGCCCGCGCCTAGACTGACTGCAGCCGGTACCGTTAGGAAGAAGCCAGGTCCCAAGCCAAAACCAAAGGACCCAAATGCCCCAGAGAAGAAGCCTAGGAAGCCCAGAAAGACTGCGGAGCTTAAGGATCCCGCTACAGAACCCGTAGTGCGCAAGAGAAGGACAAAGGCATCACTCGAGGCACAAGCATCACCAATAGCAATTAAGGATGAGCCAGTGCAGCACCAACCACAACCACCGCCGCCTCCACCACCACCACAACAACAATCACTTCATCAACATTTCGCACCAACTCCACCACCCCCGAGGCCCAGTGACTTTGCTGCTGGACGTTCATCGGAGTCAGCGGTACAGGCCATCCAGTCTGTTCAACCAGTCCAGCCTGTGGCTGTTCAGTCTGCACGTGTTTTGAGCAATCCGGAGCCCTTGCACAACAACCCAAATCTATCCCATATCAATACGGCCCCTTCGACACCACGTCCCGCCAGCTCAGGTCAACGGTATGATCCAATTCGTGGCGGTCTGTTCGAGTCGAAGCCCCAGAGTTCCTCCAGTGTCCCGCCGCCTGTTTCTCCTCCCATGAATCGCGCGAGCGCGTCGCCGTCCATCACAAGTCTCATCGACCCCCCTTCTGTTTCCCATTCACATTACGCGCAGGCCCCTAGGCTACAGCAGCATCCTTCTGTCACCTCGGCACCCGCGTCCCCTGCTGCACCTCCTCGCCCCGGCCCGCTCCTTCCCCACGTGGACCAGCAACAGAATCTGTCACCACAGGCTCAGCACCGATCTCCCCAGGCCACTTTGGCGCGTCCATCTGCAGGTGTAGGCGAATCCACGCCAATGGATGTAGATTCGGACTCTGCCTCCAAGGTCTACTCTGCCGTGCCTATGAAGAAGAGTGAGTCGGGCACGGGAACACCGTCCAACTCGAATGCGCCAACGCCTCCAGTGAAGCCTGTGCGGCAGAAAGAGGCACCGCCACCCCTGCCAACTGGAAGTGGCCTTCTCTCCGGAACACCTTTCGGCCCCGTGAACAATGGTTCAAATGGATCAACCGACGCGCAGGGCGTCAATATCTGGCTCACCTTCCCTTTACGAGGACAAAACAACGTAACCATCAATTTCGCGCAAGAGGTGGAGAAGAAGTACGGCTTCGCAGCCTTGCATCCAAAGATTGCCGCTCGCAAAGAGCGTCTGCGTCAGGTCACCGCGGCCGGTGCGGCGCTCGAGAAGGCTGCCGGGGCTGGCTCTAATGACGACATGTCCTTGGATCTTTCTGAGCCAGAGAGCAATGTTGATATGGGTGGTATGGACGACGAGGGATCTGCAGCCGGTAATGGTGTCAAGCGAAGGCGCAAGAGGAAGCAAGAGGATTACGATAAGGAGGACGACTTCATCGATGACACGGAGTTGGCCTGGGAGCAGTCGGCGCTCATGGCCAAGGATGGTTTCTTCGTCTACAGCGGCCCGCTCGTGACCGAGGGTGACAAGCCTGCAGTTGAGAGGTATATACGCCAATTCCAAAAAGTCAATACTGTTCATAAGCTAACATTCAACAGGGCGGATGGTACTGTCAGGCGAGGACGCGGTCGCGGACGGGGTGGCACAGTCCGTGGAGAGGCATCCGGACGAGGTAGAGGACGCGGTGGAGGCCCAGGCTCGCGTGGAGGTAACATATCTCGCAAGCCGCGTGTGACCAAGGCCGAGCGCGCCCTCATGGAGCAAGAAAAGCTTGAGCGTGAAAAGATGGGCGCAGCTATGGCTGCGAAACAGCCGCTGGGACAAGCGAGCGCTTCGGCGTTGTAGGGGGATGACTATTCCCAGACGCTGCTCTGCCCGTGCTGTTGAATCCTGAAATGCATGAGTTCACTAGCGTGGGCGGCCATCTACTTTTTGTAAATCATTATCATCATACCTACCGGCGTTGCTGTGGGTTATTACGTGGAAATGGCGTTATCTCACGGGAATGACTATAGGTAGACTCACCTGTACGGTGTACAGTGTATCCACATAATGGAATAGCGGCAGCTAAGTACGCTGCTGGTAATATAAGAGATTTCTGACATTCCCTGTTCTTCAAATGTGATTGTGCCAAAGACCATCTTTTTGCATGAGTGATTGTCGGTTGCGAGAAGATACATTATGTGCTGGACTATGCAATCTGTCTTTGCGTGACTGGACTGCACGAGTTATGAATCTGACTCACGTGGTGATTCAATATTAAATTCTAACTTGGAGAACAGACATGGGAACCCGATATTGTTGATATCACTATGGCTCTTGTTGTATCAAACTATTGCCACTGACTGAGTTCCATCTTTCACTTGCAAGGCGCATGGGGCAACGTTGTTGTTGTGGTCCGTCGTCGTTATTATGACTGGTCAACAATTGTGACTGCCACAACAGTGCGACTGGGTGAAAGTAAACAGTCAACAACAACCACTCTCTTTCACTCAGACTTTTCAATTTGCTCTCAGATCATTCTACAATCGTCGCTCAGTTGCTTTAACTCCTTCCCTAGCTGCTCATACAAATACCCTACACCGCGCACTCAGCTACCCGACTTCTCCAACTCAACAAGGAAACAACCTCGTCTACCTAGATCAACATGCCGACAAAAGCGAAGATCAAGGTCAACGGGAATGCTCCAAGCAAGGAGTCTCTGCTGAGCGAAAGATCCATGAAGTTTTATGATGGCACATATAGGTGGAACACTGATGGCTTTGAGGACGACACAGGTGGTATGGAAGGATATTCACATATCTTATCGCAAGTAATTCTAAACAGTGCACAGTTTTCCAGGCTTGGGGGTACGACGACCATAACCGGCCGCCCACTCCGAATCCACCTAACTTCAGTGATGCTGAGGATGAGGATGAAGCCAAACCGAACGACCAGGAAGGCTCCACGAATGCCAGCATGGTCAGAGTCCCTCACGGACCATTGATGGCCAACTACTCCCAAGCACTCGTTACAAAGGACTCTCTCTACAGCCACGGACACTACCTACCGTTGCTTTCTGATGAGGCTTTGCTGAAATCTAGCTCACGGCCTGCTGCACCTTCTGTCGAAGTGGGAGGGCAGAGCTTCTCTAGGACAGAGCTGCGCCGTGACATCTTCCTGGAAAAGTCGGAGAGTGATAGGCAGAGGCTCATAGGACGATTGGAGGGCATTCATATTGGTCACTTGTATGCGGGCAATGGCCTCACACTTCAAGAATCTTACAACATAGTCGGGGTGGACTATCCGGACGAGATTATCGACACCATCACCAAGGGGAGACCGGACGTTGCTGCTTCACCTCAATCTGTATCGTCGAGTGACTTGTCGGAACCACCTTCCGATATTGACGAAGCTCATCCACCTAGTCTGTTGGGCAACCTGCAACTCGACACTGCGCTTCAAACCAAGAATGCTTCGATGTCGAGCGGCCCAGATCCGCAGTCTGCCACTTCCGCAGATTCCATCCCATTGATTCAAAATCGCCGAGATAGCGGATTTGACGAGCACCTGCAAAGAGCAAAAGATGCAAGGAAATCACGTCCGAAAACACGTTCTCATACAATTGCGACTCAGGACGACGCGGGATCGGACTCGGACTATGCGCCCGAGGATGGCAAGGGAGAGAAGAAGCGGAAGAAGCGGCCGAGGAAGAAGCAGACAGAGAAGGGAAGTCGAGCGAAGAAGGGCAGTACGAGACAAGACCCTCCAGAGGCAGGATCGATTTCACCGTTGTCCTCCGTCCCTGCTATGAGCCGAAAGCGATCTTCTCGTCAGGCGAAGCAGAAGACACGCTAAGAGGTGGAAGCATTGATCTTGCAACTGAATTTACTTGGTTTCGAGACAATGCGATCCGGTACGGGCACGGCGTGTGCTGCATGTTACGATGATACCCAAATATAGGACTGGCCTCCCATCGGACCGGGAGAACAAGAACTATAAATAAACAAAGCTGAAATGATGTTTTTATACTGCAAAGCTGCAACTCCGGCGGAGGTTTCTTGAATGTGAACAATCAATTTGTATACACGCACTCACATCCCTCGTCCCTTTTCTTGATGCTTCCCGAGTGCCACAACGCCATAATATGCAATGATGATATCATTATATACAAGTACATAGTATGTAGTACAATTGAGTACAGTACATGGGTCGTCTCCTTCCTATATTCCCGCAACCCATAAATCCCGGAGCAAGAATCCTCCTCCGTCCCAGCTTCATCGACTCCCAATCATTTCATACAAATATACCCTCTCTTAATTCGTTCTTCTTCTTTTCTTATGATTCTTTTTTTACTGCCACCTAATCTTCATCTTCCACTCGTCGACTTTCGCCTGGAACCACGACTTTGTGGGCGCGCGCTCGATCTCTCGCATCAGCCGGTCGTAGTACTCCGGGTTCGACGTGGGCTTCAGGACTCCCGGGGACAGCTTGTTCAGGTTGCTGTAGCGGTTCCCGAGGAGCGAGTACAGCGCGTTGATGTTGGCGAGTTCGGCGTCTGCGTTTAGTGTCGACGGTGCGGCGGCGGGGGGTGTTTGTGTGGAGGAGGACGAGGGGGCATCTTTTGAGGAGGGGGAGGGTTTGGGGAGGGGGGTCACGCCGAGGGGGACGGCGCGGTGTTCGATGGCGTTGGTGAAGGGTTGGGCGGGGCGGAGGGGGTCCTTGGGCCAGAGCGAGAGGATGCGCGTGTAGTGGTTTATGATTTGTTTCTACGGAAGAGAGAGAGAGAATATGTTAGCATAGATATTTATGCGGAGAGGTGGGGTTAGGATGGAGGAATCAATCCCATTGGGATTCAATCTCATGGGGGAAATGGATGGGGTTGTAAAGGGAGGAAGGAAGGAAGGAAGGAAGGAAGGAAGGAAGGAAGGAAGGAAGGAAGGAAGGAAGGCTGCATTGACGAGAGAGGCAGCGCAAAGCAATTGTAGGAGCTTGATGTGACGTACGGTGCCTGACATGTTGAAGTGGGTTGGGTGGGAGGTGGTGAATGGGATGTCGTGTGTTGCTGTTTGCGCGAGGGCACGCAAAGAGGGTGGGTGAGGTCGAGAAATCAATTGGCGATTGATTGTTTCGTGTATTGCGTGCGAGTGATATGTGCTATGGCGGTAATTGGATATACTGTACGGAGTTGTGAGGTAGGTAGGTAGGTAGGTAGGTCGTAGTTGATAGTGGGTATGATGATGATGCTTTGACATGGCTGCAATGCTTTGGAAATATTATTCCTCATTACCTGAAAGGGACTAGCGAGGATCTCATGGGCGGGTGGCCGTGCATGGCATGGTTATCGATTACGGGCGTCGTCCTGTAATTTACTTGTGGATGACTGGGTCACGTGCGCATCACAATTGGCGTATTCGCATGCGGAACTCGCCTTTCCCTGCGTCCGCTTAGCACGGCAAAGGTCGACGCAGGGACATTCACTACAAGTACAAGGCAACTAGATTCCTGTGCAGAGGACAGAACACATATAGATAGGTAGAACAAAAGTAAATAATAGATCAGAGACAGAGACAGAGGCAGAGACACAACAGAGGCAAAGGAGGCAGAGACATAAGCACAGTCCTAGATGAATAAATAGATACCTCGATACATACAGGTAGGTAGGTACCTGGACCCATCCTGACAGTTGAGGCAGAGCGACGCTGACGGACGACGGCGGGCGGGAATTCGAAACGCTACGCTTTACCAGATTCATCTCTACCAACTCAACTCACAGTCTCATAATTACTGTAGTTACGACGACTTACGAGGATTACTGCTGTGTAGTTTACACAGTAGGTAGTTAGTTATCTGCTTGTCAAGGGCTAACCCCATCCCCATACAAATCCATAGGGAACGTTACCCGGACGGTCCCTAGCCCGGCCCTACTCATCCACCCATCCATCCTCTCAGCTGCCTGCCCAGTCCCTTCCAGTCCCTTCCCTTCCCTCTCTCCTCTCATACAAGCGCCCGTCGTCCTTCTTGGGAGGGGGCACTGCAACTGTCACTCCTGTTCCTGTCCCTCTTCACCTATTCTTCTTCTTCTTCAACTACTTCTTCTACCACCACTCCTCTTTCGCCGTCCCTTCTGGTTTTCCGTTTCCTGTTTCTCGTCTTCCACCCCGTTTTTTTTTTTAGCGACAGCATGCCTTCACAACGTTACGAACCGGTACGTCCATCCGCTTCCGCCACCTCACCACACCCGTCTGGTGGTCACCTCATTCATGCCTATGCGCCCTTCAACCCTCTCCAACAGCCGCTAACCATGCGATATGTACAGATAGCAGGCAATGACGACGACGATGCCTCGCCCGTAGCCCTACAAGCTCCCTACTCGATCCCCAACAGCCCTCCGCCATCTTTCCACAGCCGCGCCTCCTCTCCCTCAGGCGGCGCTTCTCGCCGCCTCCTATCCGATGACCCTCTCGACAACGATGCCGACCGCACACTCGCCGACACCTTCGCATCCGATGACGACGACAGCGACGACGAAAATGGCGACGGAATGGACGACCGACAGCGACTGATGAGAGGTCAACCGGAGCCGCAGCCCGCAGAAGATCCCGCCGCACCAGACACCGTACGCCAAGGTATCCAGAGGAGAATGACACAATTACCCAGCTTCCCAGAGCCGACAGGAGCGTCTCGAGGGAGAATAATGGGCGGCGGTCAGAACGACGGTGTATTCGCAAATCTGAGTGCGAAACCCACGCGCGGGGAGGAAGTTGAGGAGAAGCCTCCGGTGCGTTAACCCCGAACAATCGCGATCCTGAAGGATCCATCGGACGTTTCGAATTATAATAGTAGCTGACTTCTTTCAATTAGACATACGAACAAGCCGCCGCAGATGCGACACCACCATATTGGGAGACCACGATCCTCGCACCCGGTACCTTTGGCGACGAGGTCTTCGTCGAAGGCCTTCCCGTCGGCTCCGTCTTCTCGTTTGTATGGAATGCCATGATCTCCATGTCCTTCCAGCTCGTCGGTTTCCTCCTCACATACCTCCTTCACACCACCCATGCCGCAAAGAACGGTTCCCGCGCCGGCCTCGGCATCACTCTCGTCCAGTATGGTTTCACAATGAAAGGCGCCTCGAGCCTTGCACCGTCAGATTCCCCGAGCGACTTCACCGGCGGCGTACCAGACGACCCAAATTCGCACGACTTTGATCCAAACCAGGTCGCACCATCAAGTGGCACCATGTCGACGCCTGCCAACTCAGGAATTAGCTCTGCGGACTGGCTAGCGTACGGGTTGATGATAGTTGGGTGGTTCGTCTTGATCAAGAGCATATCGGATTTCATTCGCGCAAGGAGACACGAGCAGCTTGTACTTCAGAGCCCCGATCGAGGTCTGGGCGTTCCGATAGTGGCGGAGGGTGAGAGGCCCGAACAAAGCGTATAGACTCAAATCGACTTCCCATCTTCATGGGCTTTTCATTTCTTACACTTCTGAATCGTCACCATCATCGACAAATGAGCTACATAAAAGGGTAACAGCCATATATGCCAACACATGAGGGATGTATTTATTCGATCGTCATATCCCATTCCACCACTCTGTATACGAGTAAAGAAACAAAGTCTACATTACCAAGAGTCGACTATATTTTTCTCTTGTATAACACCCACGCGCGCGAATGCGCACATCATGGGAATACCTCTTCCCAGTTGCCATCCTTATTTCATTTTCCTCATCCTTCTCATCTCATTATTATTACGCTAGGGTACATTGCATTGGGTTCGGTTCGGTTCGGTTCGGTACAGTGCGCTGCAGTCAAAGGCTTGGGTATCAGGTTATCGTTCTTGGGTGTTCTTTTTTCTTTTTCAATTAGGTTACGCATATCTCTACCAGCATCCAATGTACTGAACCGAAAGCGCTCGCTCGCGCGCACGCGAGAGAGAGAGAGAGACAAGAGCAAGGTTATAAATATACGTGTCTTGTGTGAAATAGATCCCTCTGTTCACGTCTTGGATATTACAAAGTGTCATTATGAGGACCCCTCGGCTCTCTTGTGGAAACAATCAAAATATAAACGGGCTATCTATCTTCTTGTCTCATCATATATATGCATGTGTGTTTGCACATGTGTTTGTGGCTTCAGGCGCTACTTAATCTTACACCAGTCGATATCGTGGTTGTTGTAGTACTTGCTCGATTCGACTTGCCTTGCCTTGCCTTGACTGACCTCACTTCTTAGATGTCCATGTCTTGTACGAACTACGATTTCTTTCCTTTTCCTTCCTCTCCCTCCTTCTTTCGGCCGACGCTCAAAGAGGGGAGTGCTGGGATATAGAGCGTGAAAATACCACAGTACACTGTGGACAGGTGGATGTGTTAGATAGATAGGCGTGACACTGCTCCATTCTGAGGCTATGTCTATTATTTGATATCTCGTGACGGGAAGTGAGAAAATGGACTTCAGCTAGGTGTACGGAGTACATGTTACATATATGTATCAATTACTGTTTTCACGCCGTGTGCAACGGAGTATGTGAGTTCTCGGTGCAGATCTGGGGTTTGTTGGGCTAGTAGCTTCGATTGTGGTAGGATGCAATTGCGGAAGGGATGGGTGGCGGGAGATGTTTTCTTTATTTAGACTTTCCGAACTGCCAGGTGATGGGCTTGTAACGGTTTAATGGGAAAATGAGGCAATTGCAGAACTATCTACCTCGTACAATAGCATGCATATAACTAGGGCGTATGAGTTGAAAGCCCTCCAACAGATTCATTTGTCGTGCCTTCACGAAGCCATCGCTATACTCCGTCCAGCGCTTTGGATAGAGGCGTAAAGGAAGATGAAGTATGTTGGTCATTTGTTTACCTTTATTTCCCCATCCAGCACCAGCAAGCACATGTCGACAAAGTCTGGGCTGTTTCAAGAGAGATCCCAGGGAGCGCTTCCGAATCTACATTCCGCGAGGGGCAGAAAGGGGGAAAGATTGTCACAACACACACATGCATACTGTCCACAAACACGATTGGAAAATCAAAACAATGGGAAATGGGGAAGGGCCCCGCACCGTTAATTCCAGGACTTGGACACGCGTGTCACCATTGGCGGAAAGGGGCGAAAAGGAAAGGAAACATGCTCATGAGTGCAGTCAGTGAGTGGTGCTGAAGCTCATAGCTACATTATCGATGGAGTTGTCGTATTTATCAAGCAATTAGGGTTCCTGTCTTTGGTTACAAGTGAATGAGTAACTATGGTATGCAGTGAAGATCCGTCCAAACATTGCCATGCGTGATTTGTGGACTTGGGATTAATTGTCCTTATCGACTTTCATTTGAAAGGGGAGCAAGAATGGTTTCTTGCCCTCCTCGGTGGATCACCCACCCGTTGCGCTCCAGTAAGGGGAATCCGTACCGGCTTTTTCTTTTGCCTTCTGCACCAGGAATGTGACATCTGTTGATAAAGATATCAACACGGGGGCATGACCTCGATTTCTGGAAGTTCTCTTGCGCGCGGTCGTGCGTGTATGTCGTTCGTTTGGTTCGTGTGAGTTTGTGAGTGCGTTGTGTATATCTTTTTCCAAGTCGCTCCTTTACATTTTGTGTGTGTGTGTGTGCGTGCGCGCGAGACTCTTCGTATAGAGAGGGACAAAGATGAAGGTACGCAGCAATTCCTTCTTCCTAAGAATGATCACTCCGGGGGAGAGACGGTATAACAATTCTACGCTGACTACGATCAGGTTGAACGCGCCCTTCAGGGCCTCGTTCTCGTCTCGACAGTAGCAGCGGTAGCCGTCACCGATCCCAATGTAGTCCAATTGGACGTTAGGAGAACATGTGGCTGGAGATGCAATATTCAGCTTCAGATCGAGAAGATTCAGAAGGAGTTGGATTGGATTGCCGCACAATTGGTATGTATGGCCTTGGTTCGTGTCTTCCAGGTTGCGATCTATATTTGGAGACGATTAGATCGAAATCAAGTGCCACCGGCCCGCTCCCGTTCGAACGAACATTCGGTATCGCCTCATCGCAAGGTTACATTATCAAGGAACAATACCGCATGGGAGTGCTGTTTGTTAGTTAGCTTGCCACGTCGCTTGTGGAGACAAGCTGTTCTTGCTGTATTGCGCATATTGTCACGATGCACGTCATTGGAGGGAACTTTGGTCCAAGTTTTGTGGCGCATGGCGGATGACGCAGGTTGTGGCGCTGCGATATCACAACGCATCGACGACTAGGAGGGATATTCAATTGCGAGATTGTTCTATTGTTTATATAATTGACACTTACTTGTTCTACAGTGGGCACCCGACACAAACTTCGAAGACATCTCCAAAGCCGTGTTCGACACAGAGAAAGGTACAGACTCCGACGAACCATCTCCAACTCGATTCTCCAAGAGCTTCGGAGACCCCACACCCCTGGCAGAACAACCGCCCAGTTGGCCAGAAAGTCAGCAACCAAAGCCAGAACCACCTGCGAAGGAACCTATCCCTCAAAAACCCTCAGATTCAAACGAAATATCGAAACCTAAACCTAAGCCGAAGCCGAAGCCGAAGCCGAAGCCGAAGCCGAAGCCAAAACCTAAGCCGAAACCATCACATCACGACGACATCATGACTAGCCAAGGCGGTTATCGATCTGTTGCTTATTTTGTGAACTGGGTAAGTAGATGAAGTGTCACGAGCACGAAGTCACATGCCTTTGTTACTCAAGATCACCAAGTATTGACCATATATCAGGGCATCTACGGACGCAAGTACACACCTGACAAGATTCCCGTAGAGAAGCTTACCCACATTCTCTACGCCTTTGCCGACAATAATGAAGACGGCACCGTCAAGCTCACAGACACATGGTCCGATGTCGAGATTCACTACCCGACCGACTCTTGGAACGACGTTGGCAACAATCTCTACGGTAACATGAAGCAACTCAATATCTTCAAGCGCCGCAACCGCAACTTAAAGGTCATGCTGTCTATCGGTGGATGGACGTACGCCCACGAGCAGAAGCATTTCGATGGGCCTGCCGGGTCGCCCGAGGGCAGGAGGCAGTTCGCCAAATCCTGTGTGGACCTCATCCGAGACCTCGGATTCGATGGCATCGATATCGACTGGGAGTATCCACAGAACGAGGGACAGGGCGAGCAATTGGTCCTATTGTTGAAGGAGATCAGGGCAGCAATGGACGAGTATGCAGAGGCCATAGCAAACGCGGGCAACGAGAAGCCGTACTTTGAATTGAGCATTGCTGCTCCGGCTGGCAAGACCAATTACGATAATCTTCCCCTTGGAAAGGTGGGAGAAGTGGTGGATTTCATTAATCTTATGGTAAGTGGCCTCGGACGAGACCCTTTTTTTCCATTGCAGTGCACTGATCTGATTAATAGGGCTACGATTTCGCCGGATCCTGGGACAAGACATCAGGTCATCAAGCCAACCTCTACGCCTCATCATCCTGTCCATCCTGCACGCCTTTCAATATCGACAGTGTCATAACTGATTACACCGCGGATGGAATTCCTTCAGATAAGATCGTGCTCGGCATGCCTCTCTACGGACGCGCCTTCACCAACACAAAAGGCCTTGGTCAGCCCTACGAAGGGGTCGGCGAGGGTTCGTGGGAGAAAGGTATCTGGGATTTCAAGGCGCTTCCCAAGGACGGGGCCCAGGAGATGTACGACGAAGAGTCGGGTGCCAGTTACTCGTACGACGAGGGTACGCAGACACTGATCAGCTACGACACTGCGGACATGGCGAGGAAGAAGGTGGATTATATCAAGAATAAAGGTCTGGGAGGTGCTATGTGGTGGGAGCTCAGCGGCGACCGAGAGGACGAGGGAAGCCTCATCTCGACTGTAAGTCACATCCCTTCAGATCCTTCTGATTGACCTCTCTCCATTGACCCAAATATCAATGGCCATTTGTTGCTCTAGCTAACGAAAATAAAATAACAGGTGGTTGCGGATCTCGGGACCTTGGAGGCCAAGCCTAACAATATCAACTACCCAGACTCTAAGTACGAAAACCTCAAGGCGGGATTCCCTAACGACTCATGATGAATTCCACTTTGAATCATTCATGACTTCTGGACGCCTCTTGGCTTTCTTGCTTGCTTGGACCGGACCGACTAATCGACCAATCGTCCAGGAGGAAAGTAATTTGCCCAAAGAGGGAGATATACAAACTGCAAGTCAGAACCACTATTAGCATGAAAAGAAAAAGTAAACTCTGCTAGCTGCTCTTGGACGTCAGAGAGGGAGCGGCCGGGACGGTGTACTGGCGTCGTTTAGGAAGTTTTCCTTTCCAAGTTAGGAAGTGAAATATGTGAGTGGGGTATAATAAACGTTTCGTTAATGCATTGTGAACCGTTTTGGACATCCAATCCCTTGTTCGGAGGAGGGTCAGTTTTGGACTCGGTTGGACTTGACCTTTTCCAAAACATCCTACTGTGTAGTACTAAGAGCGCTTTTGTAACTACAGTCTGTCGCCAGGCGGTTTTAACCCAACTCCTCCCTTCGCCTCGCCCTCTCCTTCTAATGGTCTTGTGTGTTTGGTAGAGGGACCTGACTGTGTTACGAAAAAGTGGGATATCCCCATTCGCGTTGTAAGGCAAAAAGGGTTCGTGAAACTTCAGGCAGACAGGCCGAGAGGTAAGTATGATAAGCAGAATGTCAAGGGCAAGAATTGCCCAATTCGATAGTAGAACGTTTTGTGTGGGCAGTGGACAGGGGAGGATGGGCCGGTTTTCTTTATCGTTTCGAGTTGATGATTTCGCTACGAGCGAGTGCCGTAAATGCCGGACTATGCTCCGAGGAGGATCGAGAGGAGACTGATTTGCGTTGCATACACACGAGTGACTGTTTGTAGTTCGCGACTCCAGCCACAGTAGTGGAATGTAAAAGTGTCGTGGGTGTATGTGCCTGAGTGGGTGGGTATGCCTGGATGTCTGGCAAGGGTGTGTGGTAGTTCCAGACAGCGGACAGTGGCCCGCTAACTAGTAACCGTGTACTACCTAGGAATCTCATGCTGAGCTTGTCGCAGGGATTCCACCCTTCACGCCGCGAATGATCCACACAGCTCGGCTTGTCTTCCTCGTCAGTGTTATAGTTCACGACTACCTCTGACTCTCTCTGCAATTTATCCGTGTATCGTTCTGAATTCGCTTGTGTTTCCAACTGCAGGGTCCTAAAGAAACCCCACCAACCACGACCGGCAGCATGGAGGACGTATTGCAACGCGTAAGTCGATCTACTGTGTGGGATTATTCGTTAAACTCCATTGCTGTAATAATGGTTACACATGTTTGAGCCGATTCGTATCGTCATGTCTGTAAGTAGGTATGTATGTACATGCGAATGCCTAGAAATGAGAGGCTACTAATGTGACGGTACCTGCATAGACATACTGCCCATCTGTTCTCGAACGAGGCGACCGCAATGCACAGGGCCCGGCGTCAGGTACGTACCGTCAGAAATGCATTCTGGGGTATATTCAAATCAGCCATGCTATAGAATATTCTGCGACTATAGCATGGGCTCCGAGGTTCTGGAAAACCCCTCATGTTTGCGCCATCGTGCGTCTGAGAGATGTGTGAAGATTTGGCTGTCGCTCAAAAGGCATGATCCAAATGTCGGTCGTGGACAATGAACTCGAAAATGAGTCTGTAGCTGCATGTATGAAATGAGGTAGAGTATTTGAGTGTTTGTTCAAGCGACTTTGCGTGTTAGGGTCAGATTTCGTCAATGCAGTAAATATGTACAGCATCCATGACCATTATTGGTACGACAAAACTAGAGGCCCCGACCGCGCGAACCTATGGTGTCGATGCCTCTGCTATTTGGCCCAGGATGACCATGTTCGCTACTTCATACAGGTAAGGTCCCGTGACGATGGACTTAGAACTGCTGTTCATTGCTTGCGCACCGATTCCGGTGCGCATGTCTCTGTCGGCGGGAGTATTCGTTGATATGCGTCTTCCCCCATTAGCGTAGCTTCCCTATGTTCCAAGAATGTTTTGATTCTCTCGTTCCGATCGCCGTTAGCCATTGACGCGCGTTTCGCTTTCATCAGCTCCATGCTAGCTTCCTTATGCACCTTGTCCCGATGCTCGATGACTGTTGACGAGAACATATTGGCTCGTGTGCCCTGCATGATTCCGCCCAGAGAGACGAGGGCAAATACCAGAGACACAAACCCAAATCTTGACAGGTGCACGGTACGGGCATCGTCAGTCTGTCCTCGGTTGTACTCCCGATCGTACCATCGCTCCCAATCCTCCCAGGTTGCGTTGTTCATTGGGTCGTGACCAGACGGCCAGCTCCGCTGCTCTGGTTTCCAGTGCATAGAAGAGGCAGAGGGATCGTTCGGGTTGTGTTGGTGACCAACCCATCCCGCACCCCATAGATCGTATGCTCTACGCTTGGAGTCGTCCGAGAGGATTTGGTGAGCGGCGACGAGGAGGCGGTAGCGTTCGACACGGGTGGTGAGGGGTAGGTGTGCTACGGGCGACGAAGTACTGCGACTGTCTGGGTGGTACAGCTTTGCGAGAGAGTAGAATCGGTGTTTCGTGTAGAGGTCGCCCCTCTTGGTCGCGAGGATCTGGTAGGGTGTGGGAGTCTGGTGGGGATGGATGGGAACCGGCCAGGAGAGGTCGGCATTGTCACAATGCGATTGGGAGTGGTGGGTATGAGGATGGGTGGAGGAATGGAGGCGTGAAGCCGGGTCGGAGCTCGAACCTGAGGCATGCTGGGCGTAGGTGCGAGTTCGAGTATGGAGGTGGAGGTGGGGAGGGGAGGGCCGGCATGACGCACACGACTGAGAAGGAGGGCTATAGCAGAAGCAAGAGGGGAGACCGGGATGGGGTGAGGATAGGAAAACGGAAGGCGTTTTGGTGAATGGCATGTCTACTAAGACAGCGAGGTCCAGCTGCGGCAACGAAGAAGCATATTTCCGTGCGATGGAGGAGGAGGTGGTGGAGTGAATGAGTGAGTATGAGGTAGTAGAAGGAAGAGAGGATGAATAGACATGTACAAAGGTACCTCACTACCAGTAGATTACTATGATAGGATGATGGTATGATCGATGATGGGATGGTACATACGACATGTACATGTACATGCGATCATATGATAGGATGATGGATAGTCTATCTCGATGACTAATCCAAATGAGGAAAGGTGACTTTGCACCTTCCCTCATCCTCTCAAACCTCTTCACCTTTACCTTCACCTTCACCTTCATCTTCCTAATTCCTTTCACCAAAACCATCCTCACTAAAATTCCCAAGTACTGTTTCTCTCAGCACGATAAATGCGCTTGTTCAGCCACTCGCCAAAAGTCTCCTTCATCGTGTTTCGAAGCTGGCAAGAATATGCGCTTCTTCATACAAAGAGAGACGAGCTAATGATTTACTTTTTTGCATGACGGTATCTAGACTATACCTTCCTAGGTACCTATCCCTGGGTACGTATATCCTACTCCACTTCGCAATGGATAATAATCTACATGATAACTACCATCAAGTTATATCTACACAGCTACTTACTGACTTGGGTCATAGTTGAACCTAGTCTGCTTCTGCTATTACTCGTGCTTGCTCGTGTGCCGCTCGGGAGAAAGGGTGGGGGCTTTTCGCACACTCGCGCAATGCATCCGCCCATTCTCCAACCCGTTCGGTTTGATCTGCTTTCCCAGGGGATACCCTAGCACCCTAGATTTCGCTTCCGCTTTCACCTTTTTTTGCTTAACCCTGCTTTGCTGCAGTTGCAGTATGCCTGCTATAGTTCCCTCAATTCGTGCATGATATTCCCATCCCAAAAGGGTGCTGTCACTATATTCCACTTCACTGCCTGCGGATCGCATTCATCTCGTTTGGGCAGCACACTACTTCACTCTTCACTAATCTCTAGACAGCTTGTCGCCTATAAGGTCATCACAATCCCGTCGCTCTAGACTAAGAGACCAACTTGGCCTTCTCTTCGTTTGTACCAACCAATCTGAACAACAAACTTCTTCTATTTTCCTTACTTTCCGCCCAATTCTGCTTTTGTCTCTCGTGCTCGCACATAACGCGCCCATGTTGGCCACCATGGAGCGCTTTCCAGACCAAGACCAAAGTATTCCCGATGTAGAAAGGGACCCTGCCATCTTCAGCTCGCGACGACGTACCAACGATGACAACCCTCTCGAAGGTCTCTTCAATCTGACCCGTGTGATGCCCCAAAAGGATGATGATGACGACGACGATCAATTCGATGTCGATATGACCATTCTCGATTTTCTGGCCTACAAAACCACCTCCCTTGTTTTCGAATGGAGGTCAACCTCGAACCCATACCAGTCCGACCTGCCAAGCGCACTCGTTACCATGTATGTCCTTGTTCTTCCCTTCTACCTCTTCATACCAACTGCGCCACTGCCTGTCAAAACAAAAATTGGTGCTAGTAGACTGACTCGAGCGCTCCAGGACTGCTGAGTGGAGGAATCTCCTAAAACATAGATACGACGGACGACGTCTCAACGAACAAGCAGCATTTCGTTCCCGCCTTCTGCAGTTTGTCCTTTTGTTCACCCACCGTTTCAATCATGACAAGACTTGGACCAATGAAGAATCACTCAACGACATTCGCGCTCAAAACAAAAAACGCGGGCAATACTGGAACCAACAAGCTCTCGGCTCGGCCGCTCTACGAAACTCTTTCGATACGCACAAGTCGTTCCCACTCTCCGATGGTGCACTCGCTCAAAACCGCCACGAGCTGGCCTCCAGTTTTGGCATCCCGCCGGACCGACGGAGATGGGTAACAGATCTGGAGGGTACGCCATCACTGCATTGCTTGCTACCCCTCTTTATCGAACTTACTGCCGCCCGCGCCGACCTGGATGACGGCTGGAGACCTACCCAGGAGTGGCTTCATCTTGCTGTTGAATTCATGCTCCAGTCGGTTGTCGAGGAATACCTACTCAATGGCGCGTTTGGGAACGACCCCTTCAACACCATATTCGCTTTCGGTTGTCCCAGATTGGGAGCGGCAGACGGACAAGGCTCTGATATTCAAGCAATGCGAAGCCTGTTCTGTGACGAAAGTGACCCAACGAAGCAAGTGCATGGTTGGGCCAAGCTCAGGCGAGAATACATCAACGAGGTGAGTCATCATCTTCTCATACAGTTGTGGCAGATTGTGCTAACAGCCATGAAGTTATTACCACGCCCCGACACCTCGGAATCATTCTTGCAGGCCATGCAGCGTGCTCAGTCGCAACACCCGTATCAAAGGTTTGAAGACCAACTGCTTGACTTCCTCAAGCACCTTCACGACGGCCTCGTCAAGCCAGACTTGGTTCAGGTTGAGGAAGGTCGAATCACCATTCATGGTAATGAGCTTGACGAGGCCGAGTCAAGGGCGATGATCGAACGTATGGGTCTGTGATATCCCCCCGTAGTAGTGTTAACTTCGTTCTGGCCATGTTTGTACTCAACATGCATTTGGTATACCCTTCTCTTCTTACGACTTTCTTCACTTAGCCTGTCAGGCAATTTTGGTTACTTTGGTTTTATATGCTCTTTTATGGCACTTCTATCAGCATGCCAGCCTTTTTCTTTTTCTCTCATTATGCTCACTCCTATTATCGAGCTCAACAAAATCTCTTCATTGCGCACCTTGTATTAGTAGGCAGCCAGGTTTTTCCATGGATCGTGAATTATAAGCACATATCTTCCGATGGGTAGGATGCTAAATTACCGATGTTGAACAGATATTCTGGTGGGACTACTTGATGAGCACTGTGCGCTTTGTGCTTTGTTACCTTCAATCGACTTCCTTTGGCGTCGGCTTTGGCTGGACCTCCTTACGACATCGCTGTTACACAGCATTTGTACTTGCCTATTTCGCACGAGAAACATGCAGGGAAACGTTAGGCAAAGGTCCCAATGAGTGCAGTGCGATCGTCCACAAGTCCATTACGTCGTTGTATTTTCCACTTCGCACGGGAACCGCTTATCATCAGGCGGAAGGATGCCTGAAAAGCTCTCGAAATATTATTATAAGATTCCGCCCGGTCAGCACACTGAACCGGGGCCAGCTCATTGACCAACGGGTATAAAAACCACCCGATTGCCTACTAGTATTTGATATAGTAGGAACCTATCATGGTTCAAATCACATCCAAGACGTGTGCTGGGAGGAATCACAAGTACTCACGCGGTAGGTGAAGTGTGAAGTTGAGATCCAGAACCGGGTTAATGATTACTGCTATGTACGCCACTTCTTCGTCCCTTTCACCATGTCCTTCGCCCTTCGCCGCATAAAGGATCGAAAGTCCGTCGTCCTTTACGCAAGAGAAAAACAAATTCGTCTTCACCTTACTTAAGTGAAATCATCCCGCCTCAGAGCAGATCCTTTCCCTTGCCACTCTCGACCTTACTTCTTTGTTGAATTGAGCATCCGTAGCAACCATTCGGCATCAACGGAATAATGCGTCCCTTTCAATCTCCTCATGTGCTGCTGATTGCGGCTGTGCTCTGGGTATTACCTACCGCAGTCTTTGCTACCTCTTGGAAACCGACCATCATTCTTGTTCCCGGCTCTTTCCATCGGTCAATCGTCTATAATGAAGTGGTATCTGGGTTGAGGCGGGCCCAATTCAACAGAATCTACCCAATCGATTTACCATCCAACGGAAACGATATCCATGATCGCGAGCCAGACATCAACGCAGTGCGAAAACCACTCGAGAGAGCACTAGCCGCGGGTCAGGATGTTGTATTGGTCGGTAACAGTATGCATAGAAATCATGCTTCGGATTTCCTCGGGCTCTGGGCTGATTTGCGTAGGCTATGGCGCCACTGTCATTGGAGACGCACTTAAGGATTTCAAATCGGATGCTGTATCGGCGACAAGAGATTCCAAACAAACTCGGGGTCGAGGGAAAGTACTTGGTGTTGTCATGGTGAGCAGCCCTTGTTCATCCACTTCTTTGTTCGTCTGGAAAAAGCACATCATCCCCAATGCTAACCGATTGGCCATTCAGCTAGCTGGCTTCATACCCTACATCAGTGAGGTAGAACATCCAGAGACCAAGCTTGACGCCCGTACTGTTGCTCCCCCTCTTTTCCGCTTTGACAATAATTCACGAGTGTGGTCTGATGGTGACCCAAATCTATCCGCCGCCCAGGCCTTCTACAACCTTCTTCCTCCACATGAGAGTCAGTACTGGGCCAGCAAACTGACCTTCGCGTCTTTCAATGCGATGAACGCGACAGCGAGATGTATGCCCTCCTGATATGATCTTTACTCTTAACTCCCATCGTATTCCTATCTAATCATACTGTTCAGATATTCCCTATACAGGCGATTTTAACTGTCTGTACGTCGTGGGTCTTCAAGATAAGAGCATTCCTGTCGCATGGGCTCAGACATTTTTTGGCCAACCTGGTGCAAGATTCCAGGTCATTAATCTCGATGCCGATCATGTCATGATGTTGAGTAAACCTACAGAGGTTGTCAACATTATTCGGCAAGTAGCCGGCTCTTAGACAGTGGAGCTGTGTCGCTTGAAGATCTTGAGACGCCTTATAAGGCGTAGTGTAGTTCATACTTAGACGTAAACTTACATGGAACTGTTTGAGTGGTGAAGAGTGGGGTCGGTAGAAATACAAGGTGCTTAATCCTGTTATTGGTGAAGTGTTTGAGATTTCCCCATAGTTTTATTAGGGATACTTTGAAAAGAACGAAGTCTGCTCTATATTGCCCTGATATCAATTTGGTGACATCTCTGGCTCGCATCGAGACTACAATGCACTTGAAGATGTGAATGATCCACGTTACAAGATTGAAGACCCATCTAATATGTGCTTCTACAAATGATGTCGAGGGAAATCAGCTACCCATGGCGATAGGATGAATCATCTGAGATAAAAGGTTCGTATCTAGGTGAAGATTCTCAAACTTATGTCGTGAAATGTCGATTGTCTGTTGATCAATGGGAAGGCATATAATCCCACGAAGATGGCCTTGTCACTGTTTTGTGGCCAGCGTGCTAGCCCTACGAGTTTGGGTGATTACTAACACCGCCTTAGGACTACGCTACGCGGCTAAGCCCCGCATCCTTACCCCAGCGTGCCCAGGTCGATCTTTTCGCGAAGGCATACTCTGGACTACGCATATGAGTATCAGATAATCGCCCTCCCGTTGTCTGTCGTACTGCATTACTGCTGCTTCGAGTAAGTTCCTCTACAATTGTCATCATACTCCTCAATTCGCAACATACCTTGCTCTCTGGTTATGATAAAGACCCGGAAACAGACTTTGCCATGCAGCCGCTGATGCCTTCAACAACTCATCCGTCATGATAATCCTTGGGCTCAGGCCTCATGCATAACGATCAAGGCTAACATGGACGTGACAGTCTGGAAGTCTCTATAAATCCCAGGCACAATGCCCGCAATGCTAGAGGACCCTACCGCGCCCATCATATACCGCACCTCGGGTGACATGCCCTACCCGGTGCCTGGAGGAGTCCTCCCTCTGGACATCGGCCCTCGCCAGGTGACCCTTCGTGACAGAATCACAATTGCGACTATCATACCGTTCTCCTCGCCGGCACAGATTCCTATCTCCCTACTTGCATACTTGTGTGACCAATTTGGCAGGGAGATTGAGACTGGCCAAACGTATCCCATGGAAGAGCCGATGTCGCTAGAAGCTTTTGGACCGTATTGGTTTGGGGTTTTTGGAGCCGTCATTCTGTTGGGAGACATTTCAGGCATACCCGAGATTCATAGGATGGCACAATCTGGGAATGACTGGGAGAGGGCGTGTCTGGGCAGCTTCTATATCAAGCCAAACTATCCTGGTCGATCAAGTCATGTCTGCAACGGTGGCTTTCTGGTCACTGACGGGGCTCGTAATCGAGGCGTTGGCCGTTTGATGGGCGAAACATATCTGGATTGGGCACCAAAATTAGTAGGTACCTGTACGGAAACCTTCGATCGCGTTCTCTAATTTATCCAGGGCTACACATATTCCGTCTTTAATCTTGTTTACGAAACTAACACGGTATCTTGTCGGATATGGGACGCTCTTGGTTTCAAGAGGATAGGGCGGGTCAAAGGCTGCGGAAGGCTGAAGGGACGAGATCAGCTCGTGGATGCTATCATCTATGGCAGGGATCTTGGTGAAGACGATACCTTTGTTTCTGAGGAGCGATTTGACAAGATTCGTTTCTACTTACGGAACGGAAAGTACCCCAACAACGCTGATCGCGCGGAAAAGAGTCGACTCCGAAGTGCAGCCACCCACTACAAGCTTATTCCTGCCCAAGGCGATATTGCAGAAAAGTTGGTTCTTAAGGGTAAAGAGGTGATCTCCGAGCCCCAGCGCCAGTACGAGATTGCGAGGGATGTCCACCACAGGTCTCATGGAGGCATCAACAAAACCACAGCTGCCATCGCAGAGCAATATCATTGGGTGCGCATCAAAGAAACTGTGAGCCAAGTCATCCGGAACTGCCCCGAGTGTAGCGAAATGAACAAAGGTCTACACAATTCGCGAACCCAACGTACCAACCAGACACCGCCAGGAACGATGCAGACATCATCGAACAACGTGCATCCGATGGAACAAGTGATAGCGCCCCTTTACGGTAACAATAGCAATATGACTCGCACACGAGAAGAGTCACCGGGTCAGCAATTGCAGCTAGAAGCTGCACAGCATTCAAACGCCTTCTCCAACGACTGCTACATGCCCGTGGATCCTGCACTGATGGAGAGTCTAGATCGGAGTCAGGCCACAGGGATTGGCGACATGCCATCCCCTGTGCCTTCGCCGTTCCTGTCCGCTGGCTCTCACTTCAATGGCCGTCCGACCCGACAACAACGTGGTGCCACTCGAAAGATGACAGACATGAATGTCATGGGTTCCAATCTTCCCGCACCAATGGCGCGAATGACGGCTGGTGAGTCTATGGTCGGTATGGAGGAACGCGCTCCGACTGTTCGAGAGGAGCTTCGGCGTCGAATAACGCGCTTCCACGCTGGCCGTTAATATTTGGACAAATCGACTGATGGACAGCATTGGCTCCCTATAGCTTGATAGGTGCGAGTGCAAGGGTTGTAGGATGGATGAACGTGGCAATTACAGATATTCAAAAGCGCAAATCTGCATGTACCTTGTTGTAATGACCTCGAGAAGCATAGGTGGAGCCTGTAGCTATTCTGTTTGAACCAATGTTGGGCTCTATGTTAGTGTCTGAAAAAAAATCATTTCATCATTTCAAGTTGCACGGTGAGACTCGTCAGATGCTATACGGGGTTGGAGAAGAAAGTGTGGTGTGCTAAAAAGAACATGCTCCATTTGATATATACACGGGCCAAGAGGGGCGCAGAACTCTAAAACTGCAGTTACTCTCGCCATTGACTGACATGAAAGAAACTGTCTGCGGATCTAAGATTTTTGTCCCTGGTATGGGCCTACATCAACACCGTATTTGGCCATGAGCCTCTCCCGCCTTCTCTCTTCGTATCCTGGAGCGTAGATACCTGTGTCCTGTTAGGAAGAATGTCGAGTTGATATGATTGACTATACACTCACCTCGGCCCTCGCCCAATTCTGCAATTGTCTCCTCAAGCGGCCTTCGGCGCAATTTCTTCATTGCCTCCCTCCTGTCAACGTCGTCATCATCAGCGTTGGCTGGCCCAGCACCGATGCCGAAACCGCTTGTGTAGCCGTATGCTGCCATGACGGTGGCGACACTTGCGCCAGCGCCGAGCATGAAAGGAATACTTCGTCCTGTGGTATCATGTCAGTCTTCCAAAATTGCACATCTTCGAATCCCGCCCAACAAGCATCGGCATGGACGTACGCGAGAGACCAATGACCACACCACTTGCAAATCCCGCAAGAGCCTCGTTGTATGTGTCGTTCTTCTGTCGGAGGTTCGCCGCCGAGTCGCGTGTGAATTGGTATGCAAATCCAACACCAGCTGTAACAAGCACAAGTTAGCTTTTCATTCCAATTTTTGTCACAATGTCCTGCCCTCCCCCTCCCTCCCATTCTCCAAGCACGCCTCAATCCATCCTCAATGGCCCGTCACCCGCCGCGGGGAGTGTCAATTGGTGTATGTTGCGTACCGTAAACAGCGATCACGCCGCCCGACCGTGTGATGATGCCGGATGCACCAACATTCTGTTTTCTGAGGGCGTTCTGCACACCGGCGACGAGGGCGCCAAAGGCGGTGGTCTGGAGCGTGGTGCGCGACGTCGCAGCGAGGGTGTCTCTCGGGGTGTAGTGTTCCTCCATGGTCGCGAGGCCAATTGTGTGCGTGGCGAGCGTTCTTGTCCGGGGGGATAGCTGTGGAATTCGTGGGTTGGAGAGGTCGTCGATGATGGAGGTGCAGACCACGGACGGCCGAAAGTGCGCTAGACCTGTTTTTGGGGCATGGGTTCTGCCGGAGATATACGCTGATGGTGATTGGCTGGAAGGACGTGTCACAGCTACATCAGTAGTTACATGGCAACTCACTTAGGTACCAAGATACCTAGGTATATGGGTAGTTGTTTTGACTTGGTTGCATCTGCTGTTGTACAGAGTGCGAAAAACTGTTTACGATGTGATTGACTATTTCAGTTTTGTCTCTCTTTCGAGGCTGACTTATGTGCGGAGGATCATAGCGGTAACAAATGTTCTTGCAGCAAACAGAATGTTTGCTTGACGCGGAGTTGATGTGAGCATGCGCTTGCTGTAACCCCATGTGGTCTAAAGTACGTCTAAGATGAATGCAGCTTTGTTTGACCTGAGTTTCTCATCATAATTCACAGGAATATCGAAACTGATAGCTGTTCGCCTGCAGTGTTTTTGGGTATTGTAATATTATGTATGTAATGAGTTACGATGCGTTCCGAAAAAGGAAAGCTCTAGGGTTCTGCCACCGCCTCGCCATGTGCCACTAGACTATGCATCGTTTCGGAAGCATGACGATTCAAGGCCAGAGTCCAATCTTCAGCATTTCCTTTTTCCAAGTTTTCAGGAACTTTCTATTGAGCGCTTAGATCTTCTCTCGCGGTCTGTTTCGGGTCTCGTGATCATCTGTCTGTCGCTTCTGCGTCCAGCAAGCGGGTCACCGGTGTCATTTCTCAAGCTCCTGTTACTGCCTGCTATGCTCCACCTCTTCACCATACACCTCCCGACCTCGCTCCGCTGACGCACCGCTGCGTCCCTGTCCCCTTTTACCTGCGTATCAAACCAAGTGACAGCTCTGGGCCATATCTTACCATATCCTGAGCTCCGTCGATCATGTCTCCCCGCTCCGCCGGCGGTTTGTTACTCCCAGACCCCGGGAAGTCTCACACTAACCGCTGCTCCAGGAAAGACTGCCCCGCGGCTCCTTCACGATCTCACCACGTACGACCCAAGGTATGAGGCGCGCGCTGGCCGTAACCTCCTGACTACATCTCCTCCACACTTCGATCCTAATGCAGAGCCTACACCCGCCGTACCGTACCGAAATTGTAGGCACAACCTTATGCTCAAGCCCGAACAGAGCCAAGAACCGAACGTGGGACTGGACCCTCAATACGATACTGTGTACAAAGTTGCATCATTCTGCCAGAACTGCCGGTGGCATATAGACGTGGTGGTAGATTTTCGATGTGATGGAAGGGAAACGCCTTGTTCGAAAGAAAACAAGCACCCATTGCATCATTTCGTCTTTCGCACCGAGGACACGGATTCGGATAATGCTTTTGGAAGTGCTCAAGTCCCAAGGGTTTTTCACTTTCAGTGCTCCGGCCCACAATGTCCCGTTGCGCTGCAGATCCGCATGCGCCCACCGCGATTCAATGATGAGCACATCTCCTTGATGACGAATTCGGCACGCTTGAGGCAAAGGCTGGAGACTGCAAAACAGCTCGCTGGCGAACGTGCCGATGCAAACATGGCGAGGCCCGTGGATGCATTAGACTTCCTTACCACGTATCTCACAGACGCGCTGAAACCTCAGCCTGGGAAGGGTCGGATCCCTTTGTTGAACAGAAAGTTTCTCAAGACATTTGGCAAGGATTGTGATAATATCTTGACTGGTCTGGGATTTTCACATGCCGTGGAGAAATCTGAAGAGGGTGAAGAGGCCCAGGTCTGGCACCTGCCCAGGCCTCCGCCCGCAGGCAACCCGCTGGATGTCGATACCGAACGAACCGTGATAGAAGATGCCAGATACGAACTAGGAGTTCTGTTATTGGGATTTCCAGAAAATGAGCGGGTCGGAATTAGGAATTCGCCCGTTCTTCCCCACCCTGCCATCAAGATAGTCGAAAGGGCCTTAGGCTGTGAGGACTATGGAAAGAAAGCTGCTCTTGGCACACGCAACTCTGATCACGAAGAAGATCATCCCTACTATGCTGGGCTAGGCACTGTGGGTGATTTCTCTGATGATCTACTCTTGTTCGCATATAACTGTCAATTCCGCGTTGACAAGGATAATGCGACATACTACTTTGAGTGCTTACAATCGATTGCCATAGGGAGGAATAGCGAATGGCTCAACATGGAAGTGATGACCCTGGCATCGAAAGGCCAGGTCAACCGCGCCGAGCTCAGAAACGCATATCAGTACTTCGGTATCAACCCGCGTGATGCTGACTACATCAGCGATGAACACGTCCTGCAAAATTTCAGAAGTCGCCTTCCTGATATCGGTCCCGGCCAGGACGAGGAAGCTCGAAATGTTCTTCGTATAATAGGCAACGCCCGCAACAGTGATAGACTCAGACAAGAGGCGTCCAATGCCTTTGAAACATACGAACAAGCTATGTCTTGGCTGGGCCTAGACGAAAATCAAGCGGACGACTTCGTTATAACCATGTATTCTATGAAGGTATGTCTGGACATCCACAGATTATGGTCGTAATGTATTTGTACCTGCTTACACTTTATAGAAAGATGAGAATGGTGCAGAAGTTGCACGCAAAGCTGTAGAGATTATTGCCGAAGCACGCAATAGCGAGTTTCTACGGGACTATCTCCGAACGGGAGAGTTGAGAGCGCAGCAGATGGATGTGGGCGAAGCCTACGCACTTCTCGGTATTAGCAACCGGACCGAACGACTCGACCCTGAGATCCTGAAAGTCAATAAGATGTACTTGATTCTAGACCGACCAGGCGATGAAGCCAAATTCGAAGAGGCTTATCGATTAGTGTCTGATGACCAGAGCAAAAACCCGGGACTCTCACTAAGCAGTACACGGCCAGCTTATCCTTTAGAAACCTGGCCTGTCGGTTGCCTCAACATCGGCAATACCTGCTACTTGAACAGTGTCCTGCAATTTCTCTTCACCATCAAGCCCTTGCGGAACATGGTCCTCGATTGCGAGCAGCATCTTCAGACAGTATCTCAAGAGGCCCTGGAAGGCAAAAGGGTTGGTCGCAGCGATGTGACTGTCGCGAAGGTAGAGCAGGCACAGCGTTGTAAGTATTCTGCGCTGTATGCAGGAACAAGACACTAATAGTTGCAGTCATACACGAACTAAGGAACCTATTTCAACGCATGGTGACTGCGAACACTAGCTCAATCCGTCCCGAGATCAAATTAGCGGCATTGGCTCTTTCCAAAGATGCGGATCTCAATCTGCCAAATTCGAACCATATAGAGGATTCGGGATTGGGCGAGCTGGGTGGCGAGCCAGTCTTCGGTCCAATGCCTGCACCCGAAACCAATGATTCGGCCATGAAGGAGGACAACAGTGACTCATCCTCAACGGTTGCTGAGGCTGATACGGATGGCGACCACCTTATGGAAATGAACGATCTCGTTGGCGAGGCAGCAATCGACGAAGGGGAGAAACCTCCTCTACCAAACCGTCCTCCACCCATCCCTCCAAGGCCACAGGACATGAAAAAGATTGAGAGTCTGGCCCAGCAACAAGATGCTGCAGAGATTCTGAACAATGTTTTCGATCTGCTCTCCTGCGCGATCCAAGGTGAAGGCGTTCTGGATGATGGAGAGCAACAAGACCTGGTCAAGCGACTATTCTTCTCTAGTGTCACTGCTGTGAGGAACACGAACGGCACCATTGTTCGTAAGAGCGATCTACAAGACAACCATCTCATCTCCCCTGGCAATCGCGATCGTCCTCTGTATGCCGCCTTGGATGACGAGTTTAGCTTGTCGGAGCAAGAGCCTGAAATGAAGGATGGCAAGGCAATCATACCCACGAAATATGAGGTCATAGATCATGCTTCGCCAGTTCTGATTATTAACGTGCGACGACTGGTTTACGAAGGGGGTCGCAGTAGGAAGGACACCTCTCATGTACAGCTTGACGATCTCTTATATTTGGATCGTTATCTGAAACAGACGAAGTCGCTCAGCGAAGCAGAGGTTTTAGAGCTCCGTGAGAGGCAATGGGAACTTCGCCGAAAGTTGAGGGAGTTGGAAGCTAGAAAGAAAGAGCTTAAGGAGACGGAGGTGAAGACCGACCTTGCCGCTGCCGTCGAAGAAACAGCGACTCTTATTGAAGACTTCACCAAGGCCGATGACGACCAGTTGATCGATGTGGATGATGACCCGTTGCCTAGGTATACCGAACTCGCCGATGGGCTCAAGGAGCGAGCGAAGGAGCTTGAGGATGAAGCAAAAGCCCTCGATGAGCGACTCAAAGACATTGATGGCCAAGTCGACGGAGTCTTCGACAAGTATAGAGACCACGGTTACAGACTCCACAGTATCTTCATGCACCGGGGAGGACCTGGTGGTGGTCATTATTGGATCTACATTTACGATTTCCAGGAGAAGATCTGGAGAGAGTACAACGACGAACGAGTCAGCAAGGTGGAAGACCCACAAAAGAGTATTTTTGAACAGGAAGAGAAATATCCGGGAACATCGACCGGTGTCGTATACGTTCAGGAGGATATGATTGATGGTCTGACTGAAGCAGTCCATCGAGTACCTGAGCCGTTACTGGACCAAGATGTGGAGATGGGCGAAGTCAAGGATACAGACTACAGCCAAGTGCAGGTGATTGATGGGATCGAGGCATCGTAGTTGGAGTGAAGCGTATCGACATCCTTGAAACTGAAAGGATTGCGATTCGACTCATCCGGACTGATTGAATTATGTTTGACAACGATGAGCATTAGCGACGGTCAATGGGAAGTTCACTGTTACGGGTGTTTGTACGGGTTATAGAAGCATGTAGTACACGAAGTTCGAATTGCTGGGGTTTGGGGTTTTCTGTGACTGACGTGTCTAGCATAGCAATGGTTGCTGCTTACGGGTTACAAAAGGATAAGAAGGAGTAGATACCCATTATTCTCACGAAGAATATGTTCATTCTCTGATGCTGCTTAAGTAGTAATGGTGAATGACTATGTGATATGAAATTTAGGTGGACATAACTGTTGGTTTTCATAACGGTAGTACATTGATTCCATGATTATAATACTCGTATAAGGCATAAATCAATGGCATAGGAGGAAGGGATGAGGTCACCATTTTGACCCGCTTGGGATATACTTTTAAGCTTAAATGCACTACGTCCAATAGCAGACACGTCGCAAGGGATCTGATGGCGGGAGGTGGACCCCTCTACTCTCATCTAGTACCTAGCACTGCCTAGGTAGTTACCCCACCTTCGCCTGTCCTGTCTCTCTTTGAAATCACCCGCACCCCACAAGTTCCGTCATCGTCATCGACACTGACATCGACGTCGACATTGACATCGGCAAACGCTACCCTTCCACGTGCCTTCCGCTCTTCCTACGAGTACCCGCGAACCATCTGCCCATTGAACTACGAGAGCTCTCACGCGACATCACTAGTGCCTCCTACAAATACCCCTACAGACCTCCTTCAGTCCTGTCCACCTTATTCTTCCAATATTGCATTACCTCCACTCTTTGAATTATATACGATCTCCTGCCTTGGTCTTTATAGTTCTCAACCATATATTTTCCCTTCACAACATGGCAGCACTGAATGCCATTACCTCACATAATGGCCAATCGGATGCTGCACTCAAGGATCGTTTCTTTCGATACTTCCAACATGAGGTAACAGGTACGTCCGTTGAGCTGCAGGCATAATTTGTGTGTCAAAGACCTAAAGTGACGTGTGCATAGCATTGCAAGAGCAGATGGACCGTCTCAACACCACGGCTTGGACGGGAGGGGAGCGTAATGATGCCGTGGACCACTGCCTGGCTGGCATCGAACGACTAAATCACGAGGTCAAGGATGCGAGTAGCTACATCCCAGCTTACGACCAACGTACCTATGGCGAAGTGAGCTGTCCTTTGTGTAATTATCATGTCTCTGTGAAGTCGATCATTAACCTGTCGCTTGCAACAGGCCGTCAAAGCGCTGAGCGCTAAACTGCAAACCATTCGCACTCAGTTTGCGCCGCCGAAAAAGTTTCAATTCAAGACCGGCCGCAAGAACAATTCTGCAATATCCCTTTCCGATGCTGCTGAGCTGGCCAGGCAGAACAAGCTCGGAGTCCCCGGCTACTCCTCTGATACCTCCAACGCAAACTCGAGTTTCGCGCCAACACCCTTGGACAAGCTGTCACCAACCGAGGAAAAACCGCTGGAATTCCCATCACACGATGGAGGGAACAGCAAAGGCGATGATTTTAGTGAACCCCGGATCGATGGTACCGCAGCAGGAGTGAGGACAATGAGCTTTTCCGATGCCAATAGCGTGACGATATCCAACCATAACAAAACACATATCCTGCTGCCTACATCTGCCTCACATGCCACTTCCTCGGGAACCGTGTCAAATCTGCGTAACAGCGTCGTTGACTTGTCACCTCCTACAACAAACGGTGGGCCCTTTGCTAGCCTGACCCTAAAGAACATCAAGCGTTCCTTGATCGTTTGCGGACAGGTGACAGGTCCAGCGCACATTACGGGGGTGGAGAATAGCGTTCTGGTGGTAGCATGTCGACAGTTCCGCGTGCACAACAGCAAAAATGTAGACGTATATCTGTTCTGTGCCAGTCGACCCATCATTGAGGATTGCGAGAACATTCGGTTTGCGCCGCTTCCGGAAGCATATGTAAGCAAATTCTCCATGTTTATATTGCTAGGCACATGCAATCAGCCAGCTCCTTGGGGAGATGACATTTGTACTAATCAATTCTTTCCTCAGAACCCACCAGACTTTGCGACCATCCCCAATCTCTGGAACCAGATAGACGACTTCAAGTGGCTCAAATCCGAACCGAGCCCGAACTACAGCGTACTTGTCCCTGACGAGCGTGTCCAAGAAAAGGTCTGGAAAGAGACAGTACCAGGAGGACATAATGTCGGCCTGGACGACATTCTACGAGCCGTATCGATATTGCACTAAGAGCTTGGTTTCGGTGTTCCCTTTCAAGTGCGGCATGTAAGCCGTTGTGATTGATTTTCAACGAAAAACTGCTGTGGTGTTTTCTTCACTCACCGTTGAGGATTGATATCATGTACGATAGGAAGGTTAAAGAGTGGTATGTAGGGAAGTATGCGTGGCATACTACACATAAGCTGAGCAATTCTTATCATCATTTTCTTTTCGGTAATGTATCGTCAAAGGTGTTTTCTTCACGATGACAACAGATATGTGCAGATCATCTAAACGAAAAGTAAAAAAAAATGTCTCGTTCCTCTCCCAGTAACACGCAAAGTACCACTATGGTTGAAAAGTTCGTACTGCATGCAACCGCTTGCTACGACCGTCCTCGTAGGCCATCTTATGTCCCCAAACTCCATGAGAGGAATCCGAGGGACGAACAGCAAACTCGGGTACATGGCAACGCGATGTTCTAGGTGTTGGGACCTGCTCATAGCGAGTATGAGCCAGGTATGATAGATGGAACGGCTGTGCGATTGGTTTCGTCACTCACTCTCTCGCGATGGCTATACTGAGCTGCAGGAATTGATCTTGTCACTGAGCTCCACCTTAGGCCGCGAGGTTCTCACATGGACTTTTGCATGTGGCCCCAATGGAGTCCGCAAGCACAAATTCAACGAATATAGCATCAAGCTATTATAATCACGGGACTGGCATGAAGTGTGGGAAGCGCTACGCGAATGAGCGTCACATTGTGGGAGGGGCCGACGGAGGGAAGTGCAGGGGAATTATCATTGATCCTCAGACTGTAGTGGATTCTGAGTCCAATAGAGGAGCACAGTCGGGTGGTTGGGTGTTAATCTGCACTCAGGTGGCGCTGAAATGCTCCGGTGCTGTTCTAGGGGTATCTTAGGATTGCGTAGCCAAAATTTCTGTGGACTCGTCAGTGCTCAGACCCAAAAGTCAATATCCTTTAATGAACATACGGGCCTCTTTCTCCAGTGTGACTGTGCCGTAGCCAAATATATGCCATCATTGTGACAGTCAAGATGTCGAGGATGCAAAAAGGACCTTTCGAGGGTTACCAAGCGCAAGACTTCGACTTCCGCTTCCTTCCATATCCTCCAAGAGCCTGCCCATCCCTCCGATGTCAAGCTCGCCTTGCGCCAGAAGGGCTTGGTCTGTCCGCCGCGCTTCTTTTTCCTCTGCTTGCTCTTTGTCTAACGTAGGATCCTGGTTTCCGTCTAACGGCTGTTTCGTATTAGTGAGAATGATGAGTCTGTGATCCGTTGCGATCAGAACGTCTCTCGGTATTGCCTTGCGGGCTTCTTCTACACTGAGATCGAATTGGGCTGCAGAAACCAATGACTCTCCCAACAAGTTCAATCCTTGAAGCTTATGAGGACTGGTGCTGCTGCTCCCGGATGCGCTACGAGTTGTGAATTGTGCCAAGTTTGATATTCTGTAAACATCGACTCCATACTCTATGAGAACTGAGTCTATAGGCACACCACCCTCGGACGATGGCAAGGAAGCAATGGACAAAGAGCCATGTATCGGAGCTGAAGAGCTAGTAGTTGTGCTAGAGAAGAGGCTCTGTTGCTTCGTGCGACGCGTATTGGGGGTCATCGGCACGAGATTGCCTCGCGCACTACGCTTGGGACTTGGCTCCGAACCACTGGACCGATCTTCAGATGATCCAACGAATCCTCGAGAAGAGAAATCTGAAGGGTCACGCCGCTGGTTCAGGGTTGATGCCTCAATATCCCAGACCCCCCATTCGCCATCCCCGAGCAAGGCGAATATGCCATGTCCGTCAGATGTCCACACGGCATCAATAATCGGCTTTCGAGCGGCAAGGATAGGCGGCGTAGGTAAGCTGCTTTGAGTGCGATCGTAAGTGCTCCTGAAAAGAGCAATGTAGGCTCCAAGCTCTACTTCAGCACTGGTCTGGCCTTTACGGTGCTTGACTGCGAATGGGTCATATATCCTAGCAGTACCGGTAGCATCGGCAATCAAAAGTTGGGAATGACGGCGTTTTGGCCATTGGGCAGTGTTGAATGCAATTGTTGAGGGAGGCGTGCGGAGTTTGACAACCTGATAGGGCACTACAGGGTTTTTGATCGCTACTCCCGTTTCCGTGAGCTGGAAACGGTAGATTTTTATTAGACCACCAACATCAATAGAGTGAGAAGCAACAAGCAGATCCCAGCCTTCCGATTTCCCGTCTTCGGCAGACAATGACTGGCCATGTCTTCCAGAAGCCGCCTTTTTCCTCTTACCGGCACCTTGGGTTTCGTCATCATCGACATCCATCTCCTGGTCTTGTGTATCGGGACGTGGTTCAGCGCGTGTTGTCCAAGTCATGGCAACTCCTCTGGGGATGCTCTGGTGCCCAGCATGCGTAGGGATCTTGATGATGCTTTCCCCGAATTGAGAGGCTGTTTTCGCAGGTGCCTCCTTCGCCGCGTTTGATGGTGGACTTAAAGGTAATGTCACCACCCGAACGCTGTAATCTGCGCAAGCGACAGTGAAAACCATCTTGTCACCAAATATAGCTGGTATCGTATCTGCAGGCCGGAGTGATGATACTGCAGGTATTTGGGGAACCCCAATATGTAGGACCTCGGTATTGAGAGAAAGCCGAACCTGTTGGACGATGGAGGGATACGGTTGCTCTGGATCCAATTCTTCTTCTTCTTCCTCGAACTCGGCGGGTGGTGGCGCTTGAGCCTCCGTCTTCGCGGGGGGCTCATCATCATCGGAGTCTATGATCATGATAGCATCACTCGAGGTTCCATTGACTTTAGCTGGTTTTGTAGGCTGCTGTGGAAGAGATGCGCCGACCTTCTTGAGCGGGCGTCCACCTCTCCAAAGTATGCCAATGCCCGCTTCATGGCCGTACAGCGTGATCGTGGAGCCATTAGGTGCTTTCAAGGGATATATCTTGGCATCGTGAACGCGATGAGGAAGTTCGTAGCGTAGCTGAGTTGTCTTGCCCTGGGTCGTGATGACAGGCTTCATCGCGGTTACGTCGAAATGTGTGGGAAGCACGATAGTGCTCGAAGCTTCCAGGTGACCGAGCAACGATACTTGGTAAGCAATGTCGCTATATGGGCAACCAGAAAGATCTCTCCCTGCGTATTGAAATCGATGAAGTGGTGTTGTCGATGTCGTTGTTGTTATTGTTATTGTTGTGGTTGTTGTGAAGGAAAGAAAGAAGGTCGGAGCTCGGAGGTGAAGTGCGGCGAAATTCCATGCACGCGTCCCACCACAGGCGCGTCCACTATTAACTACTGTCGGTAGGTACGATTGCAACAGCAACAGCAGCAAAACAACAATACCAACAATACCCCCCATCCAGAGCTTCTCCTACCGAGCCCACACAGGGACGATCGATTCCAAGGTCCGCCTCCTCATGCCACGAACAGATCCCCCGCATGGCAACGCTACGATCGCTCGGGCTCCACAGGCCCGCCGCGTTGCAATATCTCATTCGGGAGGGCATTCTGGATGAAGATTGCAAAGAGACAGAGTACAAGTGGGATACATACCATGATGGAATGTCAACAGATGTCATAGACGAAATCATAACCACTCAGTATCACGTTGCATGGTCGCGGGGGGGAGTGGTGCGCAAAGTCTTCAGTTTCGAGGTTGAGCAAGAGAAGGTCCTACAAGCGCTGCTCACTTGGTTTCCTACTGAAGACAACACTGTTGCTGCATCGAGTTCTCAAGAGAGCTCAGAAGAGAGTGAGGATGGTGTTCTCAGAACATCCCTCTCAGGGAGGCTTCAGGAATCCAATTGTCAAGATAACTCCGACCGCAGATTGCATTTTTCAGAAAGCAAATCCCGAGCACTCGTCGTGTTCTTAAAATCACAAGCACACGTTTTCTTCCTCGACGGTTCCAACCATGTTGTTAACCTGCCATTTGAGGTGGAAAGAGCATTTCCTGCAACAAAGGGTGTCCTCGTTCAACGACGAATACCTAGATTCGACGCGAAACCCTCAACACCGACCATGCCGTCCGCACCTCCAAATTCTTTCCTTACCAACACTCACATGTCACAGAGTTTCTCACAAAGTCATTTGAAAACTCCACGCCGCCATAGGCATGGATCTTCTTTGGGCTTAAAACAGGGGACATCCATGAAATCCACTCCTATGGGGTCTTTCTTTCTAGAGGACTTGGTCATGAGGCCTGCTATCCCAATGAATGATGGCTTACCTCGAATATTCTCCTTTACAGACCCATTGTCAGAGTTTGGTCTAGTAGTCAACGTTACCACAGCCAGCGAGCATAGGGGATTTCTCTCTGTCAGTGCTACTGGCCATCGAAGACTTGAACCGATTGACAAGTCTGAGGAAATGATCTACATATCTGCTCAGAATGAGTTGAAATTTGATGAATCTGGAAACGATTCACCACTTCTCCTGGCAGTCACCATGAACCATGACACGAACACTTTTACCATTTGGTCAGCCGCGTATCTTGAGCCCAAATCTATCTCAACTTCAAGGAAAAACCATGTACTTCCTTCAGCCAAAAAGGCGCGAAGAAGAAGCTCTTACGGCCCTACTGCACCTGGAACTGGAGCGACGACACCAGCTGTCCGGGGTGCCGATCGGATGCGTGAAAGTTTTGGTGGTGCAGGCCGTTCCAAACCCCAGCCGCCGCCATCATTCAATGTCTCTTCGCGAATAAAAGAACGACTGTCCGACCAGGCAGTAGAGGATGCACTGACATCACAGCTGAATCCTGATTTCGATATGTCGCGACAACCGAAGGAGTCACGACGTGTCTCCTCGTTGTTGTCGAGAGCAGAGCTCTCCAACAGTTTCGACAAGTCCGCCTTCCAAGATTTGGCAACTCAAAGATCTAGTCTTGGTGGAAGCTTCGGTGCCAGTCAACGGAGCAGACACTCTATTGGCCACGAAAGAACGAGTTTTGGTGGCTTCTCCCATTCGCGAAATCGAGCATCTACGCCAGGAAGTGTCACCTCACGTTTGAGCTTTGGGCAAGCATCTATCGATGACACATTTGAAGACATGGATGAGGATACATTAGACACCCTTGAGGATTATGACGAGCTCGACGATCTGTTCTCGCCGCCCGAAGCTGGCTCGGAGCGTGACCCAATTGATGGGCTTCGCAAAGAATTGGTCATGACTGTTATTGCCGAAATTCCTGCTCAGAAGCACTTGAAGCCACATCTTCTCACTCTGAAAGAGGTTTTTTCTACCAGTCAGGTATTCGCCTCAATTCAGCATCATAATTGTATCACTCACTGATTTTCAACGTGTAGGCCCCCCCGAAAGTTTTCACAGCTGCGGCGCCCTTTAATTCTGCAGCACTTCATGAAAGAAAGATATGTCTGTATATAGTGCACGCTTCTCTACTGGGCCCCATAGAGTGTGAACTTTCTGTCACTCGTAAGCGCCCGTCAACGACAATGCCTCAGATAAAGTCGACTACTGCGCCGCCGCGATATGCCTGCGTGCCGAAATTCGTCAAAGTGCAGACCTTAAGCGGTGTTATCGATGTTACCAAGCTTGTGGATGGCCACACTGAACGAATTCTATGCTTGCGTTCAGCCAACCCCCCTGATCCTGATCTGATTGTAACGGCAGGCTGGGGCACCCATTTGCCGATTAAATTTGCAGTCGGCTCTCTCAAACTCTTCAATCCATATGCCTTCATGCGAGACGGAAAATCGAGAGCTACCGCTGGGCTCAGACGGACGATTACGGCCCCCCATCCATTACAATATCTTCCTTCAGCACTTCCAGGCGGCACTTTTGATGTGGTCGATGGAGAGTCACGGAGGCATAGGCTGCAAATGCATCTCAAGCCACGGAACCCTTGGGTGGCGCATTTGTTTAAAGTTTTATCCAAAGTTTTGTCTAATCATATTGGTGATTTCCTCCTCGAGATTTGGTGGAATATTCGTAGAACCATGGTCGACAATTTTGAATCGAGTTTCGAGCTAGACTGGGCCGCATTTGCCACAACACTGTTCTGTCTCGTTGTGCCATTTGTGGATGAACGGTCGATGAAGGCGAAAAAGAATTCGAAACAGCCTCGTCAGAGACGAAGCACTGGCACTCCTGCGAGTTTGACAAGACCAGACGAGATAGTTGCAGAGTCTTCGGCATGGGATCTCATGAATCGACGTCAAAATGCCCGCTCTGCAGCAAAGCCGTTAAGTTCAACGCCATGGTGCTGGACTCAATCTGGACTTTCACCAAGTGTATCTTCATCGAGAACATCTAGGCGCTCTCTAACAGTTAATCCAAGCCCAAGCAATGGGAACGTACTTTCATACTATATCGCCGAAGCTCGTCGCTTTCTTCAAACACCAGTAGGAAAGGCGTCAAACGATCAGTGGCGACATCTTTCTCCTTCTGAAAGACAAGATCTTCGCATTTCATGTGCGTCAGAAGTAGTGGTCACTTTACATCTTCTCCGTGAAGAAGTAAAGTTGAACATTCTCTCCTCGGACGAGTCAAGCTCTCATACAGCGGACCTAGCGCCCATACTCGCTCAATTAGGCCATTGGCTTCGCTGGGAGTCCTGGGGTTACAAACAAGGAGCGTTCTACGATCTCGATGGCGGGTCTTCTGAGCTTTGGGCTTACGAGGAATCCAGTCTTGTGAACGTAGTCAAGCTACATTCACAACCTTGGAAAGCACCTCCATCAATCCTGGAGTGGATTAGTTCAGTTCTTCGATCGCAGACGTACACTCCATTTCCCACTGTCGCAATACTGATTCGCAAGTCGAAGGCGTCTCCGCATTCATCGGTCAATATAGACGAGATCATTTCAAGTGTGACGCCTCGCACGGTCGCTCTTGACAAGTTCTTCCAGCACGTCGATAAGCTCTCTAATCCACGCAGAGCTGTGGAATTGATTGAACATTGTGGAATTACCCCCCAGGTGTTGGCCACCTTGCCCGAGGCTGTACGCGCACCCCTTATGGAAGCGATCATGAACTGCCAAGCTAACCCGCCCACAACATGGCCACGCTCCCTCCTTAAATTGGTACAACGAGAAGACCTGGATTTAACTCTAAAACCAAACGAAGACTCCATACAGGATAGCCATCAAGGCCAGTCGAATTCAGCGATTGGCAGTCATGCCAATCCATATTCATCAAGCGGAATTCGAGACGTACACACTATCTGCCAAAGCATTGACCGTGCTGACTCTGTACAATCCGCAGCTGAGGTAGAACGACACCATGTCACACGGCTGATATTCAGCGAGGACCGCCGTTTTATGGAAGCACATGCCTTGTTAGAGCCTTTGCGACCTGCCGTGGCGGAGTATCGACCTGATCCGAGGGCAGAGGAAGCAGCGATCTTGGAAGGCCAGAAGGTTCTGATGCAACATGTTATGACACGAACGTTTTCATTGCCGGTTGGCAATTCAATGATCAAATACAGTAGCAAGAGGCCGCTTTTAACCGAAAAGTACCTGCTTTTTGGCTTCTCGACATCATGTCTCATGAAACCAATGGGCAACGTAGTCACGGCTGAAAGACAGAACTACTCTGAAGAAAAATTCTTTTGGGCGTTTTTCAATGCCGGAGTCGCAGCTGGTTTGAGTATCGCGAAAGACGCTCGTGGAATTGACACCTCGTGGATAATGTACAACAAGCCTTCACAGCTAACGAACAAGCATGCAGGCCTGCTTTTAGGCCTAGGTCTAAATGGTCACCTTAAAACCATTGCCAAATGGCTGTCTTTCAAGTACCTCACGCCCAAACATACCATGACATCTGTTGGCTTGCTACTTGGTCTTTCTGCATCGTTTATGGGTACCATGGATACCCTAGTAACCCGTCTTCTGTCCGTACATGTTACAAGAATGTTGCCAGCAGGTGCCGCAGAGCTGAACTTATCACCATACACTCAAACAACAGGCCTTATGGGCATAGGATTATTATATTACAACACCCAACATCGCCGGATGAGTGAAGTCATGCTCTCCGAAATCGAATACGTGGACGAACCAGACCCGTCTGAGCCCCCGGACACTTTGCGAGATGAAGCTTACAGACTCGCTGCCGGTTTCGCATTGGGCTTCATCAACTTAGGCAAAGGGAAAGATCTCCGAGGTTTGCATGATATGTTCATTGTCGAGCGGCTTATGGCTGTAGCTGTGGCACCCAAAGCGGTGAACATAGTACACATTCTTGACCAAGCTACTGCTGGTGCGGTCATTGCGATTGCACTTATTTTCATGAAGACCCAGGACGATGCAGTTGCTCGAAAGATAGATGTGCCTGATACTGTACCTCAGTTCGATTATGTGCGTCCCGACATCTTTCTACTACGCACCCTTGCAAAGCATCTCATCATGTGGGACAACATCGAAGCCAGTCATGCTTGGATACTCAAAAACCTGCCTATGGAATATCGACCAGACCATAACTTGGCAGCCATATCCAAACTCCGGAGCAGCCAAATGCCGTTTTTCAATATCTTAGCTGGACTCCTCTGGAGCATATCTCTCAAGTTCGCTGGGACGGGTGACTTGGAAGTCCGAAATTTCCTAGTGGCGTATTTGGACCAGTTCATTCGGATCAATAGACTCCCAGCACTTCGATACGACTCAAAACTCGCGAAAAACACAGTCCGCAACTGTCAAGACCTGCTCGCGCTCTCTGCTGCTACCGTGATGGCAGGTACCGGTGATCTCGTTGTCTTTCGACGGTTACGCTCTCTCCATGGTCGCGTTTCTCCAGATACTCCTTATGGCTCACATCTTGCGGCTCACATGGCATTCGGTGCGCTCTTTATTGCTGGTGGTACCCACACATTCAGCACCTCCAACAAGGCTATTGCATCTCTAATATGCGCGTTCTACCCTCTATATCCTACAGATGTGCAAGACTCGAAGGCACATCTGCAAGCCTTCCGTCATTTTTGGGTTTTGGCTGCAGAACCACGCTGCCTTATTGTCCGCGATGTTGATACGGGCCGTGCAACGTCGATGCCCATCACTGTTCACATGCGCAGTGGCGAGAAGATCAAGCATATGGCCCCTATTCTCCTCCCAGAGACCCACTTGATCGAAAGAATCGAAACGAACGATGTCGCGTTCTGGCCTACTACATTGGATTTCGTAAACAATCCCAGCCACTTGCAGAGCTTCCGACAACATCAGACATTGCATGTGAGAAGGAGAGGCGCAAAAGATATGTACGCGTCCACATTCTCGTCAACACTCGTTGCGCTCAACGACACGCAATCTTCGCGCGTGTCCAGATTGATGTGGAATTGGATCTTCAGCCTACAGAGTCTACAGAAATTCGAAAGTGCCGACATCACCTTGATCTTGCCAGCAGATCCCTACTCAAGCACATTTTTGGACTCGTCCCTCACCGTAGTAGATGCACGACTGGTGCTAGAGGAGATGGGGAAAACCTGGAAGTTGAAGGAGCTCTGGGAGCTAAGACTCCTGTTCGAGTGGGCGGAGGGATGTGCACAAACAGGAACAGGGAGGCTGAACTGGCTTGGTAGGAACGTGGTGGAGAGGCTAAAAGCCGATGTATTAGATCGAGGTCGCAGAATAGGTACCGCGTCCAAATCGTAAAAGGATGCTTTATGCTCGAAACGATAGCCCACGTCACACGACCATGATAGGCTAGGATAGTCAAGTAGATAGCAATTAGCTCTGCAAAAACGTTTCATGGAGCAATTCATCCCTAAAGACATGATCAATTTCCCACCATGCTCTCAAACAATGCATCTCTTCTTCTCCTCAGTCCGTCAAGCTCGACCTCCAGTCTGCCCAGTTCTCGCCTCGCAGCCTCCTTATCGGCTGGGAGCTCTGCAAACACAGCTAATCTGGCCTCTAGGTCTTCGACTACCGTCCTCAGCTCCCGAAGAGCCTTCTGTTGCTCCAGCGTGTCCGCCATTGCTTCAGCAGAACTAGCATCCCCTATCCTCTTCAAACTCCGATTTTGCAATGACTGCAATGAAGAGAATCTGTCTTCGTATTCCCGTATCTTCGCCTTTACATGTTTCATTTGTCGAACTTGTTCGGTTGTTTGTCGGTGCAACGTGGGCGGTGCGCCGAACGCGGGATCGGTCTGAAGTAAGGCGAGTTGATCGCGGAGGAGGGAGTGCTGTTTTTGAAGATATCCCTGGAGAGTCTGGATGTGTGCGAGATTGTTCGATATCTGTTGTGCGCTGGATGTAAGGTGTATAATCGAATGAGCCATGCTAAGAGTATCCAGTCCAGTGGCATCAAGTGTTGTAGCTGTAGAGGTCAAGGCTGTCAAAGCGTCGGCACCGGCGGGAGTAAGATTGTCGATTAAAGCTTTCTTCATGGGGTTCTCGTCCTCGTTTGTGCTCGACTAGTTGGAAATAGTGTCAGTAGATGAGCAGGCAGTGGGTGGTAATGTAAAATCCCCAAGATGGGGAGGGTGCCAGCGGACCTTTCATACCTCATCCAACACCTTTAATGCCTCTCTCTCCAGTCTCTCAATCATGGTTCTATCTTCATCTGCACGTTCATTCGCAGTAGACAGCTCCCGTAGAACTTTCAAGGTCTCCTCGTTGCGTTCGAAGGTAGGGATCGCTCGGCCTGCGTATTTGTAGGACAGCCAGGACTCAATCTGGGCCCAGTCTTGAGTAAGAGCCCGCTGGGCACGAGCCTTGCTCGGTGAGAAGAGGTCCGAAGGGGTGAGGTCGTCCATTGCTCTGTGTATGAAGGTTGAATATGGTGTGGACGGTAGTGTAGGATAAAGTTGAAGCGGAAAGGCACAAAGGGTCCACACATAAAGTGCAGGCTGGTTAGCGCATGGTCTGTGCGAGCTACCCCGGATTCAGCCCTATCGAATGTTCGTTACATAAAGAGCTTCCCATGACGTTTGCTCAATGTATTTCCCCCTCATGAATGGCGATCCACCCTTAGAGAACATTACGAGTGCAAAGACTTTCTGCACCATACCTCTTCATCGTCCTAAGTAAGGCTTAGGCAGATATCCATAATTCTTGCCTACAACGGAAGGGAACCCTACCCCACCTTAACCAAGTTCCTCATAGCTGCTCTACTACAATCGCCGTGTTGCCTTTCGCGAGCACTATCCTCCACCCCATTCGCGGCTGGCTAAGTTCTCCCGTGGGAACGAGGGGTTTCAAGATGGCCTGGCGCAGCTCAGGACCCACAAACGAGGCGCTTATCTCAAACCTCAAAAACCATGGCCTCATTGAATCTGATAGAGTGAAGAATGCCATGCTAAAGGTACCATTCATATTTCCAAACTTGTCTAATGAGATGAGTGCTTATAATGACCCCGTGAACAGGTTGATCGTGCTCATTATGCTCCATCGTCACCCTACGAGGACTCTCCTCAACCTATCGGTCATCGGGCGACTATCTCTGCCCCGCACATGCATGCTTCAGCATGTGAGTCCCTTCTTCCTTACCTTCACCCCGGGGCGAAGGTGTTAGACATTGGGTCCGGTAGTGGGTATCTCACGGCTGTTCTCGCTGAGCTTGTGTCACCAAATGGAACGACCATTGGGGTAGATCATATTCAACCTCTAGTGGATCTTGCATCTTCCAACATGCGAAAGTCGGATCACGGCAAGTCTCTCCTTGAATCGGGGCGAGTGAAGTTTGTCAAGGCGGATGGTCGGAAGGGGTGGAACGAAGGTGCTCCATACGATGCCATACATGTCGGTGCAGCAGCCGCAGAGCATCACCAAGAGTTGACAGACCAATTGAAGGCCCCGGGCCGGCTCTTTGTACCAGTGGAGGAGGAATGGTCGCAACACATCTACGTTATTGATAAGAAAGAGGATGGAACTGTGGAAAGGAAGAAACTCTTCGGCGTGCAGTATGTGCCATTGACGGATGCCCCACCAGAACAGTGATGGCAAGGCCGTGTAACGAATCGAAGCTTTTCCAAGAGAGTAACACAGCCCATGAATGCTCCACTGAGACACCCAGTTGTGGCCAAATGATAATTTGAACTATACAAACAATCGAAAAGTTGGGTTAGGACTCTGTTCGGACATCTTTTGCTTGGTTAGGCAAGTAGGAGTGATTATCAAAGAATGGATTCTATATACATCAAACACATGGCCGATTTGTAGCACGAATACCTTGATTACATACTACCATGAATAAAGCTACTCTCATCCAAAGGGTACAGTATAGACTCTAGCAGCCGTATGAAATTACCCTTAGTGCATGCGATAGATTCATTGTGCCTGCAAAAGCTCAATTCCCAACAATCCAGCTGAGCAGTGCTTTCAACAATTACTACCGAGCAATACTTTATACCCATATTCAAGGCATATATGAATGAGTATCTGACCTCACCGTCTCCACGGTACCTTTCACTCAATTTGGCCACTATGCAAATGATGGAATAAAAAATAGCACGACAAGTTCATAGCACATAGCTGGGTTCACGTTTTGAGCATGCTTTTCTCATTATGTGTAATCCTGAGCAATATGTACGACAAAACCTCTAGTTCTGATCTATTTCTGTATTATATGCCATGCACTTTGTCAACCTACTCGACTATATTCAATCATAGTACGACAAGAAAGTGTGTCGTGTACACCCAATGTGAAACGGGTGCAATGTACTGAAATATCTAATACATTTCAATGACGCGGCCCACGAATCCTTCCAGGGCGGCGATACCCTTCTCTCCTCGTTCTGTGCTTCCGAACAATCCAGGACCACCACCAGGTAGAACTAGGACCTTCGCTTCATCTTCGACAAACTCCTTTGAAGCGATGAATTGGAACGTGACCGTAGCGGCCGCTGATGCGGGTTTCCTTTCAGACTTTCCATCATTGTCCTCGTCTTCACCGCCGAAACCAAAACCAAAAGCGTCGATTTCATCATCTTCTAGCTCGGTCACGGACGTACTCATGTTATATCTCGTGTCAGCCGCAACAGATATAACTTTTGCAGATGCCCTCACACTAGCCACGTAAATTACCACAGCAGAGCCCACGCTCAGTGTTCCGACTGCTCTTGCATCATCCCCTGAAAAAATTACCTCGATCACTTTGGAGCCTTTTGGCTCGCCCTTTGATAGTACCATGCCTTTTCGGATCCTCACAATTGCCGGGCTTACAATAGCCATATCGATGGGTGCTATTCCTATGGTCCCGACCTGACCTGCTTGCAAACTCTGTACGGGCAATCGCAGGTTTCGCAAGGAGGTGACACGTACGCGCCGCCACTCTGAGCGTCGATCATTATGATATGAACCAGAGCGTAATGCCCCTCTATTGAGTGCCCCTGGAAAGGAACGGGATGTTGGGATAGGAGAGACCTTATTAGAGCGTGTAGGAGGAGTGGTCCCTCGAGCGCTTCCACCATCACTATCGTCGGGGCTTGAATCGAATGGGTAAGGGCCAAGGAGGAGCTCATCATCAATCCTCAGTGTGCCGTGACGGAGGTGTCCACCTATTATAACGGATTGTTCTGAAGACGCAGACGTACTCGAAGCATGCCTAGAGTTTGCGAGCTGATTACCATAGACGTCTTCGATGTGGAAAAGCGTGTCTGTCACACCAGGGCGGTTCCCGAGATCGTCAGGCAACGGGAGATCTCGTAGAAAGGCATGTAGTGTATTGATACCTGTGCCGTTCACAGAGCTCGTCAGCAGAATAGGGACTATTCCAACGGGTGCCAACTTCAGCTGGTTAGCAAGCTCGCTGACTTCCTGGAAATCGCTCGCGGTGATGGTATTTAGATCTCTTCCCGAGGATATGGTAGAAGGTTTGCGAATGATACAAGGCGTTCTTCCAGCAGCCTTGATGGCTGATAGTGCCTTGGATAACATTTGCTTAAGCCCGCCCTTGGTGGCAAGATCGTATTTTGTGATGAGTAGAACCAAAGGCAGTTGTAAATTCAGGCAGAGTTGTAAGTGAGTATGCGAAAGATCCACATCCCCTGTCGCTGTACTAGGTGAATCTTGAGAAAGAGGTGGCGTACCAACTCTTCCTATGGAGTCTTCTGGATTGTCTGCAGGGATGCATACTAACGTCCAATGCGGATCCCAGCCAACGACACCACGGACAGTAGTCCGATGAAAGCGCGGATGCCCGGCAGAATCAGAAAGGAAGACCAGTCGCCCACCATTAGCCTTTGCGTGAATTTCGACCCATGAAGAAACATCCCCTGAGCCGTAGTTGACAATATGGGAACCTGCACTTGTTCCATCTGGTTCAAACGCATCGTAGTAACCTACCAGTTCTTGAGTGATGGAACTCGTCATCCCAGATGCAATCTCATGTCTATGTCGCAAAAGGCTTAGCCGGCTGCTTCCTCGGCCATTGTCTAATGTGCCTGTGGTTAAACTACCCAGCAAACTGGATTTACCAGAGCCCGTGGAACCTGTGAGTGATACACGTAATTGTTCAGTAGGGCGGTTCGGTGGAGCATGTTCTGTTCCATTGGACGGTTGACCCGGGCGAACGAGCGCTTCGGCCACCCATAACTTTCCACGCTTGACTTGCATTGGCACGGAGTCTTGAGGATAGGCATCTTCCACCCATTCGCAATCGCCTACCTCAACCATCCTCTGCACAGTCACATTGCACCCAAGACTAGACGCCATTGCGCGGAGAGTGTTAAGACTCTCCGCCATCTCGTCTTCGGCCAAGCCTACAAATGTACCATCGTCGGCTACACCTATTTCATACAGAGCACCTTTAGTATCTTCAAGATCAGGCGGGAGCCGCTGAAGAAGGGTCTGTGAGTTTGGGTTTGCTGCATCGAAGAAATGAGGTAGTACATGGTTGGTATTCGAGGGAATATGAACCGAGCATGACTGCTTCAATCTCCACCGGAGCTGAGTAGTCAATTGTTCAAGACGGTGCTGTCGTGATTCAGAAGTGGAGGCCTGAGGCATGGGTCCTATGTTTTCAATGTTGGAACGGCTGGAAGAAGAGGCACCAGTAATATCTGTACGTCGGAGGGAACCGGAGACCTGTCGACCTGTCGATGTACGTATGAAAGATCTCCTCTTTCTTAGGAGTAGATGTAATTTATACTCTGTCGGGCCTTCTTGGGGCTCTGGCTCCAATCTGTCAATGCCCACTACATCCAAAGCACCGGACACTGGTGTACTTCTTTGCGGTGTTCCGGTAGATATTGTAGGATCGTGGATGACTGGAAGGTGGGACCGTACGCCTGGAGGAGGCGTCGCCCATGGAGACGAGACCCGTGGCGGGTCGGGATCAAATGTGAAAATGGAGGCCATCTGTGCTATGTTACAAATGTCTTTCAGGATTCGCGATTCGTTCGAAGAAATGTCGATAGGATTAAGGATATGGATCGGCGGGATTCGTAGATGTTCGTTCGATAAATGACCGAATTTCAGTAAACGGTTCGTAAGCCTGGAGCATACAAGACTTTATGGGCGGCATTTTGGCGAGAGTGGTTGTAGATACTGGGAGATGGTTCGCCCTGACGTGCGAAGGTATATGCCTCCGCGTCTTAATGACCGATGATACCCATGGTGAGAGGAATCGATATGATGGTCTTGATGTTCGAATAGAAGAAGTAATGTGGAATGAGGATCAGGCGTAGTCAGCGGTAGACAGTAAAAAGTGAAATGGTGGTGGAGGTGATGGGCAGTTCGATGTTATGAGGTATCTCAGGCTCATAGGTTGGAGTCAGACACGATGGGTTGGTCCGAGCTCCCCCATTCAAAGAAAGGGAATGGAGTCACAGGTAGGTATGCCATCTGAGCAACAGCAGAACAATGATTCACATACGTTCCGTGACGAGACCTAGCTAGGCCTTTCCTTCCAATGATTACTCTTTTGGAGTATTTTGACCCAGATTGCATGGTTGCGTTTGGATTGCTGCTGTGCCCACCAGTGCTAAGTGCACTGGCAGCTTCTGAGCATCTAGGTACCTACCTGAAGTATGTAAAACCAAAAGCTCGCGCACCCAAACACCAAACATCCTGCATTTCACTGGCCAACTATTTGCGACATGTACATAATCAATTCGTCAGAACTACCATAATCACCAGAGGAATGAAAGAAATCCCTAGCCCCGAGTTTGTAGGATCATGAAGCTCGGAAGGATCCAATCCTCCCGCAGAAACCTCGACGCAGACCTATCTTTCTTTCTACCATACCTCTACCACGGAGTATAAAACTATGTTCACTGGCACGTTTTCTTTGACTCATACCGTCAACAATCGCGTGAGTCGTACTGCCTAATGTTCTCAAAATGCTAACAGTCACCTTGCTGTTAGCCAAGCATGGAAAATGCTCAATCTTGTCCCAGATCCATTCGAGCTATTTGCAACTGTTCAAAGACAGTATGGGACTGTCTCGGTGCAGCATTGGGAACACATATCAGTCCTCATGTTAGATCGATTGTTATGGATACGTCTACGTGCCATCATCATACAAGCAAAGGCAATGCGTCCTCTATGGACTGCGTCTTAGAGTAAGTTCATGATCACGTTTTGAACACGCTATGCTCAGCTTTAGGAATCTCAGCTGGGGTTCTCATCTTCGACCCAATGACTGTACTGGCCGACCCATGAACGGCAGATGGGTTTCATACATGCAGTGTCACTTCGGTCTCCCCGAAACCTGCTGCACGATGGTTGCCACGGCGGCTCAGAACACTACTGGTCTCTTTCCTTTTCATCTAGGTAGGCACTAACGAGGCGCGTAGCAAAGCCAGAAGCGTCGCTGACAGCTCCTGGGGTAACTGCATCTCATCATGAATCATTCACGGCAGATGACATATGACTCCAATAGTGAGCAACAAGACCACAAGGTAACTAGGCGAGGTCGTGAATGTGCTAAATCTGGATTTGATGTTGAAATGAGAAAATTGCGATGAACAGTCGTGGCTTGAAACGTTGCTGACCCTTGCAATAGAATGTGAGATTCCGCCTTGCAATAATCGTTGGGCAAACGTACTCGACCATCTGATTCAGGCTGCACATTACATAGTAAGTGCTTTACTCTGGATGACCGCAAGGCGAGACACAAATTAATCGAAACCGATGACTAATAAATGCGTATGTATTATACGATATACCTCCGAAAGGGCTGTAGCGATGGAAGAGGGGGACGAGGCTCAGAGATCCGACTCCGACGGTGTCGGTTTACTGCTTGCAGGTAATCACCCGACGAAGGCTGAGCACACTGCCAATGCGTCCAGAACCCCGGACACGGTGCATGTCCGATTCTTCTTTGCGATGACCATTGGGCAAGTAGCTTGCTAATCCCCACCATCATGGGGGAAAAGAGTCAGTCCAATGCGTCTGATGCAAAAGTATCAACAAGGAAAGGATGCACCTCGACCGACTTCCCAGAGCGTCCACAGAGCTGGTTGTACCGTTGCCCTAATCACCACCTCGCCTGAGAAGCGAGTGTCTCACTACCTACAAGTGCAGGTATGTATGTACACAGTACTTGTATGGAGTAGTACTTGCAGATATGCAGCAGCTGCAGAGAGAAGGGAGGTCATCGGTCGGCCCACGTTTTCCTTGGAAGCCACTTGCATGGCAGTCGAACAACAGCAATGCTTGAGAGCAAGTGCCACAGTGTTGGGTTTTCGAACCACGAGGCTGTCTTACCGAATGTCGACAACCTAGTACCGTAGGACCAGCGGTCCTGCTTGGGACATGTAATCCCCAGGATTGTGTGTGCGTTAATGCGTGAAGCAAGATGCAATCCACGGAGGCTTTGGTGGAGGATCCGCAAGCGCAATAGTCTGTCAATCCTCCCGCCTTCGAAGAACATGCCAATGCCTTCCTTCCGCGCTGTCACCCTTCTTTGGATTTGGCGTGTTGTGGCAAGTTCCTCTAGCCTAAGTGTCGGTGACAACCAACAAGATTAGGACCGTTCACGATTGTTGATCTGACAAGGGGGCGGGGAGCGAGGCCAGGCGTGGCGCCGCTGACGCGAATAGGCTGCTAAACTACCGTGATGTTTGATTGCGTGCGTCCCCGGCGTCCACAGGGCTGGATAATGGTATTCTGGCAGACGGCGTTGGTGTCACTGCAGGTTATAGCGTCCCACGAAAGTAATTAAGGTTAAAACGTTCTTTGGCACCCCCGTAGGCCACACTCGAATCACCTGTCCTGCCCTTTTTTTCTCTGGGTACGAGTAGGATTACAAGCTTCTTGCATACCAACCTGTCTATTCAGAGCATGTGCGATTAGATTATCATACATACGCATAATAATGTCTTAGGATGCAGTAACTCGTTCATCTACGCACATATTCTCTAAGGCAGTCCCTCGCACAATGCTCACCGCCCGGCATCTTTCAATAGAAAGGTAAAAGACATTGAGTATTTTCACATCACAAGACGGCTACAAACAGTTCAGCTTACAATACGTGACTACGGATAGCTGTACATCGTATCTATGCAAGTAGTTGCGTACTTATCACGCTGGCGTTTGTAGACTGAGTGGTGGCATAGTATCTTGGCACGATTGGACAGTGCTTCAACTATCAAGATTCTCCATGCTTGCATTTGACTCGTCGATAGTGTTGATCCCGCTATAGTCTCACGCATCGAATGATGGGTCGTTCTTGGCTGCTGCAGCTGCAGGGGACGGTTACGCAGACGGGGGGTATCCTACATACCATTCCACCGTACCGGCGTTCAATATTTGGAGGGCAGCGTGCACTGCCAGTGTGCCGGTTGATTGCGATACCCAAACCGAACCCTCTCTGCGCCGGTCGACATGGGTGAAATCCAAACTTGACTTTGAATGCTGTCCAAGAGAAGACAAAGTTGACGAGAGCTTTTGCGAGGCCATCATCTATGGCCCATGGAGGACACCAGAGAAAGCCTTTTGTGACACGAGACGCAGCCCTATGCATCTCTGCGTGTCCGTCCCTTTCCGCGAACACAGACACACAGACGCAGTAGTTGATGGAAAACGGGACGGTGCACCATCATCGAATTATCATTTTACGCACAGCAGACTTACACCACTTACTGCACTAGCGGGGAGGTGATTGCGACCTTGGAATACCTTTCGTACGTATGAACAGACGAATAGGATAATAGCCGACTGCGCGCCTACCTACTTGTACAGGCTACAGATCACAGGTCTACTCTGTACGATTCGCCCGAAGAGGCGTCCAGAGTCCAGACGTCCGCGCATCGAACATGCGGTAGATGCAGGAGATTGTTGGGTTGGATCGCCTACTGAAGCCTGCGTCCAACCTCCACCCGTTGCAAGTATTGTGCACGGTAGGTGCATGTACAGCAGGTGTACCGTGTATGCCTCAACATCCTTCCCGCCAGCCGATTTCCCCGCCGCCCGTCTCGAATTCGTTTGCTGTATCCCTGCAAATATCGGGTGGTAAGCCAGTTGAACCAGTACATGGTAAGCACTCTCTTTCGACTGCGGCGCAGCATCTAATCCAACCACCCAGGAGGACCCAGGAGGGACCCAGGAGCGGTTGGCATGACCGGCTTATACACCGACGTTCCGTTGGCTGCGGCCCGCTGCAGCTTGGGGCAAAAAGGGCGGTCTAGTACAGACAATCTCGTACGTTATGCGGTGGTAATTACGTGCCAAGTAGGCGTATTGGTAGGTAGTGCAATTGTCCAATTGCTGACGCTACCTGAGTTGCTCGTGCTAGACAATGTCAGTACACGGTCCAGCACATACTACCTACTGTGTACAAGTGCGTGCATAGTCAGAATATAATTTACATAGCCACCTGGTCCCTACACAGTAGGTAAGGTCTCCAAAGGTTGCAGAGGCAAGCATCGCTAGTCTGGGTGCGCTCTACTTACAAGTTACAACAAGTACTTAGCGTAGCATTCGCTAGACAAGGCCAGGCCAGGCCGTCTGCCAGCAACCAGTAGCCATATCATGCTATCATGCCATGCCAGCATCAACATCACATCTACTGTAGCTACGTACCTACGTAGATGTTTGTGCACTATACGGAGCACTCCATACAAAACTATCACTACGCACGCAGCACGCTGAGGCCTCTAGGTGGATGTAGTCATACATTGTCGACCATGGCATATGGACGGCTGTCTTTCAACAAGAGCCGCGCCACTCATTGTATCGCCATCCACTGTTGGTGTCTGAGATTTATATGGTCTACCTGATGATCTCCCAGGGTCATACTGTCACAGGTATCTCAGAGTCACGCCCCCAGGGCCCGCGATCGGTGCTATGGCCACGCATTGCAATGCTGTGTTGTGCCCGGAACTACTCCATACAGCTTGTGGACAGGCGGACCATGCAGTCCAGCAGACATGACGATGGGTAGAACTGAGGAGAGACAACGTGAGCCAATAACGTACGGTCGTAAGCTCAAGCTTTGGTCCTTTCTTCACATACGAAGCTTGCAGACAAACGAGAACTGTGTGCGCTACACGACACGAGCCGCCAGCGAAATGAGCATCTTTCAGCACCAATGCACTAAAACGGCGCAAGCCTATCATCACATCTCAAGTTCTTGCGCATTCGTTCCCCTGCCAGTCATCACATGGACAGTGATGATGTGTGAAACCAATAATGTATAGTGTGGAGAGATGATTGTGAGAAATAAAAAATTGACACTGTAAATGCTTTCTTTTCGTGCAGTATCCAACCAAGGCAAGGCACGACATGAGACAAGAGGCCACCATGAAGTATGAACTGGGCGTTGGCGCACCCGCCCAACTCGCCCCCATCTCATTTACACGGGTTACACCAATCTTTGCTTGGGAAGAATTTACCGCGCCTGCCCGATGGAGTAAGCAACTCGCATGGAGTCGACTGCAGTAGTTAGTTGGCACGGTTGGGCAGGTTGGCGACGCGCGCTATGAAGATGTCAACGGGGGGACACAGACACACACACACACACACACACAACAGACTACCTACCTACAGCCTACAGCCTACAGCCTACAGCCGACTATCTATATGCGACTACTGCGCCCAGTCCACTACTTCAATGGGTTTAGAGGCCCGATTCCATCTCCATATCATCAAATGTATTATGGACAACAACAACAACAATACAATAATAATACTCATCATCATACTCCGTGCTAATGACAATACTAATAATGACAATAATATAGTACCTGTCGTGGAAAGATGATCATTGGCCCCACATGGTCAAGTTTGCCTGGCCTGGCCTGGCCTTGTGGTTGTGGGCGAGCCAGTGGTCCACCCTCATTGAGAGTAAATATAGTTCAATCGTTGTTAGTGGGAACCTGATCTTGGTTGAGACTTTGAGAGGTGAGAGATTTCGTTTCCACGCTGTCCAGGCAGATTACTACCTCAATTAGTGCACATGGAACGTTTTTAGTATCTACGCAGTAGGCAGTAGGTATGCCCATTATCCACTACACACGTCCCTTGGTCCCTCGACTATGTACCGAGTACATTATACTAACTACCTAGGTACCTAGGTACCTATCCATTGTCATTACTCCAGTGACGAGTCTAGCACGCTTGGACAGGCTGCAGGCATCTACAAGTATCTTAGGCTGGTCCGGCAATGCGTAACCGAACACAGACGTTTCCGTCAATCAGTGCCCGTTTCTCTCCATCTTCCCCCTTCTCCTCTTGAATAGCATAGCCACGAGGCAGCTCGCATTTGGAAACCCATCGTCATATGTGAACCAACATGAGCATTGTGTGCAATCAATTGCAAGATGGCTTCCCAATGCAATTTTTCCATACATTGACAGAAATGCTTCTTTATTGGGAGAGCACCAATGCACGGAGTAGATCATGGATAAAACCATGGAAATACCGCCAACTCCTACTTTGCCATGTTGCTTCGTGCTCGGAGATCCCAAGATGACCCACGGAAAGGACTTCTTTCATCACAAATAGCATGTCATGTCCCCTCATTCCTAAACAGGATGAGGACCCTATACTCAGTAATAATAGTCGGTATACACAATAGAAGTAATTAGTACGAATCGCAATCCAAGAACCCGTAATGCTGTAGCGCCATTTAGCGTCCATGTCATACGATCCCATAAAAAGGAATTACGCGATGGAGATGCGCATCTCTTCCAACAGCAGATCGTAGGTACAGATACACACTGTGTGGATGGGTTTGAATCAAACCCATGGCTCTAAAGGAAGTGATAGACTCTCTGCTTGTGGCAATGACAACATCGGGTCGCACAACGTACTGTGTAAAATCAAAGACGGAGCAAGGCACTCCACATTAATCTCGGTTTCTCAGCGATCTTGTCGATTGTCAGGCCATTCGTTCATCGCGTCCTGAAAGCCTAGCGTTACCTAGCAACCCGCAGGGTAAGCAGCCTAGCAGGTCGTGGTCGTCCAAACCCGTCCTAACTTCCACAGTTCCACTATTCCTAGTGGTTGTACTGTGTAACTTGTAGATTGTAGTAGTGCACCAGGAAAGTTGCCTTTCAGTCTAGATCTATTCACCCTGCGCTCTCGCCTTCCCTTCCCTTCCCTGGCCCCCTGGACCCTCCGCGGGCTTATTCCCCAAACCCGTATCGTTCAGTCCCTCAAAGAACATTCTCTCATTCGTCCCGTCGGCACCCTTGCGGGTGATCAGAGCTAGATAATCCATCGCCGCCGATAGAAGAATAGGAAGACGAACGAAATGGGTACCTACAACAACAGATAGTGGGTATTCCGAGTGGCGCTGGGCCGCAAGCCGGTGGGTGATGGTTTCTATCACTTGAGCCCGCACCTTGTCAGATCTCAAGATCACCTCAGGATTACACGATCAAAGCCACTCAGAAGACAGACGAGCGGTATACAGGAAATCAAGCACAGTAGGAGAGGAACATAAGAATAGTAAGAATAAAATTGGGTATGCAAAACGCTGCAATAATGGAAACGCCGGGCCTCATGCATGGTCCTAAGTCTTGTATGGCTGACGTAGCAACATAAAGTGAAAACAAGTTTCCTCCTCCTCTTCCTCCTCGTACCATGGCGTCTTGCTGCGCATCATCGTTGGAACAAAACCATTATTGTCCGGGGGTGGTTGACCTGCACCCTCTCTTTCTGAACGCCTTTTTAGAGATACGTAAATGCCCATGTGCCCAGATCGTGACTGCGTGAGCCTGCTAGCGGGCCCGAGCCATGTATGCTCCGGTCCGCAGCTTACTTGTTGGAGCTCGAATCTGAAGTCCGTCGTGGTTTGCACTTTTCATGGGCCATATGGCCGTTCCTGGCAGTCGTCCGCGTGAATTCCGCCCCGCATCGTGGACAATAAGCCTTGGCAGCCGTGCCAGATTTCTCTCGCTGGTGCCGTAGCAGGTTACTGAAGGTCGAAAATGCACGTCCGTTGCACCCGTGGTCCCAGCACTGGGGCTTTTGCCGTTGCGGACTCAGAACACGCACAGCATTGCCAGTACCCTGGGCAGAAGGGGAAGCCGGTAGCGTTGATCCAGCAACTGGAGGAGCGAGCGACGAATTGTAGGGTGGCGAGGACGAGTACCCAGGATGAACGTGGTAGGCCGGGGGGTAGATGGAAGTCCTAATACATCAGTCAGCGACGAGTCCAAAACCTTACACTGCTAAGTGCAGCTCGATTCTTCACTTACGTCGAGTAGTGTGTCGCGTTCACGTTCGATGTTGGTATTGCGTTCATGGGAGGATAAGTGTAACTATGTGAGACTGAAACAGGATGGAGAGGCGACAGCTGATTGGGAATTGCGCTGACACGAATCGGATCTAAAGACTGTTGGTAAGGGCTGCGGGTATCTGCTGCAGGACGAAAGCTTGGGAGAAGCTCCCCAGATCTCCTTGGGTCATCCTGGACGGCGGGGCCAGAGGCATACGAAGTGACAAAAGCATCCGAGGTCGATGGAACATATGGCTCTGATGTCGGCGGCTGCGATGTACGTGACTCGGCGTACGAGTCCTGTGCCAGTTGGTCGTCATGGACAGTTGAGTTAGTCGAGTACGAAGGAACGTAAGGATCAGGCGCCGAGGTGGGAGGCTCTGAGGTTCGAGACTGCTGGTAAGGTGGTGTGTTCATATCCGGATAGCTGTTTCCATGAAGCGGCGGGAGGGGATAGTGTCCCCCAAAGTGCGAAGGCATCATGAAGTCCAACGTGCTTGTCAGAGTCAGTTACGGTCTTAGAGTCCTGTTGCGGTCCGCTTTACCTCATATCTTGCAATTGAACGGTAGGGTCCTGTGGGTGGAGGGATTGAGGTTGAGGTTGAGATGACAGACTGAAGTCGAATTCCTCAACTTGATGGCTACCAGTAGTAGAGTCTATTGACGAGGGCAGTGCGTTCAGGGAAGCTGTCGGTGAAAGTCCGTAACTGGTAGGTTTCACCAAGGACGAATCGGGCAGTGGCTCGGAAGACGAATGTTGAGGCGAATGGAGTGTGGAGAGGTCTAAAGATTGCGAGATGAGGAGGTTGGAAGGCTGGTTATGTTCTGATCCGGAGTGGAGCGGAGTGTTGCTACGTGGAATAGAATGGATGTCCTCCGCTACATGCCAGACTGGTGATTGAGGTTCTTGGGTAGGGTAATTGCCAGATATGTGGCGGGTTGATGACAGAGTTGCGGCACGGCGCGATCGATGATTCCTTAAGTGAGCTGGCTCTGAAGGCTGAACGGACAGATTCTGATCTTGACGATTCCTAAGTCTTCGTGAGATGGTTGTCGTCTTCGATTGTTTTTGTTTTGGAGACCCCAAGGTCATGATCAACGAATCGATGGTGACATGCGTCGAGAGACCGGAGCGCTAGTGGGGGTAAACATACAGCTATTGATTGTATTCCCAGATTGGCACAATCTTGAAGTGTTTATAGCAGCCTTACAGTTGAGGAGCAAGAACGCTCGCAAGGCAGACTTTTGACATTGATCTTGCTTTGAGAGGTGGCCCTGCGCCATGTCCGGGGTGGTGCTGTCGAGGGGTATATAGTGGTATAGAGAATCTGAGCGCGCCAGTAATAACTTACCGACCGGTAGCTACAGGCGTGAAGGGTTTCCAACAGCAATTTTCCGGGACTACGGCTGGTGACTGGTCGGTGCCTTGAAGGATTGAGACCCTGCAAACTTGTGCGGGCCAAGCTACCGACCGTTTAGTACAGGACAAGGACGTGCATGCAACGTACAGGACGTGCACACGCGAGAGCTGGCTAGCCTTGGGGTCAAGACTCGAGCAAAGGGACTGGGGTTCCAGGAAAGAAGATGTGGGTGAGCGCCGTGAGCATACCTAGCCTCTGCGTAGGTAGGGATCGTAGGATAGGTACGGGGTACTGTGAACCGTGTACTGTATACCTAGGTAATCAGGTACACAGTCGGTACGACTCATGAGTACAATACACCGTACAGTCTGTCACCTAGGTCTGTACCCATGCGTACCACGCTTCCTGATGCATACATAATACATGTATCATGAGAAAGGCAAGGTGGTGTTGTTGATGACGATGTCAAGATGGAAAATAGACGGTTTCAGGCCACAGTTGCTCCACGCAATAATGGATCTGACTCCTCCTTCCCGGCAGGGCAAGTAACCGTCTTTGATAGACATACCACGTTAGAAGAAGTCTCTCGACAATACACACGAATGCACATGATACCTCGATGCTGAAATCAGGCCTTAGTAGTGAAGTAGCATCATTGAACCAAGACGACTTGGAAGGTATGTGTGTACATGCATCCATTGCATGTAATGTGCATACGTTGGTTTCGACACATTTGGTGCATGTGTGTCCTGTTCTGTCTTGTCCTGTTCTGCCCGGACCGGATAGTCCCCTTGTATTGAGTTTGAGTATAACCCAACTGCTGGAGAATATAGACAGGCTTCATACCAGTCTGTTGATCTTGATCTTGCTGCATGCGCGCATGGCGCTGGCTCACTGAAGAAGCAATAGAAGGGCAGTTTCTCGCCGTCCAGAACTGTTGGTGGCGCACTGGGTCAGCAGAGCCCTACTACGCGCGTAGTATGGTGTTTCAAGGGACCCTGCCGGGTATCTAACTGATGGAAGGCCATGGCCAAGATCTGAAGCGAAAATAGCTTACCTTACAAGTACAAGTAATAATAATAAGAATCGGAATAAGACGACGATGTACGGAGTGCTAATACTGTACGAGACGTAGTAGTTGACGGGCGGTTGAAGGCGGGGCTGGGCCGTCAATGGGTTTTGGCTTTTCTTTTGGGGGAGGGGGAGGGGGACGGGGCGTTGAGAGTGTCGTGAACTTGTGAACTCGTGGAACTCGTGGTGGACGGTGGACGATGGACGGTGGCGCGTGCGCGAGAAAGAAAGACGCTGGCTACAGTGGTTAAGTACTTAGATTACAGGTACTTTTTGCTTGTACGGAGTAGATGGTAGGTATTACTTGTTGTATCCGTTTGTACCGTTTGTAGCAATCTTCTGGCGAGGATGAATGGATAATCATCCTGTGTACCTACGGTAGTCAAATGAATGCTGTAGTCAATAATTGCAAACAGTCACTGTATGGTACGCAGTACATACATAGGTAGACATACTCCGTAGAGTAACTTCGCTACTGTATGTACTGTAGTCTGTGTACCCGTGAGATATCGCCCGGTCTAAGAATCCATGCCTTTTTTTGGGGTCATCGCGCGACCCGAGTTCCCCTGGATTTCATACCTGTGCTGTGTAATGTCATGTTTTTTTTTTGGCGATAAATTTCGCCCTCCAGCGTTGCTTACTGTTTCATTACTCACTGTGCCCGATCGCTGCGACAATGGGCCGTGCTAATTCCATCTTCATCTTTGCCTCGTGTTTGCTTGCTTGCCCTGGCAGAATGTATGTACTAAACTCGATCGATGGAACATCAATGTAATTGACAGGTAAGGTGGAGGTGGAGGAACGGTCAGTGCAGGTACTGTGTGCAGTGAATCGACTGTGTCCGCCAACGAAATGTTTTTCGATGCAACAAGTAGTACTCCGTAAAGTATCATGATTGCATGTGATGAATATACCGCCTCTAGTGACTTGTTTTCCTTGTCTCAATCGTATTATTGCCGGATACCGAAACGGCGACGGCGAAGGTTTCTGGAAGCTATCGAAGGGCTTCAACCATGTCCGGTGACCTGCATATCATCCTCGGGGGCCACAGTAAGACGATGATATCTATTCCAACTTTGGAACGTCATCAATTCATCGAGCGAGCAACCAAGCTATGTACGCATTGTTGCCCCAAAGCTATGGGTTAGCTATCGCTCTTGTACCTACCTACCACTTTGAGTGTAGTAGGTGGGCTTGTACAATCATGGAAACTCGCGGGTTTGCTGTTTTGGGCATGTTTTGCGGCTGGTTGGCAGGTAGTTTTGCAAGATTCGATCAAAGCCTGGAGAGCCGAGGGTGAACCAACGTGCGCAGTCACCAGTGATCCCGGTCATGATGCAATGCTCTCTCTGTGGCCCATCTCCAGCGGGGCATTGCTGTGGTTTGACATGTTTCGCAGTGAACGCCGACGTAGAAAACCTTCAAAGGTCTACAGCTGCCCACATGCTCAAGGGAAATTGCATGTCTGACATAAGCCGCTACGTATCAAGTCTGCTATGCTCTATTGTTGGTCTCAATTGGTCGACTTGCGCCATCAGTATGTAATGCACTAAGAGTAGGAGCCTGTCACAGATTTCACAGATTGCTTCGAGAAGCTATCGGACAAGGCTCCCAGACCCCGATCGGAGGGCTGTGTTGGTTACAAACAGTAGGTATCCTACCTGTTGTCAGTGCATTAATTACTAGGGTTGTACTCTTAGAGTTGTAGCCATAGTTATGGCAAGCATGCCCAAAGCTCGAGTCCTACGTGAAGTAAAGAAACCCACAGTATGCATTCCTAAGGGTACGAGTAAGAACAGATCATTCTGGCACTGATAAGACCACATCGTCGGCTATCCTCGTCTTATCACTCAGTCGTCTTCTTCTGTCCCTGCACACTTTCCAAAAACAATTGCTGCAAGGTGGCGTTGCAAGGACTACGCCATCATCATCGCCTAATTGAGGCAGCAGGCGGTGTTCGACCAGATCACTCACAAATGCCAACAATGTCCTAGCAAGTTCCCCGCAACGTTTGAGATCTCACTTTACGAACAACCCGCCGAATCAACGTGGCGTAGCCTGAGTAGATACAAATCAACAGAGTTCTGACCGGGGTGGTAGACAGATGTTGAAACAATGCCATCTTGTTTTGCGTGTCACAGAGCCAGCCAGCCCTCGGCACGCACAGCGAGCCTGCAGAAGCATATCGTGCAACACGCCAAAAGAAGTTGATGCCATAACCCAACGAGTCTCTGCCCACCAGGGAGATGACTGGAGGCCGTCGGAGGCCTGAATATTTGCACATGTACAGGGGCGAGTGTGACTTGGTTTGATTTCACTAGCCAATTAAAGCAAGAATAGACGAAGAAGGGTCCCTCGGACAGACTTCAATCACCTTGAATCTTGATATCTTTGTAATTATGAAGTAGTTAATTACTACTACTGCGGCATCGATGTATCGCACGCCTTGAAAGTTGCAAAGAACTCTAGCTTCCTGGTTACCGACTCTTCTCAAAAGCGTCTATGACATGATTACTCAACTGAATCAGGTATCGCAGTCGATCAGGAAGTCGGTCAGCCATAGCATTCACGAAAGCTTAGGTACTTGACTGGTTAGCAGGTGTTACGGTAGATATTATAAAGACGGTAATTATCTCAAGATTCTACTTGCTTTTGGTGTCACACACACACTGGCGTCGAGACGCTCGCCAATCGATTCTGATTGCCATGGACGTCGATATGAAGCTATATTTCATGCGCATGAATCTTCCGTGTGCGAGCAGACACGGGCATCGTATCTATCTCGCAAATTATGAAAGCCTGATCCGGCTGGTAATTGAAAGGTCCTGGAGTCTGCCTTTCCAGCTCGAAACAGAAAGTTTACTTAGTCATCACAGCGAACGTTCAAGACCTTTAACTTTTTGGGAACTATACCCGACATGATCAATGACAGACTGACGGTACGGTGGTACTAGCTGATATCAGGTGTCTGTGTAACAATGTCTGGAGCTATGGCTATAAGACTTCAATGGTATGAATATGAATTGAGGATTCTGGAGCAGACCATTCATTGCGTTCGTGTATATTTGGTAGTGCTACCCGCAGAAATGCAAATCTAGTCGCGTGTTCTTTGTCGGCATTCTTACATCAAGATGTATCTGCTGCAGGTTCATCACTACGTAACTAGGCCAATCTTTCTATGGCCTCAAGCGCACGACGGAAAGTATCTACCAACTTATTGGTATCTTCCAACCCTACACTGAAGCGTACGAGGTCGGCCTCCACGCCCCACGATGCACACTATTAAACGTTAGGAGGGTAGGCGATACGAGTAGCATAAGAACTTACCCAGTCTAGTTCTCCGTAATGCGCCAATATGACATAGGGCGAACTGTGTTTTTGTTATTAACTGAGTTGACATATCATACTGTAGATGTCGACAAACCTCAATGTAAAATTAGTCCCTAGGCTCGGACCTTTCACCGTGTCAAGATTGTCGAAGAAGGTAATTGCTTCTTCTTTGGAATAAAATGTGGCAGATAAGAGACCTCCGTATCCACCGCGTACGGTGCGACATTTATCGTAATACTGCCGCGTCGGACTGTACTTTGGGTAGTTTGTTTGTTTTACTGGTACTGTTAATCAATGGTCTGCATTGTGGTGTCGTCTGGATCATCTACCTCGTGGATGTGCGCGCAAGACATCGCAAATCGCCTCAGCATTGGCATTGATGCGCTCAATACGTGATACAAAGTCACGACTATTGCGCTCCAGAAAGATACTGTCTTCGGCCCAATGATTGTCCACGTAATCGCTATTCCAGGTTTGCTTGAGTTGCTTATACGATTTGGCGCGAGGGTTCAAGACAAGACTTTGTCACGTTAGTCTCTGGACCTGGATACTCATGAGAGGGCGCTTTCACTCACCTTCCTCCCATAACATTGCTATCTCCGCTGAAAACTTTGGTCAGACTGCTGACCACAATATCCGCATACGGAAGAACATTCACGTTCATAAAGTTTCCAATGGTCTCATCAATAACCACATAGAAGTCATACTTGTCAGCTAAATCACGTATCCGTTCGATGTCTGGAGAGCGCAGTAACGGATTGCTCGGGAATTCAGTGAAAAGGGCCAGGAATCTTTCACCCCCCTCCAGTCTTTTTTCGAGATCGTCCAGTTCCTCGGAGGAGCCAAAGCCATAAAAATGAGAACCTGGGCCGAACTTCTGTACAATCTTCAAGGTATCGATATAAGGGAATCTGTGGCAAATCAATATGTATGACACAATTTGCATAGAGTAGTTGGTCTTTCCTACCCAAATACGATACTCTGGAGAGGCCCTTTCGTGGCCATGAGATTGCGGTGCGCATTGAAAATCGAGCTCATGCCACAGGGGTAGAGATAAACATCATCCTCCGAGAAGCCAGCTACTTGCCGAGTATTTTCCTCGTCTTTGCTTAATGCGAGAGCTTCAGGGAGCTCAACGTCTGCAGTAAGTGAGCCTGCGATACGACGGCGAACGGCAAGTTTCGCATTTGTTGTCAGTGATAAATCGAGATTTCTACCAAATCTTTGCTCCACGAAATCGTTGGGATCTTGAGTGTCGTTGCCATCGTTACGGACATCAATAGGCGTATCGAGATCGATCGAAGTCTGGCGTTGATACCGCCTGGGTCCCTTGCATAGACGTCGCATCCCATCAATAGTGGAAGCGTCCACTAAAGCGCCCTTTTCGAACAGACCATGGCAATGTTCTGCTCGTCGACTGGAAATTCCATCTCCCGAGTGTTGCCAGAACGCTTTGGCGATCTTGAAGCTTACCGCCGGAAATATGAATGCAGAGATCCTGGGAGAGATAATCTCGAGCTCTTCAGAGCGTTCTTTGGCTGCACTGGGGACTAGATCCAGTATTCTAGCCTGCTGACGATCTTCTGGGGGTGCTTGAGTGTTGAAATAATCCAGGCATCTTTGGGCTATCGAATGCGATGGAAACAACATGGCTCGCTCCCCATCGTGTCCATACTTCTCCACTATGGCATTGGCAAGTCGCTCGATTGCCTTATGAATGAAGAACCTTTATAATGTTAGACAGTCCTCTATTCGGTGTGGGAAAGATGTCAACCTTGGATAGCCCGTCTTCATTTTGCTAATGACCCATTCTTCGCCTTCTTCGTAGCCGACATTGGCCCTCCAAGTAGGCAAAGAAACGCTCACGGCCTTGGAAATATCAGTTTGAAACTGGGGAGATGGATCTTTCATTGAATGTCTGACTCACGTGCGCAGTCATCGGGGGTATCGTCTCCCCAACCTCGACATCATTCTCAAAAGTCGCTGGGAAAGTCATGACATCTGTTAAGAAGGAATAGCTTAATTGACATGCACGCTTGAATTTCTGCCCAGCCAAAGTAGAAATCGCGGGGTTGTATGCAAACGACAATTTACGAAGAGAAATAGTCCGGGATATATGATGGCCGATGTTCGGCTTGTAAAACTTAAAAGGTTATCGATAAAAGCATCAGCCACAGGCGCTAAGCCGCGCGCCACACCTTCTGTCCATCATCGAATTTTTTTTTGGTTGCGCAAACACGAAGCAACAAACACCCAACATGGCGTCACCCTCCTCGAAACGAAGAAAACTCCAACACAGCGAGAGCGATGACGCACGAGATCTAGCTGGACTGCCACGTCGCTCCGGAAAAGGTGTCCCCACGCGCAAGGATAATGGGGAACTTTGCGACATGAGAGACGGCGATCTCTCAGTCGATGAGGACGTCTCTAGCGAAGCGGGCTCGTCAAAAGCTGAAGAAGAGATGACCGATTCAGAAAAGGCTGCGCCTGGAAGCAACACCTCTTTCGCGAACAACGTAGAACAGAAGAAACAGCCTGTCAAGCGGCCAGCGACCGAATCTGCTGAAAGCGTGTACACCGCAGAGGTGTACAGATCGAACATGTTTAAGCTTCAAGTCGATGAGCTTCTGGACCAAATTCGACCCAATTATGGGAAAAAGGAAGTCGAATCAGCAATGCGCGCGCTTAAGGAACACATTGAGCAAATACCATCTCGTCCACCTTTGCCGGTAATGTACTTCGCTAGGTTGGTTTACTTCGCACGATAGCTAACCTATCCCAGTTTTATGAAGCTCAGAAAGCTCTGAAGGGTGAGGGTATCACCGTACCCTTCCCCCAACCTCTTCCACCCGCGGACGTAAAATACAAACTCCAATACGACCGGCCCGCAAATATCAACGCTACTGGCAGTTATCCCCTCAAAATAGCTATTCGAACAGATGACTGCGCTGTCATTGACATGGTTGTCACGATGCCACGGACAATATTCCAAGACAAGGATTATCTGAACCATCGATATTTCTACAAACGCGCGTTCTACTTGGCTTGCGTGGCAGCTGGATTACGGTCATCGGCACGAAATAAGTACAAGCTCTCCTTTGACTTGATGCATGGCAATCAATTGCAGCCTGTGCTTCTTGTCAAACCTAGCGGCGACGGCAGTTCCGCAGACTTCACGAAGTCTAAGTGCTGGATCCGCATAATATTAGCTCTCCCTGAAAATGCGTTCCCGCAGACTCGCCTTCTGCCAACATCAAGTTGTATTCGTTTACATCCACATAGCGACAGCTCAGAGGACAACGATCGGCTAACATCTTCTCCTGCCACGCCATTCTACAATGCAACAATTCAAGCCGATGCATCAGTAACGCAGTATCTTAAACTACTCCATGTCACGACCGCAAAGGTTGAAACCTTCAGGGACGCTTGCATGCTTGGACGCGTCTGGCTGAAGCAACGTGGGTTCGGGAGTCAACTTTTCAGAGGAGGTTTTGGCAACTTTGAATGGAGTATCATTGTTGCTCTCCTCCTTCAACCAACTTCCGGTACAGGAGCTTTCCGTTTGTCTTCCGGCTACAGCAGTTATCAGTTGTTCAAGGCGACCCTACAGTTTATTGCTAGACACAACCTGACCAAAACCCCATTCCTGCTCTCATCGAACAACGTCTCAAACCCAAAGGGAGATTCCACGCCGCTTCTCTTCGATGGCTCTCGGAATCTGAACATACTGTACAAGATGACGAAATGGGCCTATTATCAATTGCAACATGAAGCAAAGACTACAGTTGACATGCTCTCCGACCCAATCGCCGATCACTTCGAATCAACTTTTATCACGAAGACGAACATACTGGAATATCGCTTCGACGCTTTTATCGAAATCCCACTATATGCTATCGCGCCCGATACAGACAACAATGAACAACATGCGGCTTTAATCGACGGCTGTTCAAAAGTCTATGATTTACTCCAGCGTGCGCTCACTGATCGAGTATCTCTCATTTCATTCTCCATTCCCACCACAAGTGACTGGAGTGTGAAGGCAACAAGACCTTCTCTCGACAAGGAAAGGAATGTTTTAGTCTCCCTTGCTATCGATCCGAGCAACGCCTATCGATCAGTTGACCACGGGCCACCAGCCGAGGACAAAAAGGCAGCTGCGTCATTCCGTCAATTCTGGGGGGAGAAGGCTGAACTAAGGCGTTTCAAGGACGGCAGCATTCTTGAAAGCGTAGTATGGCCGGTGTCGAACAACTCCTCCATACTAGAACAAATCATTCGCCATGTACTCGACAGACATTTGAACCCCCAGGCCGGTACAAAGGCTACGTTCACTAGTGACCCGCTCGCCCATCTACTTCCATCCGGATCTGTTCAAGGTCAATCGAATCTATCTGCATTTTCCTCTCGTATGAATGCGTTGGCAGCACTTGAAAAAGATATCCGCGGCTTAGAAGGGTTGCCGCTGCAGGTCCGAACAATCAGTGCCGCTGACCCTTTGCTGCGATATTCAGATGTAGATATGGACGTCAAACATATTCCTGCCTCTATGGTTCTACAATTCGAAGGGTCTGCTCAATGGCCCGATGATCTGTGTGCGATTCAACGCACAAAAATTGCCTTCCTTTTGAAGCTAGCTGATCTGCTAGACGCTCACGGCAACGGTGAAAGTGCTCGCCTAGGGTTAGAGAACCCCTCCCACCCGGATCTCAATCAGGGATTCTTGGACATTTTCGTGCCTCCCGGTTTCACGTTTCGTCTCCGAATTTATCATGACCGTGAAGCTACATTGCTCGGGCGCCAACTCAAGGACAAGTTACTGGATTCTCCGTCACGCGAAGCTGCAGCGGCAGCTCTCTCAATCTACAAACATGACTATATCCACGTACCTGCCCATACTCAAATGCTTCAAAAACTCTGCACACGATTTCCGGCTCTGTCACCCTCGATACGAATGACCAAGCGTTGGTTCGCTGCTCACCTTCTCTCGCCTCATTTTGCCCCCGAACTCATTGAGCTCCTCGTTGTCCGAACATTTCTTCAACACCATCCTTGGCCTGTTCCCGCTTGTGCGACAGTAGGCTTTTTGAGGACACTAATGTTCATCAGTCGGTGGGATTGGCGCCATGTCCCTCTTATTGTTGACTTTTCGGCCGGCACAAGTGAGCCGATTGGAATGTCTGATAATTTACAGGCCAGAACGTTCACAACGGAAGACGTCGAGCAAATTCAGACCCGTTTTGAGGCATGGCGAAGGATTGATCCTGCCATGAATCGCGTTGCGCTTTTCGCCGCCACAAACTTGGACAGTGAAGGGACAACATGGACTGATAAGTCCAAGCCTGAGAAGGTCGTAGCTGCAAGAATGACAGCACTCGCAAAAGCGGCCACCAGCTCTACGCGAGCACAAGAGGAAAAGCTTCTTGCAGGCGTAACTGGTAAGCAGGCTAGAGTTGATGCGGGCATTGAATCTACCCCAGATCATCTCTTTGCCCCTGAGTTGCGTGACTATGATGTAGTCATTCATCTCTCGTCAAAATATTCAACAAAGGGGAAAAGAAAACAAACCGCAACGTTCAAAAATCTCCAGCTCCAGCAAGGCGATATGGGAGCGAAAGAGTTACAGAATATCGGGTTTGATCCTGTGCATCTTTTCACCAATGATTTGAAAGAGATATATGGCAACACTGTCATCTGGTTTTGGGACCCACATGCATTGAATGTAATATGTGGTCTGTTTAATCCAACAGTCGCTGGCCAACGTGCTTGGAAAGTCAAAGCCGATTGGAACAGCCTGCCATCTACGACGAATAACGCCAAGTCTGATGGTGCAAACTTGACAGACGGGAATGGCACGAGTATTGACGTTAACAAAGGTGCCATATATAACGAGATCAGACGTCTGGGAGGAGAGATGATACGAAGTATTGAGATCAAAGCGTGATCAATAATAAGATCAAGAGAAAAATAGTTTGAATATATTTTTGAGACTTTCCTCATGATGTTGCACGATTCAATCCGGTCTAACTCTAACCCGTGCAATCAACGCTTTAAGGATACTGATCGCACTTGTGTCTGAGAAACGTTTTGATCTACACTCCATGTCAGGAAATCGCCTTCACCAGCTTTGCTTGCAAAGCCATTTTGCCGATTGCAACTATCCATGCCAACAGTGAGGTGTTCAGACAGTTCTTAGATTCATTCTTCAGGCTGTACAAGTCGTAACAAGACGTATGCAGCAGTTTCACTGCCTAGGACACACGATTGGTGCGCGCCATTTTTCCTTATAGAGGACTATATTATGTAGGTATATATCTGCGGTTCATGTATTCAAAAGTAACATTGAGATTTGATCAAATCCGCACTCGACTTCCTACAGCCGTTTCCTTTAGATCTCCGCCACAAATTTAAGGAACGCCTGCTGACACTTTTCAGCCTGTGTGACGTAGATCTCGTGCCCCGGTCCCTGTACTACCTCGAGGCGGGCGTTTGGAATTGTTTCTTTCAACTGCATCATATCTTCTACTCTCACGGCAGCACTCTGGCTGGGTGCCAATATCAAAGTCGGAACGCGTATATCCTGAAGGTACGGTCGCGCGTCTAGTGTGCTTAGGAACTTTGCGTAGCCTGCGAGACCTTGGCCGCTCGAAATACTGATCTGGTCGAGGTACCAAGGAAGGTAGGCAGGGTCATCTATAGGGATTGTACCTGGGATTCGACTCAACGCTTCAGCCCACCCTCTTGACCCAAGCTCGCGGCAAGCACTCGGCCAGTCTTTTCTCCCGAAAGCAAATAGATCTAAGGCAGCCTGAGGGAGGTGCGTAGGCGTGGAACATACAGTTAGGGAAAGGAGTCGTTCTGGGTACCTGGCGGCCAGGATCTCCCCTAAGATACCGCCTGTAGACTCCCCCAAGAAGTGCACTTTCTCGACGCCTAGCGCATCTAATGTCTCGATGACTTCATCTAGGATTGTCTCAATTGAATAATCGTACGTTGTGTCTTCTTGAGGATAACTAGAGAAGCCGTGGCCGCGAAGGTCGCGACGGATGACGTGGAAATTGCGGCTGAGCAAGGGTATCCAGTGATACCAGAATTCAGAATGCCTCCCGAAGCCATGCTGGATGAGGATGGTGGAGGATGGTTTCCAGGGGTCAGTAAATGAATTACGGACGTAGTGCGTGCGTTGCCCGTTCTGGTGCACTACATACGTTCGACCATTGACATCAGTCTCGAGTGTCATTGTATGGATTTTGGGAGGCACCACTAATAACGCCCACAGAGGTCGTTACAATGTGCGAGGTATGGAAAATGTCCCATGAATAACGTTCAACGCATACCACTTATTATAGTGCACAATGTATCTAGATGTTCCCCACATCGAGATGAACCCCACCACTACCTTGCACTCTCAGAGCAGATACCCCAACAGTATCCTCCAACGTTTCGTTTACCAATATTGAGATGTCGAAGAAGTCATTACACATAGACTAAGCGTTCGAAAGATGAGATAAAGTTTCCTACGGTGTGTAGTGTGTACGTCAGAATTTGCCAATGCACGCCCCGGAGAGAACTTCATTTTCGATATTGTTGCCTGTTGCTATCTGCAGAGCCAGTAGCACGATACCAAAAGTAGCCAAGAGATGGGTTTACATTCAGGCGTCGTCTGTGCTCCATGTCTAGTCTTTAATGCGTGCTGTGCCTCAACAAGCTAGCCTTGTACCAGTACATAAATACTGATAATACACGAACAACTGCTCCACGATCTAAATATCCAAATCCACAGACGACCATCATGGCCGACAATATTCTCAAGACTCCCTTTGGGGACTTCGTGGGCAATGATGGTGAAGGGTTGGTACAATACCTAGGTATTCAATATGCGCGGTTACAGGACCGTTTGGCCAAACCAGAAATGGTCGATCGCTACGACGATAGAGTCGACGCAACTAAGATAGGGTAAGAGAGCTGTGCAATGCAGCGATGTGGAAGCGAGCTGACCTCACAGCCCGAGAGTGATCTCTTTAGAAGCATGCCAATTCGAACAATCCAGCCTCATACAACAGACATTGGATACACCACCTGCGCCGCCCATGTCGGATCTAGATTGTCTAAACTTGAACATCACGACTCCTACTAGGAACTCAGAAGAACTTCTACCGGTCATGGTTTTCGTGCATGGTGGAGGCTACATAATGGGGGCAAATTGGTGGCCCCAGTATGATTGTACCAACTTGGTGAAGCTTTCGATACAGCAAGGGACGCCCGTGGTCGCAATCAACTTCAAGTAGGATCATTGTTGATGCCCCCCAAGGAAATATCACTGATCGCAATAGTTATCGACTCGCGGTTGCAGGCAATCTAACTTCCGAGGAGCTTAGAAGGGCTGGTTATCCTGGCAATAATAGTTTACGGGATCAGCGGTGCGCTTTGAACTGGATCAAGACTCATATTACGGCATTCGGAGGCGATTCCGACAATATAACACTCTTTGGAGAGAGTGCAGGCGCCGGTAAGCTTTTTTTTTTTGGCTGCAGTGGATTCCTTTTGCTGACGTTCTGGAGTCTCCGTACTCACTCACCTTTTCTCAAAAGACGCTCTTTTCAACCGAGCTATTTCTATGTCGGGGACACCTCTGATGCTCAAGCCATTATCCCCTTCAACTGCAGAACAGACATACAATCAGATCATGCAACATCTCGGGCTCGAAAATTCAACTGCAGAAGAAAGGATCCATCGACTGCTCACCATGAATCCGGATGAACTTGTGCAAAAGACACCTATGACCGTTCCGCTTACCCCTTATCAGGATGGAGACATAATCCCTTGCACCATGACATTCGGCCAAGTAGAGGAAATGATAGATTCACTTCCTGGTTCAACGTGGTGCAAAGAACTATTGATCGGACACTGCAAGCACGATGTAAGATGCCAATTTCCATGTCATGAATGAAGATCGACCTAACCTCTTTACAAAGGGCAATGTTTTTGCATACATGGGCCTTGCCGAGCGTAGGAGTGGAATAGCAGCAGCTTTCTGCAAGTCTTTTTCAAACAGCCTAGGGGAATCAGCAGCAAGGGCCATTTTCGAAGGATATGGTCTCAGCCCCTCGACATCTGATGAGGTGGCATGGACAATTGTAGTGCTGTTTGCAAGTGACATTGCATACAAATTACCAGCAATCACATTTGCACAATCATTTCCAGGGAAGGCGTACTTGTATCGATTCGAGGAGCCAAATCCCTGGGATGGCTTGTTTAAAGGGTACTCTACACATATGCTCGATGCAGCTTTCCTATTCCAGAACTTCAACGATCAACTTGCCCATGGCGCACGAGACACGGCTTTCGCTCTGGCAAAGGATTTCGTGGCCTTCGCGCATGGAGCCGGGCCTTGGCCATCAACCTCTGACTCCCTGGAACCGGGCAAAGTGTACGGCCAAAGTGGAGAGGATGGACAGGAAGACATACTATTACGTTTGCAAAGGGAGGGTAGGATATCTCTTGATGATGTCAATGCCGCATGGGAAAAGTTTCTTACCAACAAAGACTGCTTATAAAGTTGTCAGCAGGAAGTAGCTGGTAATATTACCATCCAAGGCAGCAAATGGGGTGGTTGGAAATAGGTAGATCACGTCGTCTCCCAAATAGTGCGAGTGCCTCGCTAGAGATCTCGAAATATTAATTGTCTCTATTACATAAGGTATGGATTTGTAACGTCAGTGTGCATTTAGATAATTACAGAGAATTAGCACGTCAAGCCGACCGCCTACTAGTATTATATGCCCACAGCGGTAGATATGCGAGGTTTGAAGACTGTTAACTGGCACGACTGGCTACAGTACACTCGTTGAATGGCAGTTTCAACTTGTTCCAATAGTTGATTGGCACCATTGTCTATATATTCTGTACTGTACTGCAGTGTGCTGTAATGTACAAGTGAATGTGGGGCCCAATATGGCCTCCACAAAGTAGACAACTTCTCCTCATCTTCTCCAACCCAAAGAAGAAGAGCAGAAGTGACTAAATCGATTATTGTGTTGGCACCGCGCCCCTTTCCAAATAAACAAGCACGAGAAGATCATACTTCCTCTTGCTCGACAATATTCATAAGCATTTTCATTCTAGTCTAAACTATGACCAAACCAGTAGCTATAGTGACTGGTGCCGGAAGTGGTATCGGTCTTGCCGTTGCAACTCATCTCCTGACGCTCAATTACAAAGTTGTTATCGCAGATCTGAATGAGCGGACAGGAAACACTGCAGCCACCTCACTGGGCCCCAATGCAACCTTCATTCAATGCGACGTATCCTCGTACGCCTCTCAAGCACGCCTATTCAAACAGGCTTATGAATGGGGCGGGAATCGGCTGGACTTCTGCCACGCAAATGCCGGCGTAGATGATAGGCAATTGTTGTACGAAGAGGAAGCAAAGGAAGAGCTAGACGAGGACGGCTTGTTGAAGCCACTCAACACAAAGACTATGGATGTCAATCTCGAGGCAGTCATTCAAGGACTCTGGCTGTTCAAATATTACGTTAGGAGGAGTAAAGAGGCAGGGGGCGGCAAAGGCAAATTCGTTGCCACGAGCAGCGCAGCTGGCTTGTAGTATGTTTCCATTTACAGTTGTGGATGTAAGGTCCCAGACATACTAAGATTATTAGTTATATGACAACGAACCCCCAATACACTGCATCGAAATACGGTGTTGTGGGGTTAGTCCGCGCTTCAGGGCCAGTCTTCATCAAAGAAGGCATCTCGGTCAACTGCATTTGTCCTGGCTTTATCCCGACGAATTTATGCCCACCGGGCATACTCGAAGTCTGGCCTAAAGAGCATATTACACCCCTATCTACTGCTCTCAAGGCCATTAATGCATTTATCAGCAATGACGATATGACTGGCCAAGTTGTGGAGCTTTCGCAACAGAACATTTATTTCAGAGACCATGTAGACTGGGTAAATGCAAGCCAAAAATGGATTGGAACTGAAAGCTTAGCGATCTGGGATAAGGCATATGCGAAAATTCCTGAAAAGAACGGCTACTAATAGGTTTCTCAATGTACAGATGAGGACGTAAAGCGATGGTAGTCAAATGAGCATGTCTGACGTCGATTTGGCTCTCAAGCTAAAATTCCATCCCTTTCTGCTCGGCTTCACCAAAATCGTGCCTCATAACCTTCACGTGCTGTTCAGACCTAGGCGTGATCTTGCAGTCAAACTCCTCAGGGACTGACATGAAACCCCGAACCTAACAGAAACACGATGAGCATTGAACTTTAGGATAACTGTGATAATGCATACCATTACCTGTGATGGCTCAATCGGGTGACCATCTGGACCAATCTTCTTCGCGATGTTGAACCCCCATAATACTCTAGAAATGTTTATGTAAAGTGAGCGTTCCGCAACGTGCACACCTTACCAGCATTAGCAAAAGGTGTTGAACGGGCCGAAGTGCACCTACCTGGACAAACTCTGCGCCCTGCACCATACGTAAAGTGATCACGCGTGTATGGATCTGAAGCATTGATATAATCTGCTGCAGGAAGGCACCTATCAAGGTATCGATCTGGATCAAAGTCGTCTGGATGGCTCCAGAGTCTTGTATCTCGATGAATCGCCCTGTCCCCATTAGTTCCCTGTCACTCGCAAAAGAGATGTCTAGGCTGGAGAAACGCACCACCAATTCAGAACTGCGACGGATCCTTTTGGGATGAAGTACCCCTCGTACCAATCATCTTCTGAGGTAGCATGTGTCATCCCAAATTTGTTCACAGGCCTCCACCTTAAAACCTCTTTGATCAAGCTACGAACGTAGGGCAAATTCGGCTCGTCTTCCCAAGTTGGTAACCTATTTCTTCCGATGACTTTGTCCAGCTCCTCTTGTGCTCTTTGCTGGGCTTGCGGGAATAAGACCATACAAAGAATGAAGTTGTTCAATGTTGTCCCTGTGGTCTCGGAACCCGCCTCTATGAGGCCCCCGCATGTGTATGCTGCTGAGAGATCATCGATCCCGCTCTTGGCCGGATTGTTCAGGTAGAAAGTCTTTGTGAAGCAATCGCGTGCTTGGCCTGCATCGGTTTCGCGCTTGAGACGATTCCAAAGGTCAAGGTAGATCTTACTATCGTGATCGAACACCCGTTGCCCAAAGGTGCGCCAATTTCCTAAGAGCCACTCGGGCAGAAAAGCAAGAGAGGGGAAACTATCTATGGCATGAGCGCCTGGAGCACTGTCCCCGTTAGCTGAACGTTGTATTTAGTCCTAGAAAATAACCTACGTCATCTCTGTGAAGTTGTCAATTATGTCGTATATTTTCTTTATCAGTGGGTCGTCCCAGGATGGAATGCGATATCCATAGGTGACTAGCATTATCACACTGGCCGAGTATCTCCTGTTAATATGGTAAAAGTTCTCTGGACTATCCAAGAATTCTGTTAAGAGCTGCTTGGATTCGAAATCTTGCACAGGCTGATACTTGATACTCGTGGATAGGTTCAACAGTGAATGGCTATGCTTCCGTATGCTTCTCCACCTTGGACCATACGGCATGAATAACTGTCGCTGGCCGGCGCTGGCCACGTCCTGAGCTAATGGAGCCGGGGATCGTGAAGAATACACACTAGACTTTTTATCCATGAGGTCTTTCACCACTTTTGGAGAGGAAAGCCAGACGAAGTCCGTACCGCCAATCTTAGTGTAGAAAATGTCACCGTACTTCCGATGCCATTCAATCACCTTTCCTCGAACCGCCTCCGTATCCGCAAGATCGAACATGTTACCAACGAAAGGCAGGCCTTTCGGCCCTGGAGGGAGCCTACGTCTTCTGGAATCCTGACTGAAAGTTGGAGACATTCAAACAAGGAGCGAGGCCGGGGCAAAGATACCTTAATGACATTGGGGACAATGACAAAGTACACAGATAGCAGAAGCAAGACTGGCGTAATAGAGAGAATCATTAATTTCACCAGGAGGGATCCTGCGAAACCATACGTTTGTGTTTCCATCATCATCGTAATCGATTTGTGTCGCAAGCTCAAAATGACGCTAAACGTGACAGCAAAGGGAATCGGACGGGGTGAACATAATGTGATTGATTCTCTATCTCGTTTCATATGCAAAGGAATGAAACATGAGCGTTGATGTATGTAGGCATTACTCTCTGGTGGGTGCCGAGACCAACCCCAAGCCAACCCCAGCGACTCTTTGACAAGTGTTGGGGTAGCCGGTAGACGCATGACGAGCGCACATATGATAGGTAGTAGTGGATATGATATGAATGTAAAAATGTAGGTAGGGATTCCTTCCCTCCCCCAACCCTCTTCCCCAGGCGATGCCCCTCATCTAACTGTAGGTACCTTGTGCATCCCCGCACGACTGCAGAGATGCCCCACATGCGCACCTCTAGGTCAAGACTGGAGTCTGTATACTGAAAGATACTGAAGAGGCGAAAACGGTACTTATACTTGTACGCCTCTGGATGCGAAGAATTGATTTCATTCGCTGTAGTGGTCAAGGAGTAGACCATTATTATACATTCGATCCGGCAGGTAGGTGAATAGATGATTTACCTGACTCGCGCCACGTTGAATACCACACAAGCAAGACACCCCATGTGGCTGTAGAGCAAATAGGTACGCCAGGGGATCATACATGAGACTTTGACAAAAATAGAGATCAGAACGAGACCTGATAGATGGAATCTTGGACGGATTGGGAGGACTCAGGAGGCTCGGAAGTTTTATTAAGCGCGAGAAGTGCAACGCCAGAGGTGCCAGGGGGAGGGGCGCACTGGGGCTGCCGCCTGCGGAGTGGGAAAAATCCGCTTCTCACCCACACTTGAAACTGGAAATTTCTCGAAAATGCAACAATGGCCATGAAACCAGCCGCATTGTGTGGTGGCCGTAATGGAGAAGAGTAAGATATCAATGATCAATTCATCATCTCTTCCATCGTGAGATCACTTTTCCTCGGACGCACCATTCTGTTCTTTCGCTCCACTCGCCTCACGGGGCTCTTTTGATCCAGCCAATTGAGCAATCATCCTTCCATATTTCTTTTCCATTACTTGGCGGCCCAGGTCCCATAATTTAAGTCTATTCAACGATGGCTGGTGTTGTGGATAAAAAGCTGTCGCTCCTCTCACAGAGTAGCGAGGATTTTTCTCGAGACCGCCAAAGTCTGCTTCTCAGCGAGCTCGAGTTACTACTGGACTTGAGGCCAAGTGCACTACGATCTAATCTTTTGGTCCTCCCAAGGGAGCTCCGCGAAGTTATTCTGGGACATGTTCTCCCAGAATTGCCCGAAGGTGCCAGGCCAGAATTACACACGTGTCTCTGGAGTGCAGATATGCAGCTTCATGACGCCTGGAGACATGATATATTCGGCTATGACACCTCCGTACCTATGGAATACCGGATTCATCCTAGTTTGCTATCGATAAATAAGCAACTGCATGATGAGTTGCTCATGTTATATTTCCAGCGGAGTAGGCTCACTCTTCATGCGGAGCTTCGTAATTCGAAAGACGACATCTGGCATTTCGAATCCTCTCCGCATATCTTACAGCTACCTATGCTCAAGCACGTCACGCACGTACAGTTCTACGTGGAATGGAACTATATTGTTCATAGAGCGGTCGATCCCATCCAAGATCAGATCCGAATGATAAACAACCTGGTGCAAGCCATGGACAAACTCCTGTCTCCGATTCAAGCCGTCCAAACGATTGAACTATCCATCCTTTGCTTTTGGAGATGGAGCTCGTCGAAATACTACTCTCTCTCCATGCAAAACCTCTTCGACCTTGAAGACGTTTTCAAACGGCACGGGGAGAGTAGATGGACGCAGATATTACGGACGAGTACCGAATCCCCAAACCCTTCAGCGGGCGTCGGCTACCGACTAAGCTCGGAAAACAAAGTAACGGAGCAAAGTGGCGGAATACATGTGTATATATCACAAGATCTTGAAAACGCTATGCGGCCTTCACGAAAGAGCACTGTCGACTTTTATGGAAATTACGAGATCGGGGATCCTCTCCCACAGCCCGCTTATCGACATGGTGCAATGTTCTAGTTATGAACAGGGTATGGTTGAGGGAAGTTACTAGATCATGAATGCACTGCATGGAGTTTACGGAAGAGTATCTGCTGCTCTGCATGCCTTGCATTGTATTCTGCACATCCATCTGGACCGTTGGTTTGGTAATGTACATACAAGTAGAAGCGCGCCACTAAAGTGCTTCCCATAACTGAGCGCGAGCGCTCGAGATGAACATCAACCACATTGGAACCGGATAAGCTGTTAACACCGCATCATATTGTTTGGCCACGTACCACCACCATGAGCAACAAACCCACAGGCGGCGTGGATAGATGAGCTCAAATGGTGTACGCATCTTACATTTCTATGTTACCTTGAGGGGAGACTGGAGACTACGAATGATAACTACCAATGAAGACCTTCATGAGCACGCCACGAGGTTTATAATGGCTGCTCCGCGTCGACCGGCAAATCAAATGCCTTGCCATGAACAAAGTGTAAGGGAGCAGAGAGAAAAGGTCGAAGTGCAAGCAGTGTATTAGTATAGGTCATGCTGAACTGCTGAAATCAGGGGACAGTAGATAGAAGCTCCGGCATGTACACATTTTATCTTGCTGTGTAAGAAGAAGCATACAGATGGTCGGCGCAGATGGAAGGGGAAGCAGAAAGGAAATTTCTCATTCAGGCCCTCAAGTGATAAAGATTTGTGAATGAGCACTATTCCTACGATGACTTCTATGTCAGAATAACCGATGATAATAATGACAGTAGTAACAATAGTACACGTGCTTTGTACGAGCAATAGCCTATCGTAGTGAAATACATTCACAGTCATCCATGCAGATGCGGAGTTACGAGAGTTTGGCAATGAGCTCGGCCGAGGCTAACTCCACAAAAGGCGATGCGAGATGCAAGTCCTGTGGGGTCAACAGCTTACGAGCTCACAGGTACCTATCGAGATTGTCAAGTCATTATCCGTACACAGGAGATACATGCTGGTATGAGACTCAAGAGTATAGCTGTGAGGATGAGTTTCGACCATGAGTTCGATTATCGTGAGCGAATGGAATACAGGGGGCTTATGTGTACAGTGCGTGAATACAACGTCCTACAGTTAGTTATACTATCAAGTTCTAGGTACGTACCTATGTAGTACTGTATAATTAGGTACCAATGATCTACTATTACTAAAAGGAACAATCACTTGACTGAGCAGGATGCAATACGGACTTAACGGTCTTCACTCACGAAGATACTCGTAAGGAAACCCAAATAACTAACCCAAACGGCAAAACGGCAATCTGCAAAAGGCCCATCAACGCCCCAACACACACACCCCCAGCCAGACAGGCGAACCACACGCTTTGAGTAACTAACCATTACTCCCTACGAGTTTGTACATACAGTCATTCCCTGCCGCACCTACAGAACTCTCTTTCCGTTTCACCTCTGTCTTGTTCTCTCCCGCCCTCTAAATGACCTATTTGAACCCATACCCCGCGTTCTCTCCGTCACTGTGATAAATCAATCCAGTGCCGCCATCTTCTCGCTCCATAGGCTTCGTTGTTATCCATCCATCTCCACACGACGTACGCTTTCCCTATACCAACCATCCATGGTTAGTCGCAAAATGCTGGCAGTGTCCATTTTGCGTCTCTCTCAAAAAATATAGTTGTGGAGAAGATATTGTGGTCTTTCCATCCTACGTGTAGCTCACCCTTGTCATGGCGTCGCCCCTCTACAGACAGCCAACCCGAAGCGAGATCATCGAACTGGCCATGCAAGAAAATCACGATGCAGATATACCCACCAACGCCGGATCAATCTGTCCCAAAACATCTCCAGACCCGTTTCCATCCCCAGAGAAGGGCCATAATCTATCAACTGCTGTCCTCGAGAAGGACGTCGAGAAGGGCTCTCCGCTGGAATCCTTGTCCAGCGACGATGAAGAAGGAACCGGTGCTGGAGAAGTCGAGAATCCTAACATTGTTTTCTGGGATGGGCCCGATGATCCGCAGAACCCACTGAATTGGCCCTTCACGAAGAAATGGGGTACGGTCTTGATTGTTTCCGCCATCACATTTCTCACACCCTTGGCCAGTTCGATGTTCGCACCTGGCGTTCCCCAAGTTATGAAGACATTCGGATCTAAAGATGACATGTTAGAGGGATTTATGGTCTCTATCTACGTGCTTGGATTTGCGTGTGGTCCGATGAGTAAAGTCATTCTGTCGATAATTCTCGTCAATCTCCTAATTAACATGATCAGTCATCGCCCCCCTTTCTGAGATGTATGGACGATTGCCGTTGTACCACAGTTGCAACATGTTCTTCATCATCTTCACCATTGCTGCTGCTGTAGCGACCAACATGGGAATGTTCATCACATTTCGATTCTTCATGGGCTGTATGTGCGGCCATGCCTTCCCGGACTCCCCGTTAGAACTCCTGCTGACATTTGCAGGCTTTGGAGGAGCACCGCTCGTGCTTGGCGGAGGAACGATAGCCGATCTAATTTCTCGGGAACAGCGAGGCACTGCAATGGTAGTATGGATGATGGGTCCAAGTATGTGTTCGCCATACGACTTGATACATAGTAACATTTGCTAACGCAGTCATCAGCCCTCGGTCCTTGCGTCGGACCTATAATTGGCGGGGTAAGTGCTCTCAATATCGTTATGGGGTTTAAAAGAGAGACTGATTCAATCTTTAGTTCCTGACAGAAGCGAAAGGGTGGCGCTGGAACTTCTGGTTCGTGACTATCGTAGCCGGTGCTTTCGCAATCATATCGATACTGCTCATGTCTGAGACATCCGCTCCAGTCATACTCGAACGCAAGGCTAGACGTTTACGTGAATCAACCGGAAACGACAAGTTCAGATCCAAGCTCGATACTGGTCTCTGCGCCAGCGACCTCTTCCGATTTTCTATTGTTCGGCCGATAAAAATGCTCACTCGATCAGCCATATGCGCTGCAATGTCTGTCTACGTTGCCATCACTTACGCCTATCTCTACGTTTTATTTACAACATTCACGGCCGTGTTCTCTAATCAATACCACTGGCGTGGTGGGGTCTTGGGGCTTTCCTTTCTCGGTCTCGGTGTTGGATCCCTTGTCGGCCAATTTGTGTTCACTCGTTATGGAAACAAAATTGCGAATAAGCACATCACTCGTGGTGACTTTGAGCCCGAGCACCGTCTTTATATCATGGCGGGTGGAGGATTTTTCCTCCCAATCGGCCTGTTTTGGTATGGATGGTCTGTCCAAGCGCAATTGCACTGGATGGTACCAATTGTAGGCACTGGCGTGATTGGATTCGGGCTCCTGATGACCTTTATGCCAGCGAACACATACTTGGTCGACGTTTTCACTGTACATGCAGCAAGCGCCATGGCGGCGAATACGGTCCTGAGAAGTCTTGCTGCTGCATTCATTCCACTAAGCAGCCAGAAGATGTACCAAAAGCTCGGCTACGGATGGGGGAACAGTCTTTTGGGATTCGTCAGTTTGTTACTCGTACCAATACCTTTCCTCTTCATTAAATACGGGAAGGGTCTACGGGCTAGAAGTACAGTCAAACTTTGAAAAGTTATAGAATAATCCGCAAAGCATTTGGTCGGTCCTTGGATAATTCAAAACTAGAAATTAAGATTCATCATCACCTCTTTCTTTTTGGAACCGAACCATTAAAATTGCAAATCTTGGATCTTTGTCTCTGTTCATCAACATCATGACTCGTAGTAGATATCAATGTACCTCGGTCACTGAACCACAACCCCACATATGCGACTATTCCGATGGTTCGGCTACCGTGACCCAGGTAGCCCATTCATTTAGCCATATCTTGTGTCTTATTTCCAAATCGCGCAAGAATTATTTCCGTGTACGTCTTGAGACGTTGCTTCACGTAAACTTGTGCCCGAAGCTGGAAAACACCACCAATAGTCGTGTATTGCGCATCTCTAATTGACTCAACATACAGACGGCCACAAGATTACTATCGCCTTCAGTCGTGAGAGCTTTACCATTATGACCTCACTACCTACATCATACAGATCCTTAACGTACACCAAGCCGTCAACACCACCGCACCTCTACCACTCCTCTCTTACACAACCAGGCACCAACGAGCTTCTGATCAAAGTCCATGCAGCCGCGATCAATCCAGTTGATATTCAGCTGTGGGGGAACCCCGTCATCGGATTTCTGGCAGGAACCAAAGAGAAGGGAATAGGCCGCGACTATGCCGGGGTCATTGTCGGCGTTGGGTCAGCATTCAAGAGCAAGTGGGAAGTAGGCGAGGAGGTGTTCGGGCTATTCTCAAAACCAACGGGCGAAGGTACTTTCAGCCAATACCTCAAGGTGGGCGAGAACGATCCCATTGCTAGGAAACCCAAATCTTGGACCTTCGAACAGGCTGCCGCCGTCCCTCTTGTCGCGCTCACAGCTTTTGCTTGTTTAGACTGGTTGCCACCCGAGGATGCTTCAGTAGGCCAACGAAGAGTCATTGTATCAGGTGCCAGTGGCGGTGTAGGAATGTGGTGTGTGCAGTGTAAGCTGTTTTTGTCTTCTTGGATCATAGATACTTGCTGACGGCAATGAAGTGGCCAAGCAACTTTACAACTGTCACGTCACCGGAGTATGCAGTGGCAGAAACGCAGATTTCGTTCGTGAATTAGGTGCCGACACAATCATTGATTACACCAAGCAAGACGTGGCCCTCACTCTGCTCCAAAGCCGCCCGAAAAATAGGAAATACGACCTGTACATAGACTGTGTAGGTGGAGTGGAGATGTTTTCTCACTGGACTGAGTTGCTCCACCCTTCAGGAGCCTACATCACTATCGTGGGTGATAAGACATCGAGGACAAGCATGGGAGGCCCTCTCACGTATGTCACGTGGCCGTCCCAAATTCTGCGGTTCTTGTGGGGTTGGGCTTTCGGACCGCGATACGCCAATGTTCTTCTATATGAAAAGAGTGAGCTTCTCGAGAAGGTCGTTCAGTTGGCGGAGGAGAAGAAGGTCGAGGTCGCGGTGCAGGAGGTGATCGGCGGTATCCTGGATGAAGAGAGCACGGAAGTTGCATGGAAGAAGTCGTTTGGCCTCATGGAAGAGGGCAGAGTCAGAGGAAAGATCGTGGTTACAATTGATTGATTACTCCTTGATTTAAATGCATATAAGTACCCTGTTGTGTCGAGCGATGTAGTCGTCAACAATGATAGATTAACAGACAAGAAGCAGTCACAATCCTTGCATGGATCACCAGTTCTGCTTGGTAAACCGTGAATTCCAACGCTTTACGATATATTCTTGAGCATCGATACCCGGTATGTCGGCAAATGCGCTCTGCTTAAAGCTATGGGTGATTGATTCCACCAGCCTAGCATTTCATGACCTGTGGTCCTGGGATCTGGTAGGGAGTACCATTTCCGAGAGGTTTACCTTGCTTATCATATATCGAGACTTGGATACCTGGATGGGAAGCTGAATATGCGCCTGGGAAGCTCACAGTCTGATCGCCGGTCTTGGTGCCTGATCCAGAGACATTGATCTGGGCACAGCCGATATAGAACTGAGCCTCGCCGGGCTTGGAAGCAGAGTGGAGAGCGATGATCTCAGCCCGAAGGAGGTAGTTTCCAGGAGCAACGCAGGATGGAAGAGTGAAGTCCTGCCAGCCACCATTGTTGATCATACGGTCGACTCCCCATTGACCGGATCCGTCTAGACCGTCCTCGTGGACCTTGAACCACTTCAAGCCATTGGGCGAGGCGGTTCCAGCGTTATCTACCTTCGCCCTGTCATTGTATTAGTCAATATTTCATGTCAAATCTCCTAGATTTCCCTACATATAAAACATCGTTGGGCCTTTGTGAGACTTGGCGATAGGATGATCGGGGTCGTTTGCAAACTGGGAAACTCAATCAGTGCTTCGATCCTGTCCAACATGAGCAAGTGATATAATTACCTGAGCACCTCCTATTACATGGCCCCATAAAACTCCGACTTTGTCTCCTGCCTTGACGTTGATCACCTGGGTTGAGGTCGGCTGCCTGTAATTGGAGTTGCATGCCATGGCGGCATCATTGACGTTCTGGATCGGATTGTTCGAATTTGGAGCCTTGATCCCATTTAACTGGCCAAAGTCTTGCCCATTGACGCGAACCTGTTGGTTGTTAGTTGAAGCATTTGGTAGGAGTGGGCGGGCTGTAGAGCTTACACGCTGAGCGATGGTATGCGCCACAGAGAGGGCAGGGAGTAGAGACAAGACAGCCGCAGCGAAGAACTTCATATTGAACGAAGCTCAAGTACGTTATGGAGATATGTAATAGTCTACTGGAAGCGAACGACACCGGTTGTGGCGAGTGTTTATGGCGCGCTGATACCGAACAAGTCGTTGCAAGTATTGCGTTTATATACTCTCTCGCTGATCCCAACGCCGGATTTTGGGTTGGAATCGGGCACTGACTGCATTGATGTTATGACGATCAACTATTCTATCTCTTGCTTGACATTCGTGCAAGATCTCGGATCCAATAAAACAGACATTGTCATCTGTTCCCCAGACTAACTTGGCAATGCTCCCCACATTCTACTTGGAAGGAAGCGAAGCCTTAGCTCATATCTGTCAAACGGTGCAGCCTGTTATAAGCTTAATTGACGTGTTAACGTCAAGAAATCTTGTCTCGTGTGCGCATTGTTATTGGACTCCTGCCTGTGCTATTATGGACAAGCAAGGTTCGATATCAACCCTTCATATAATTTGCCGGCCCGAGAGTGCCGCACAGGAAAATGCCACTCTACGAGCACTCACCGCAACATATGCCGTCTGTATATAACTCTTGGAACCTTTGCATGACACGGTCAGGTAAATTGCCTGGTCCACATGGAATACATTTGTTTATATGAGGTTCCGGCAGTCTTTAACGTAAAACAGACATGATTGCTGAAATCTTTTCGGTTTCCCATGGGCCTAACGCGGCTTCGAGTCAAATTCTACAGCCAGTCGCCCGGTCCGTGGTAATTTACACTGATATTGGAGACTCATTCTCATTCAGAGTATCGGATGATTCCGAGAGCGATGTAGGTATAATGGTGTGGAGACGCGTTAGATCGGAGTGTTTTGAACAAAGGTTCGCCTCAACGATGGGTAGGTACCCAACCGTCCACCTCACGGCTATCAATCTGAGAGACGCAAGCAGGCAGATCTCTTTGAATAACGTATTGTACTACTTAGACTCTTCAATGATTGCAAATGCGATTAAAATTGGGGTTTGCGTCGCAATAATCAAAATCGAAAGGTATCCGTTTGCCGATGACTGTTGCGCGCGCAAAAGAAGCCCAAGAAGACCATGTAGCTGCGTAGATTATCAACCACATACACACGAATTGCACCTCACGCAGATCGGATTGCAAGAAACGGATTCAGGGGTTCCATCGACACAATTCAAGTCAGCAGATTCATGACAAGTGCCCAATGTTGTCTTCTTTTGGCTTGCGAGTCAGGAACAGACCAACATAATGGCCGGTGAGCCATTCAATTCCAGGCGCATTCATGGCATTGAGTCGACAGTGTCAATATCCTGCGGGCTTGTGGTGATACATGGCCGAGGGTTTGTGCAGATTGGAAAGGACTGCCGCAATATCTGGCATAATTGAGTCTATGGTAGGCTCTAACTAGAAGGGTTGGCCGAGAATATGAACAACAGATGAGTGAGGCTCTGTATAATACGTGAGTGCACCTTCGACCGAAGTCGCCGAGAAGGCGGAGGATGATTACAGTACTCTATTGTTGGTTGTACTAAGTCGAGCCACATGCCAATCGAGGCTAGTAATGACTCTTGATGCCATTGTCAGTGGTGATAATACCTCGTACATACTCTCAAAGGCTGAAGGAAGAGGGATACCGACGTGACCGTGAAAGGAATGAAAAACTTTTCTTTGGTCAATAACAGGACGGAGCACGGAGTACCGCGGACGCAATACTGAGGAAGCAATTATTGGAAGGGTCGACGAGACCAGTAGATCCATGGTTGAGCCTCTGACGGTGGCTGGAGGACGCCACGCCATGGTGCTGCCCATCAAGAGGATTTGCTGCATGCATGCACATCGACACGACGAGTGACTACTAGTACGAGTAACTACAATAGTTCATCGGGAGAGCCGGCAGATCATCCATCCACCAAAACCCATAAACATGGAGTTGCACATTGCGAATAATACGATAATGCAGACACATTGAAGGAATGTCTACGTACTTCCGATTTGGAAAAGATGAAGTATGGTATGATAGGACAATGTGATGGATCGCGATTTTCTGTCTCTGTCGTTACCTTATACACATTAGCTAGGTAGGTTGTTGAGTTTTCCGCCTGAATATGAACACAACCAATTGGTACCTCGTAGTATAGTTAAGTACAAGTAAGGAGGTACTTTTGTGCTTCATCTTCCGGTAATTAGTGGTGTACGGGGTAAATGGTGGCAGAAAGCTTAATCAACATGTGAAATAGTTACCAGTAACAATTGACTGTCCTACCCCGTACAGGGATGGAATTGGGAGCCAGCACCTGTTGGGTCGCACGCTACAGGTCTCGAACAGAGGCTGCGATGTTGCTAGTAAGTAGTGGTAAGAGGTAGTGTGCTGCACGATGACGATCGTTTTCAAGGGGTTTGGGGGTGATGATGATGACGACGACGATGATGTTGAAAGGCACTTGGAAAAACGTTGGCGTTTCGTAGGTACTAGATAGCTAGGTTTGTGTTATGAGTTCGGAATTGGGTTTCTACAGATAGGTATCTAGGTACCTACTTGTACTCTACTTGTAGGGTATGGGTAGAATAGATGTTTGAAAAGTGACGGTACCTTGATACGTACTCATTGTCCATACAGCGCAAAGTACTTTTCATAAACATATACATTTAGAGAGTACCTGAACATAATTGTACGAGTGCTTTAGGTACCTAGGTACTTATGTAGGTATCCAAGTCACACTGTGAACTGCCCAGTGTATGGAGTAGGTGACAGGTCACTTCATTTGCCAAGGCCGATGACATCACCTACAACAAGCTACCTCATACCTCATACCTCATACGCCTGCCTGTCACTGCTAGTCACTGCCTACCTCCTACTTCCTCAATAGTTGCGCTTCATCTTTCCACTTCCTCTTCCTCTTCATCGTCTCGTTCCAACAACCAGCAACCAAACCACCCCACCTTCTCCTCCCTCTCCCTCCCACATCGTCATCTCAACTGAAGACACTACCGTGAAACTCAATACTGATCTTCGTCTACTTTTCATGGTCGCCGTCCTCCCATTCCACATCGGCCCGAGTCTACTCAATACTTCCCCATTAACTTGTATTGTGCCATCATTTCTTGTCCGTTAGCTCGTCTGATCACCGTCCTTCACCTTGGGATCTTGTAAATCTTGTAAATCCTCCGCCCTGCACCATCCCATCCTTCCGCCCAACGTTCCCTCCTTCCCAGCAATACGAGCTGCCCCGAGTCAGAGAGCTTCACAAACCTCACTTTTACATACTCATACATACATGATAACCTTCTTCATACGGGTCTCCTCTTCATCTTCAGACAGCCATCCTCCCTACGAGTGCTAGTATATATCCAGCGCAGCACAGCCTCGAAGGAGTTCTTGCGGCCTGCCCCAGCGCATATCGGGCTATACACCGAGCACACAGCAATTCCCCAATCTCTCCCCCACCAACCCTATCTACCGTGCACGCTCGATAAACCGATAGAAGCGGCCTGTGCTTGACCGACTCACTTTCGTACTTACTCCACCAGCGTCAATCGCTCTCCTCTCCTCTCCTCTCCTCTCCTCTCCTCCCTGGCCTTCACCAACACAACTCTTCGCTTTCCGGCGCCCCAAGCGATCGCCTAACACAGGCAATTTGCTTTCGCAAATTCGCGAGGTAGACGCCTCCAGTCCAATACCACTCTCCGAATCTCCGGGAGCTAGACTTCACACCCGGCCAACAATGTCAGTCCAGCGCCCGCGTACCCCGTCTGCTGCGTACGACTCAGTACCAGCTCCCCACGATCCTACCCATTTGAGTCGCGGTTATGGCAATTCATCGCATCTGAACGTCGACGGCAACGACTTCGCTTCAACACCTGCGAATCCCTCTGCTCTCGAATCCTCACCTTTGGGTCAATCGCTCCGCACCCAGGAGTCGCAAAGGAGAGGGCGCTTCGAGGAGGAGTTTGATGCGAAAACCCGGGGCGAATCCATCTTGCTAGATGGTGACATACCACAACGTCCGGCATCACGAGCTTCCAATTTCAATCAAGGAGCTACCCCTTCGCGCAGTGGTACGCTGAAGAAAAAATCATCGATCAAGCGCAGTTCTAGCTTGAAGCGTAGCGGGAGTAGGCGGAGCACATATGCTGGCAGCATTCGCGGGGTTAGTGTTGATGACGAAGAGCGTGGATCAAGCAGACAGAACAGCGTCTTCTACACACCCGTTCCCACCACTGGCTCTCCCACCGAGATACTTGCCAACCGTTTCCAAGGTAGGTTGCTAAAGATCATGTTGCTTGCCAACTCTGGTCCTCCGTTCCCCAGTATAGCTAGCTAACTTTCTACAGCCTGGCGAAAGCTATTGAAGGACCTCATCACCTACTTTCGAGAGGTCGCCACGTCCTACGAGCAACGCGCCAAAGCTCTCCTCAAAGTATCGAACGTAGTCAATAATACCAATGCGCCGTCGTCTTTCCTACTTGAAGGTGGTCTGAATGATGCTAACCGCATCTTGCGCGATTTTCATAAGCAGTCAGTCGCGGAAGCCAATAAAGCCAGAGACATTGAACATGAAGTCATAAATCAGTTGAGTGGACTTCGCGCAGACCTAGGCCAGAAAATAAAGGAAATCAAGTCTTTGTCCGGTGACTTCAAGAACTCCGTGGAGAAGGAAAAGGAGACCACTCGCAAGTGTGTTGCCGCTCTTGACGAGGCCTTGTCGCTCATAGATTCGGATCCGGCGGCAGTCGCCGGCAAAGGCGACCCTTACGTCGTGAAACTTGGCGTCGACCGTCAGGTTGAAAGGCAAATTGACGAGGAAAACTATCTGCATAGGGTCTGCTTGCTCACCACATCTTCCCTCCGACGAGCACTAATCTGTCGTAGGCGTATCTTAACCTCGAAAACTCTGGACGCGAGCTCGAGTCGATAGTCGTTGGCGAAATTCAGAAGGCGTACAATGCTCTGGCAACAATTCTGAAGCGAGATGCTGATGAAATGTACTCGACTATCGAGAAACTTCGAAATGGACCTGTAGGAATGCCGCGGGATTTCGAGTGGAATCAATTTGTAACCAAAGACCCACATTTCGTAAATCCTAACATACCATTGCGAAGGATAGAAGACATTGAATATCCCGGTCGACATCACCCTGCCACAACTGAAGTACGAGCAGGAATGCTCGAGAGAAAGAGTAAATATCTGAAGAGCTACACCCCAGGCTGGTAAGTATGCCTCCGGCTGCGCACAGCATTCTACTTACCAAATCCAGGTACGTCTTGTCACCTACTCACCTTCACGAGTTCAAGTCGGCGGACCGCATCTACACGCAACCTCCGGTCATGTCGTTGTATCTACCGGATCAAAAGCTCGGATCGCATTCTCAACCCGGAAGCACTTCGAACAAGTTCGTCCTCAAGGGACGGCAAACCGGATCAATGCACCGTGGGCATACCTGGGTATTCCGAGCCGAGACTTACGACACCATGATGGCCTGGTATGACGACATTAAGAAGTTGACAGAAGTCAGCGGCGAAGAGCGCAATGCGTTCGTTCGGCGTCATGCACGCAGTGTGAGCCAAGGAAGCACCCGCTCGATCAGTAGCGACGGCCTCGAGGAGGATGAGGCAGACGAGGTTCCCTACTCCGCGAACCAATCGATTGCGAACGAGGCCGTGAGGGAGGAAGCCCCGCAACGACCATCTCCAGGTGGGCGATTTCCAAGCGACATTCAGCTGGACCGTGACTTACAACAACCTCTTTCGAGTAACAGCTCGGAAGTCGGTCATGATTTGACCGCTGCAGCGGGAGGACTACAGGGAACATTTTCGGAATCCGCTTACTCGAACGTACAAGACCGCACTCAACTGCAGCCTTTGCAAACCCAGGCGCCGGCCGAGAACGCCTTTGCTTATGGGTACAATGAGGATCACGCATCTCAACCCCAGCATTTGGCAGAGAACGACAGACAATTCCAGCAGAGTTTGCAGAGCACTTATCCACAACAACAATATCCGAATGCTGCTCCTACACAGGGACTCTATTCTTCAAACGCAGTGGCACCCAATCAACAGTCAGAATACCTACCAAGCAATAATGCACACAATATGGTTCAACCAACAACCGGGCAGACGTATCAGCCAAACCTGAACCCTATTGAACGACACGATAGTACATATGGTGATTGGATGGCACCTGCAGCAGGCGGGGCGGCGATAGGGGTAGCAGGTGGCGCGGCATACAATTATCATAATCAGCAACATCAACAGCAACAGCAACAGCAACAGCAACAGCAACAGCAACAGCAACAAGTACAGCCAGACCCTTACTATCAAACACAGGCTGCGCCTCTGAGCGGCGGACCCGAGGCGAATGGGACAGCGTATCCCAAGGCAGTTCCCGCGCCCGTTCCTGCGTCCATTCCCTTTGCTTCTGAGCCCGATAGTCTGGCAACCACTCCGGCGACATCAGTGAACAAGTCTTTTTTAGACGAAGCTGAGGTGGTTCCCGTCGCTACCTCATCGAATGCTACCAACGGCGGGGCGATCCCAGAGCTACGGTCATTTCCCAAAGTCACAAGGAATAATACAGATATAAGCGTTAGTGATTTACATGTTCCAGGGGAATTCCCTAGACAGTCTCGTGTATAGGGCTGTGTATTTGTTTCCCGCTTTGTTTTTCTATAACTCTCTGGTCAGGAGTTGATGTGTGGTCCTTTCAAACATCCCTCTTTCTTTGTTTCTACCAGTATCTATTCTCCACGGTGTTGAAGGACGAGGAGTTGAAGGGATACGGGGCCCGAAGAAGGGGGGGGGGGCGCAACGTTGCCGACTAGGCCTACTGTATCCGTATTTCCGTGACTGAGAAGGGGACAGGACGGCACATGTATCTTTGTTCATCACATGGCCAGTCCTAGAAGATTTACCATTTTGATCTTGTTTGCGGGCAACTGGCACCGTCAGGCGCTGATTGTGCCTGATCGAGTACGATAGTGAATCCAATTTCCATAGCAAAGCGACATCGAGGATGCTCCTGTTTCGTGTGCATACTCCGTTTGATTAGTCTTCATTCTGATATGGTCATTGACGCATGGAAAAGGAGATTCTCTTCGCATTACTCCGTACGACACAAAGTACCAGTCACCTTCAACCTTGTTTATGTCAAGCAGATTTGGGGTGGGGTAATGGTACACAGACCAGCGGTTCCACCGTAGTGCGCGCATGTATGGATCTACCCAGGTACGGAGCACTGTACTTCGTAGGTAGTGCGTACATGCAATGATAACACTTTTGGAGTTAATGCTTGCTCAGACTGATGTACCTGGGGTAGGTAGTTTGTAGTCGCATGCCCAGTTAACGGTACGTTCCCAACCAGTCATTTATCCATTAACTGTTGCACAATTGGATCGCGTCACCACACTTTTATATGGAATTGATTTTATTATGCTCGTTTGGCATAGAAACCGTGTACTACGTACATGCGGTAAGCAATGGCATTCCGACCCAGGGTAACTGAGTTCTGGCATGGCAGCAGCATGTATGCAGCGTGGATTATCTAGCCCTCTTCGCAGTCGTCACGAGAGCGAGTTCAATAGGTCCTACCCTACGATAACGAAGACTATTACCGATCCTTGGCCCTTCGCTCCGGAATGCTTGCATCGATATGCTTTGCGTCTCACGCGACGGACACCGTGAGCATGTGTGGAACATAATCTCCCAATACTTGGCTCGGTCTACATGGTGTACGGTGTACGGAGTAGACCACCAGACACCAGTTAGCAAGAGAGTTCTTGGGTAGTAATTAGTGACTAGTGGATGTTGTCCAATGCGGAATTGACGAGATTGCGGGCTTCTACATCGGAAGTGATGTGATGTGACGATGGAGTGCTACCAAGTTCGTAACGACTGTAATTATATTCTGTTGGTAACCATGGACCATAGGCAAGATCCCGGACAGAGTAACCCGGTACTCCCTCGTACTCGGTGAACCACCACACATCAACTACTAACTAAGTGCTAGCACCAACTGGTAGGTACCTAGGTAACTACTGTGTACATTGTTGATTGCATGCATGCCAAGGGTCATTTATCATCTTCTGTTCCCTCGTAGCGCGCGTTACACGCATGAGGTGGCGCCCTTGGAAGGGTTTCAGTTCCTGTCAATTCTCAAACGCTGTGGTTTTGTCGAGTGACCTGCGTCACTTTAATTTCCTTTACACATGAATTCTGCGTTTACTTGTGTCACCACTCCGTACTGATGCCTGAGGAAATCAAGAAATGAAATGAAATGAAGTGCCTGTCTGGTTGCCTCGTTACCCTCGTTGCCTGTCCAGAGTCACTCAGTCACGGTCAACGGTCAACCCAGGAACCAGGAATCTAACCAAGAGTAGCTTAGTTTACGATCTAACCGATAATGGTTTAGCCAGGTACCGATCACCGAGCATTACTGGCAACTGCGTGACTGGTGACTGCCTCCCTTACCGGAAACGAGGGAGAGCAAACAAACTTCAACTTCCCAAACCTTCAATCTTTCCTTTCAACCTTCAATTTCAACTTCTGTCTTTTTCTTTTTCTTTCTATCTTCTCTCTCTCTCTTTCTCTTCCTCTTCCTCTCGCTCTTTCACTCCCTCCATCTTTCGTTCGCTCCCTCACACTCTTTTCTTGGTTAGGTACCTAATTAGGTATTTACCTGCTTAGGTGCCTACCTTCACAATACCCTTACACTACACTTTCCTTCACCTTTGTGTCTCCCCCAAACCCTTTGTTCCTTTCTCTACTTCGGTAGTCCTTCCCTTATTGTTTCCCCCATTGTTCTTCCCTCTCTCCCCCATCCATCTACTCCGTTCACTTACGGGGAGTACAGAGTACTTAGGTACACTATAACTACCTATACCTTCCGCTCATTTCACCTCCACCTTCAGCTTGACGCTGCTGGCGTGCTCACAATTCACTGCTATCATAGTCGCTCTTTCGCCCTCGCTCACTCACTCACTACTACTACTCGCTGCTTGCAGCTTTGCCCCTAGCAACTGGGAGTGTACCTTGCTTCGCCCTCCTTCTCCCCCTCATCTCACTCTCACATTGATCGTCAAATCAGCATTCCATAAACATTCAATTCAACTCGGCCGGCTCCGTTGACAAGCTTTGAGAGCTAGTCTCGTAAGTTGTCCTTCTTCTTTGCAAGCAGTTCTACCCCTTCCTCTTGAGTATTCGAGCGCGAGCTGTCGCTCCACTCCTAGCCTCAATCAGGTAGATCTCTCTTCAGAAACCAGTTATCCCGGCGCCCACCTCCTCTTCGAGGCCCACTGGCCTCGCGTTCTGTTTGCAGTGAGCTTACCACGCCGCTGGCCGGCAATCTAGTTCTTTATTTGCAGTATATACTTGACGGATCCTTACGCCAAGTCCGCCGGCATGAAGGTCTCTGGAGCCCTTCTCACAAAGGCATTGTTGGTGGTCAGCGTCGCAGGCAGACCTTATCGTGAGTAGTTTGCGCCCCGGACTGCATCATCTGGCACGAATCTAACATCAAGTTTCAGAGATCAAGCGCGATGTGATCACCGAGGTCACGTTCACTACCGTGACTGTGGCTAATGTGGTTGTTTACGTCGATGAGCAAGGCATTCCGTACCAGACAACTACAGTCGACCAAATCACCTCTCTCCCGTCTGCCTTCGCCACGAGTGTAGTCGCCGCTCCCGTACTCACATCAGCTTCTGTAACTACCCAAGGAGCGGCTAGCGTTACCAAGGGCGACCCTCCCGTTGATCAGGTCACCGCAGAAGTTCCTGTCACGAACAACCCAGAGGCCACAGCGATTAGCCAACCCACTCAAGATGTTGTAGCACCAGCCGCACCAGCCTCATCTCCAGTACAAACCCCAGAACTGGCACCGGCACCTGTACCCCCGGTGCAATCTTCGCCATCCCCTGAGAGCCCTCCCCATGCCCCTGAGGGCCCGCCAGCTCCCCAATCAGCTCCTTCAGCCTCTCCACAGGCTCAGGTAAACGAGGACAGCTTTCCTCTTGGTGTCACCTACGATCCATTCAAACCGGGTGGTTGCAAGACAGAGGAAGAAGTTGCCGCGGAGTGGGACAAGATGAAAGATTTTGGCATTGTCCGCATATATGGAATGGGCTGTGATATTATTCCGCGTGCCTTCAAACTTGCCACAAAGTACAACCAGAAGCTCATGGCAGGTATCTATAAAACCAACGATCAATCATCCGAGAACATCGACACAGTTGTTCGAGCCCTCGCCGATGCGGTCAAGGAATATGCCGGCGGGAATTGGGGTATCGTCAGCCTCGTATCAGTAGAGAACGAGAAGATCAATGACCGGACTATGACTGCGTCGGATGCGATTGATTACATCCGACAAGCCAAAGATGCCCTGGGTGCAGTTGGATATCATGGGCCGGTGGGTGCAGTGGAGACGGCCCCGGCCGTCATCGACAACCCAGAAGTATGCAAGCGGTCCGACCTGACAATGGTAAACATACATGCATTCTTCGATGAAAACACCAAGGCCGCAGACGCTGGCGAATTTGTTCGACGAGAGGTGGAGCGAGTCAAGGAGGCCTGTGGTGGTCAGCGTGTCATCGTGACGGAGTCAGGCTGGCCTCATGATGGGCAATCCCATGGCCAGGCCGTTGCATCCAAGGAGGATCAAGCAGCAGCATTGGCCTCGATCCGGCAGAATTTCGATCGGGACCTCTTCATCCACAATGCGTTCGACTGCACGTGGAAAGCTGACTCTGCAGCGACGTTTAATGCCGAGCGGTTTTGGGGCTTCCTTTAGATGGTGGTCCATGACGAAGGCATGCCATTTGGAGAGGAGGATACAGTGCTTTGTTTCGATGGGAACGACACGATGTGGCGGGGAAAGCGTCTAGGCAATCGATTTTGCAGATGGGCGGGGCGGGATGATCTGCATTCACGGTCGAATGGGCATTTTTCGCCAATATGATTCACGATTCATGGAACATGTAGCATAATTAGGGCTTTTATTGCCACGATAAAATTTTCTCGTCAATGGACGAGAGCGTTCTTAGCTGTATGGTTCGACATTACTTGTGATGCTATCGTCAAGCCTGTGATCGTATAAAGGGAGTAGTTGTACAACAAGAGGTTGTCAGAAGCGGAAACTCATGGTGTGCGAGGGTGACTTCATTCAGGGTGCTTCTAAAGATATGCGCCTAGCCATACTGCCGCCACCGAAAAAAAAAGAACTGCTAAAAGCCGATGAAACCAACTGCCCCAAGGCAGTTGGATTTGTATACGCAGGACGCTTCTGAATAGATCCAAACACAGTTCCCCCCCCACAAGTCGTGAATCAACCGATAGCATACGTCGAGCTCGTGTCAACATAGGCAACCGAAAAGATCGAATACTCTACTACCTAAGCATCAAAAGCGGAGGTGCGATGCGGCTAGAACGGAGCCTTCGAGGCTGGCACTCTAGTGCACCATGACATCGGCGTTTCCTTGAGTGACTGGCTGTTGCGCAGAAGTCTGCTTCTGCTCACCGTTCTGCCCTGCCTCGTCCATCTCCATATCGTCATCTCCTCCTTCCTCGCCTTCCTCTTCCTCCTCCTCCTCGTCCTCGGAGTCTTCAATATCAATCTCTTCGCTGCCAGCTTCAGAAGCGGCATCTTCTTCCGGCTGGGGACCTGCGGTATCTTCAGCACCTGCCATTTCAGCGTCCTCAGCCCCGGCGGCGGCGGCACCCTCTTGGGCGCCTTCGGCCTCCTCCTCCTCCTCCTCCTCCTCCTCTTCTATACCATACTGATCGCCGTCCGCGACAAGATCGGCCTCGGGCTGGTCAGGGGGGAACTCTGGCGGTGCCGATTCCTCGGAATCCCTAGTGAGGATTTATCAGTACGCACTTCGAGTGAAAGAAAAAAACACCGTGTATTTGCACAGGGAATAGCACAAAATAAGGTATAGACAGGGGAAGAACTCACCACTTGATTGCGAAGCGAGTAACACGGGGCTTCTCGGCCAAGATGTGCCTTCTCACCTTCTCGATGACGGGTTTGGCCGGGGGTTCGAGCTGCAATGCCTCGTCCATGTATTCATTGTTGACGTAGTATCCCACGCGGACGAATTCGCGATCTTCGTATGAGCAGCTGAGCAGGATGACGGTCACGCCGATGATCTCGCTATTCGGGATGCGCGCAAGGTCGGGGGCCTCGGCCTTGAAGATGAACTTGTTCACACCGACGGGGATTGGGCCGACTAGGACGGAATCGAGCTCTTGGTCATATTCGTTTCTGGACGTGAGGGTCAGCGCGAGACTTTTTCACGCGAATGATGGAGATGGGCGAGAGAGGACGAGGGACTTACGAGGTGGCGGAACCGACGTAGGTGAGCTTCCATTCGAGATCTTCAAGTGGCGGTGAATTAGCAGATGGGCCTACGGGCGAGGACGAGGGCTGATGAGGTAGAAGTAGCTACCTTTTTGCAATTGCTCCAGGCACTCGAAGGTGATTTCGAACTCATACGGGGCGTCAAAGGTTGCAGGATTGTTCTTGACCTCCACGCCGAGGAGAGAGACAACAGACATGTTGTTGGTGCCGAGTGGGGCAAGAAGGAAGGATGGAAGGGTGGGTGGGTGATGGAGACTGGGACCGAGATGCTATTGATTTGGGGAGTGATTTAATGGAGAGGTTGTTATCGTACGGAGTACTTGTTGTCTTTAAGAGTGTGGTGGTGAAAAGGAAGAGCAGGAAGAGAGAGAGAGAGAGAGTATGTGTGTGTGTGTTTGTTGTTTGAGCAGCGGTAGTTGGTTGTTAAGGTACTCCGTACAAAAGAGTAAATTGACCAGGTACCTTCTGGGTACCTCCCGGGTACCACCTAGGAACCTTCTAGGTAAGTAATAGGTTAGAGCAGGTAAAAGTACTTGATAGGTTAATGCAAGTCACTTGGTGTAACCAGGCCAGGAAAGGGAATTCGATCAGGCTAAACCGCATCTGGGTGGGACGTGTCGTCTCGACTCAGTTCTCAAGTCTCAAGGACAGATACGAGTACTCCATACTTTCATGATAGTAATGACGCGTTATTTCTATCAATCACGATTAATCACGTTCTTATTGCTATCCATTCTCATTCTCATTCTCATTCTCATTCTCAATATGGAGTGCAGATAGATGTTATTCATTCGTTTGACGTATCTGACGTGTTCAATGGGTTTGACGTGGTCGCGTCGCGAAACCCAAAACCAATTAGATCACGTGCATGTCCGCCTCGAGCTGAAAATGCCGAATAATGTATGGACTATGGAGTCCAGTGGTGAAACCCCCTCGATGGAAAGTTGGGGGGTTTCCCGGTCCAAGAATCGACATTGACCAACTAAATAGATACGGAGTAGTTCACTTGGACAAGTAGGTCGGTTTACAAATCCAAGCCGAAGCTACAGTATGTATGATATGGATGGTTATAACTTATACCACATGTTACGCTATGCGAAGGAATACGAACCCACGATGAGGAGCAGCAGCTGGCTATCTTGATACATAAATAAATGCCCACCAAATAACGTAGCTAGGGTCTCGCATTGCCCCCCTGATGAATTACTCGTACTCTTAGTCGTAGGCTCGTAGCATGCTGCACGCATCTTACACACACAGTACACAGTGGGTAAGTAGAAGCGTAATTATGGGAAGAATTAGGTCAGGCTCGAGCTCAGCCTCAGCCTCAACGCGGCGCAATCCAGGCTGGCGCCGTCACGTCCAGCCACGAATAGTACTCGTAATAACAGTATGTACTTCGTAGTAGGACTGTACCGTGTAGGGAGTAATTGAATTAAGAGGGTTGAAGGGCGAATGATATAGATAGATACTCCGTACCCTCCCTCCTCTCTGTACATCTCCTATAACTCTCCTATTGACACTGCACGTCCCACCTTGTCTGCTGGCCATTTGAGTCACCTAACCTACGGAGTACCTACGTTCCTACGTAGGTAGATAATGGATTGTTCCCATCATTCACACCCACGATAGCTTACTGTGAACGAGTACCTCCTACGAGTAGGCTCTTGACCACAGTCACCACCGTTGTTCTGTACTGTTCCGTACTGTTCCGCAGAGAGATCTTGCGTGCGACCAACGGATTAATCACCTAGAGAGAAAATCCCCTCCCTCTACGTTTGTTGATGATGCATTAGAATTTTCCAAAGAGCTCTATCCCATTGTCATTTTCATTTTCATTTTCATTTTGCTCCTACTCTTACTCCTGCCTATACTCTTTGCATACGAGCATAGGTACTCCGTACCTAGGTACCTTGCATTGGGCACCTATCCAAGTACTCCACAACTACATACATTGGGACGTTGAAACTTGGAACCAACCCACATACACAGGGCGGGCTGGTTTGTACCTACCTAGCCATCACGATCACTGTATACTCCGTATACTATACTACAAGGTAAGTACCGAGTACAATACCTGCCTGCACAGAACCTACCTCACAGTACCTACAAAGGCTACGAGTAATTACGGCGAAGTACCGAATACGTGCATACGTTGTCGTCTCCTCCCCTCTCCCTCCTCCGGGTCTACGGTCGACAGTCTACAGTCTACCCTTAGTTAGCTAAGGTGGTTTTAATTTCCTAGGTAGCTCGTACCTAGGTACGGTGTATATAATTGGTTACGTATATGAGGTGCTTTTCCTAAAGTACTCGTAACTCGTACGGTGTACATACTTCCACCCCCCTCCCCTCCCACCTCCCGCCAAGAAACTCCAGGTAAGTCAACCTCAATCCTGAGACACTGTCACTGTTCACGGATTTACCACCTAACCTTTCTTCCTTCATTCATGCCTGCGTTCTGGTCTTTCTTCTCGCGAATAACCAGTACACCGCAGAGTACCTTTATATTTCGGGACAACGGCTGACCTTATTTTCCTCAGTCTCTTTCATCACTTTAGCCTGCTGCCCGCACACAAACCCAAACAATGAGCTACCAGCAAGGCCAACCACAGCTTGGGGCTACATTCGTTCCCGGTGGTTTCGATGACTACTATATGCCGGCACCCTCGCCAGAGGTCATTTCGCCAGCTCCTCAGCGGTCGGTTTACTCTCCTCGTCTCCCCCTACGTCTCCCCCTCTCCGATCGCATTGGCTGATGTGTTGTATGACATAGGATAATGCCTGAGGTGCCCGAGAACATGCAGGAGAACATTGCCCACATGGAACTCGAGGCCAACGGACCGCGGAATCCCCATGCGCCCATGTCGCCTCCTCTAGCACAATCGCATAATCAGACACAAAACTTTCCCCCTCGCTCGACGAGCTTCCAAAGTGACCACCAACCCGCCGGCGGCGCACAGGGTGGCCAGTCACCCTGGCCCCAAAGACACCAGAGCATATCCTCTACCTTCAAGCAACCCCCCAATGTACAACCGCAGCCTATTCAGCAGCTACAGCACCATCAACAGCAGCAGGCATCTCACGACTATAGTCAATTCGCAGCAACGAACGATACCCCCAACTTCTCCCCATTTCCTCAGCTCCAATCTCGCCCTTCAAACGTCCCGCCTTCCGATGACGAGAAGGAGGCAGTCCTCGAGAATGCCCGTTTGCCCGTTCTCAATTCCAACGATCCCGAGATGCAGCTTGCATGGGCACAGGACGCTCTATCATATGTCGACGCCGCAATGCTGCACGAGCAGCGCCTGGCCTTGATACACGAAGCACGACCCGTCACACCACAAGTGGAGCATCAACTCAGGGTCGATGCTATGAATGTGGTTAGCTTCCTTGCAGATCAACATCATCCAAAGGCCGAATTCATGCGGGGAATGTGGCTCGAATTTGGCAAGTTTGGTCTACGGGTCGACAAGAAAGAGGCGTTCAGGTGTTATACGCGCGCAGCATCAAAAGGGTATGCGCGGGCAGAATATCGCATGGGCATGCAATTCGAGCAATCAAATGACCCCATCAAGGCACTCCAGCATTACAAGCTGGGCTCGGAAGCTGGCGATTCGGCCTCTAATTACCGCCTCGGAATGATGACATTGCTTGGGCAGCATGGGCAACCCCAAGATTACGCAAAGGGACTACAGTTGATCAGGCAGGCAGCCAGCACTGCCGATGAGAATGCCCCACAGGGCGCCTACGTACTGGGTATGCTCCAAGCCCGCGAACTGCCCCAGATCAACGTGCCGGAAGTCTATCTACCTTACGACGACAAGGCTGCGAAGCAGAATGTCGAAAAGGCGGCCTACCTTGGTTTTGCAAAAGCCCAGCTTAAGATGGGCTCTGCTTATGAGCTCTGCAGCATGGGCTGCGAATTCAATCCGACCTTGTCCATGCACTATAACGCCCTCGCTGCCAGGCAAGGAGAGTCTGAGGCCGACATGGCGATTAGCAAATGGTTCCTATGCGGCTATGAAGGGGAGTTTCCGAAGAATGAGGAACTCGCATACGAGTATGCCCGCCGCGCCGCTCTAACAGGCCTCGCCACGGCAGAGTTCGCAATGGGATACTTCAACGAGATTGGCATGCACGTTCCGGTCAACCTTGAACTGTCGCTAGAATGGTATGAAAAGGCATCAAAGAATGGAAACAAGGATGCTGCTGCACGCATCGAAAGCATCTCCAAATCTCGCACACTCTCCAAAACCGACCACGAAAAGATTGCCATCAACAAGATCAAGTCGCAACATGGCTCCATGCGCGGACAACGCCCTGCGAGATTGCAAAAGGCTGCGGCGCCGGCGCTACCTACCGTCGTAGACAACAGCCCATCCGACTACGGCGATTCGCCCTCGTTATCGACGCCCACCTCTCGCTTCCCCGATCGGACGACTTCCACCACCCCGTACCCAATCTCGGACAAGCCCCCTAGTGTCGGTAGCACTGCACCAACCTCCGCGCCGTATGGCGACCGTCCGGCCACCGTTACTCCATACCCCATGGACAACGGGCCTCCCAATCTAGGCGGTGGCGGCGGTCCTAGGCCGATGGCTGGAGGTTTCGCACCAGAAGTACGCTCGGCCACCGCGCGCCCTGATGCGCGACCCTCCTCGTCTGCCTTCAACATTAATCCAAACGTTTACAGTCCCGGCTCAGGCCGTGGTTCTGGTCCTGACGGTTATGGACGTGGCCGTGGCAATATGGGGCCACTTCCTTTGCGCCCCAACACCAGCGTGGACGATATGGGACAGGGTAGAGGGAGACTTCCAAGTGGAGGGTACGGCGGTGGTCCCCCGCCAGGTGCATACAGACAACCAGGCGGGCCAAGTGCTGAACGGCCAGAGGTTCGACCGGCGACCGTTCAACCCGCCGATATTGGCTTCAACGCGCCGGACGGTCGTAACAAGCTCCAGAAACCAGGCCAGCCGATCAAGAAGCAACCGACCCTGCCTGATATTGGCTATATCGCACCTTTAGAGACCAGACAGCACACTCGACCTTCGACAGTACAGCCCGGTCAGGAAAGCAGAGGCTCGAGCCGTCCAGAACGTCCCTCAACCGCTGTTTCTGGCGGACGAACAAGCTCACGCCCCGGCTCTGCTGGACGACCCTCACAGCATGAACCGCTGGCGCGGCCAGGCACCACCACACCGAAACCGAATCCTTCACATCAGACCCCCAAGCCGAATGCAGCGCCTGCCGGAAAGCCGCCTGCTGCGAAACCACCTGTTGCGAAACCACCTGCGCCTGCCGGTCCCCCCGGAAAAGGCCCCAAAACCTTCGATGAAATGGGTATCGGACAAGCGCCCAAGGATAACGATTGCGTGAGTCAATGAAACCCAAATTTCCATGTGTCTGATTGCTAACAATAGGTCAGGTTGTCATGTAGTTCAAAATGCTTATGGAGATGCATGATGCATGATTGGGTATTAGATATCATTGGGCTTTTTAACAAGGTGATTTTGCATAGCGAATTGTTTCTAGATAGATATGGTACAGTCAGTCAAGCGCGCTGCTGTGCCTCTGACTGACTTTCCTTTATACCCATGAAAGACGAAACGATGCGTTTGAAAACTGTTGGCTTGTCATCGTCTCCCCAACTTGTCGTGCGCTGGCGTGCTTTCGCTCAAAGCCCTTGGTTAAGTCATCTGCGCGTACCTGCCATTCTTGAATGCTTAGCTCCCTTCCTTCCCTCTTCGAAATTACGACGACTCCACTCATAAAGGAACACCTACTTCGTGCCATAAACCACCTCTTTGCTTTTTCTATAAGAAAAGACCACAAAATATTTCTGTTCGAGTCCAGTCCAGAAACAAATTTGTTCCTTATCACCAATAAGGTCGATGGCGCCGCGTAAAGCACAGGTGTCGGCCAACGAAGCCGCAGATACTATTCTGGACTACTTGCGTAAGTCAAGAAAGCAGGGAAAATATCCTGGAGTGAGGACTGACAGCCTTCACTAGGGAATCAGAAGTGAGTTCACAGTGCTTTATGCAATTAGGCTACTCCAACGCGGTCCTGGTTGACAAATATTGTATCCTAGTCGTCCTTATTCAGTGAGTCCTTAAGCATACACGTACCCGTCTCGAACGAAGCAGGGGAACTTATACATCAAAAGGCCACCGATGTTTCCGCCAACCTGCATAACAAAGTCACCAAAGGTGGGTCGATTGCTTGAAGATGATGTTTCATCACGAACCCTGGTGACATCGATTTAGCTGCAGCACAAAAGATTCTCAAAGACCTCCATGAAGGTAAACAGATCGAAGGTCGAGCTTCAGGTACCTAGACCCAAAAGTGCCTTAGCAATCAACGCGCGCTGAATCGTTACGCAGGCAAGCAATGGGTCTATCATGCTCTACAGGTGCATATCATTTGTCCACCACCTGTCCTCTACCCTCCTCGCATACTCACACCAACCTCATAGGACAGCGAGGGCACCCTGAACTCTGACCAGCTGAGCGACCTCGAGTCTGACATTACTTCCCTGCGCAGCCAGACCGCTACGTTGCAAGCCTCTGCCAAGTTACTCCGTAGCACACTCTCCGCACTCAATTCGACACTGACCACTGCCGCTCTTGTCACCAATATCTCCACCATGCAGGGTGAAAGAGAGGCGATCCGAGGGAGACTGAGCATGTTGCAGGCGGGAAATATGAATAAGGTCACACCAGAGGAGAGGGAGACGTTGCAAACGGGATGGAACAAGTGGAATGATAAGGCGAGGAAAATGGAAAGCATTACGCATAATATGTGGAGAATCATTGAGGATGCAGTCCAGGAAAAGGAAGAGCGAGACAGGATCAGGGAGCAGCTAGGTTTGGATGAATGAATCGGAAAGCAGAGGGCGTTCCTCCTTGCCGATGTTAACCCTCTTCATTTAAGCCGGGCTATGATAAGAGTCTTCCTGCTCAAGGGTGGATTCGCACTCCGTACATGATAATGTTTAAGATTAGATTAAGTAATTATCTTGAACCTGCGCCAGTCGCTTGCTGAAATGCACGACGCAAAATGGAAAGCTGCATGTATGGATTTATCCCATTATACCAGGTAGTTATGCTTCATCTCGCTCCAAAGGTGGCGTTCGATCTCCTGCCAGGGCGGAAGGTTCCTCCTCTAGAGGAACACTTAGTTGTTCGAGCTCCTTCGCCAATGCTATGCCCTCCTTCCTGCCCCTTTCCACATCCACACACATCATTATCGGGAATGGCAATCCGACCAATAGTGCGAGAAACCAAAATGCCTGTCTCGACGTCAGTACTACGATCGTAGAATAGTGAATCGGTTATGGATAGTAAAAACATACGGGACGTATCTCCCCATAAGCATCTGTGATGGCACCAACAATTGCAGGGCCAAACACGCTACTCCCTTTATCCGTGATCGCGTACAACGCATAAAATGCGGCTTCGAAGCCAGGAGGAATAAGTTCACCATAAAGACTCCTGCAATAACTACTGAGGCCACCCAAAACAAAGCCATACACGGCGCCCAGAGGATACATTTCCCATTGTTGCTGCAGCCCGAATGAACCAAAGCGACGTATTGCAGGGATATAGCCGAGAAGACCGTAGATTGGAATCATTTCGAAGAGGACGATGCAGGCGAGGATCGTCTGTGAGGGGCGGAGCGACATAAATATACTGATCCGGGACCAGGTGAAAGCACCGATGATACCCGAGAGTGTAACAATAACGTTGATTAGGGCAAGCATAGCATAAGACATGCCCAAGGTGGTTTTGGCAAATAAGATAGCCGTCCCAGACACGGTCGCAATGCTGTCTGATAGTAGAAACCACGCGGCAAGAAAGGTGAGTACATCTCTCAGCATGCGCGCATGCTTTACAGTGCGGCCAAGTTGTTTCCATGAATACACTATTTCACGTGAGAAGAGATAATACGGCGTACAACAACAGAAGTGACTTACCAAAGTATGCTAGTCCAGTATGGAAGTTACTTGCTTGGGTCGCGATCTTGAGCGGTGGTCCTGGCCGAGGACGGAGCCAGAATGCAGTTGGAATGGTAAAGACAAACCACCACGCTCCAATGATGAATAGTACGAGCCGCAAACTGAAGTTCCCACTTTGAAAAAAAATGACGATGAGAATCGATAGTGTCTGCACCAGTAAAGCTGCGATGTAGCCGATCGCAATGCCATAAGAGGAGATCTTAGTAGACAGTGCCAGTTCCTGGGATGGAGTCGCATGAGAGCGGGGGTTTGGCACGGTGAGGTCAGGAGAGGTGTGGTTTCGCGGAAGTAGTGCGGTCGTCGCGTCTGCCACGCTGTCCAATACATTCTCCGAGGCCGCAAGCTCATTGGAGAAATGCGCTTCTTCGATAAGTGACGGATCGTCCAAGTCCTCATCGTCCAGATAGGATGAGTGCTGTGAGTCATTGGCGTACTTGACAGTAGGATGGTTGCGCACGAGCAGCGGTAGAAAGGAATTCAGGAGAACGAAGCTCGAACCGAAGCAGGTGTTTGCGATTATTGCCAGTAAAGCGCCGAGAATGTAGACTCGAGGAACGATTGGAAGAAATAACATGGTGGATATCGATCCTATGAAGGCGAACCAGAGCAGGAACGTCTTTCGAAAGCGACCATGATCAGCTGCTCCGGATATGGATATTATAAGAAGCGCCTGAATTAAGACGCTGATAGAGAATGTGTACATTGCAAAGCTTGCCGTGTTGATTTCGATGCCTAGTATGTAGACTACACATTGGCCTTTGTCTGGGTGAACTGGTGTGGACCAGGACGATGATGAAGATGGGCTTGGGTGAAGAGTCGATTTGCACGAAGTGGTACGGTCGGATAAAAGAACGCCATTCTCTCTCGCAAGCTGTTCAAGGGTAACGGGGATGAAGCTTCCTAGAGTTGCGGTCAGTTGTGAGGGGATAAACCTGAGTCGAGTGCAGACGCGGTAGAGTGAGGATAGGTAGGTAGGTAGGTAGGTAGGTAGGTAGGTACGAGTAAGTAGATATATGTAGAAGGAAAGATCTCGTACCAATTCCACAGACAACGAACACCTAGGTGAGTAAACGTCGATTAGCTTTGACTATTATATTGGGCGTTCCACTGAAAAGGTGGGTATGGGGAGCTATGCGGTACCTCTGCGGCCCAGCCATACATGTAGAAGCCTGATAGTTCCTTGTCGCTGGTCAGGCGGGTGTCGTCGCCCTCGAAGCGAGGTGGAGCAGTGACATTGTCCATGTCGGAGGGATGCTCTGAGATGCTCTGTTCGTCATCGGCCTCGTTGGACTGGGATGAGGATGGGACGGAGAGCTTGGAGGCTGCGGAGACATGACGGGTAAGCTCCGGGCGCGGCTCTGGTACTCGCGGCACCATGATTACATCACATCACCTGCAATGAAACATGGCGTTGCAAGGTGAGCGGCGAAGGGGGGATTAGGCAGGCGGACAGGCGGACAGGCGGACAGGGAGTGCGAAGGCGAAGGCGGAAGGCGAAGGTTGAGGGGAGGTAGGGGTTGGAAATAGAAGGAGAAGGGAAAGAATAAGAAGAGGAGAAGGACGATGAGGAGGAAGAGGAAGATGGGGAAGAGCGTGGGTTAGGGACTCTTGGTACATTAGGTACATACGAGTAACTGTACACAGTAAGAGTAGTGAACGGTACTCCGTATGTACATAGGTACTTAGGTGCCTAAGGATACATACTTGGAATTGGTACCCAAGGTGGTAAGGCATCTAAGTACCTACCTATAGTGGACTAAGTACCCACCACCCACCTAATGAACCGGGAGATCAATAGCAACCAACCTTAGGTACACAGTATGGTGACAGTAGACGAGACAAGGCAATAATCAAGTTACGAGTAACTAACTACTCCGTACCCTCGCTCGTATGAACAAGGAGGTTTTGTGTACTTGGCCAGATACTAGAGCGTGAGCTGCTTTTGTCCGTCTCGAGTCCTACTCTCTTTCATCCTCAATCCCCAGCCACGCGCGTAGTTACAACCACAAAGACTCTCAACTCTCAGTACTCCGCACTCCGTACCCCGTAGCTAATGATGAGTCGTGTTTGCAATACATCGCCTTTTAGTATTAAATTAGGTCAGTATGTTCTGTGTAATTGTACTGGTACATTCTGGTATTGTGCTGTAGTTACGGAGTAGTAGTTACTCGTTGGTACGGAGGGAGTAAGTATACTTGTACATTGGTACGAGGAGGGTGAGCCCGCCAAGCTTGGACTAAACCCGATTCGATCGGCCTCCCATTCATCCATTCCCATGCCCATGCCCATTCCCCGTCCGTCCAACAACCTCACTCACACACATTAGCACCATCACCATCACCATCACCACCACTACCAATACCACAAATACCACCATCTGCTTCGCATCACTCGCCATTTTCATACGCGCCCATTCTTCAACAACGCCCGCTTCCCTCCTTCCACGCCCTTATCGAACCCTTGCGCTTCCCCGTTGACCATCGGACGCGACTCAACTTCCTTTACCCGCACACCTCCATCGTCACCGTACTGCGAGCTCTGGCAGCTCGAATCAGCAATGAGGTAGGCTCATTATTGCAACAAACACACTCCCGCCATTCTCTGCGTTGCCACTTCCTCCTGTCGCCCCCGCGACTCTTTGCGATCCGTTTGCGCGACTACTTCCGCACACGTTACGCCTACCATCCGTGGCCCCTTTGTGCCCCCATATCCGACCATACCATACCACACGTTTCTGTCATCGTGACTTGTCATCCTTGAATCCCTAGTGGTGTCGCGCCCTCTGCTTATTGCCTGTTTCCTCGGAACTATAAGCTGCGTGAATCAAGATACAGTCGTCTTACAGCAAAAGTCCTGTGGAGGAGGTTTCGCCCAAGGTCGCGGAGAGCGACAGGAGCGGCGACCGCGCCGAAGAGCTGGAAGACCGAGGTCAGACTATGGTAGGCGTGCGCATCATGCCTAACAGCGGCGCGGACGCCCGAGACGGGGAGAGCAAGAAGCGTAATCACGAAGGCAAACTAATCAACGGTCAACAATCCCCACGCTCAGCTCTCACGATTCAAAATGGACCTAGCACAGCCGTCATGAACGGCACATCGTCTTCCAAATCACTTGATTCGGCGCTGTCTGGGCCTAATGAACTGGACGGACTACCTCCAGAGCTTGTACACATCACGTCCGAACACTACCATCCATTGTCCAGGCTGCTCGAACGCATCTCACTGGAATGTTTCAACGACCTTCAAGCCGTACTAGGTACCATGGCTGATATGCAGACAAGTCAACAATCCAACGGGCCGACCTTGAATGGACAGGCCGGCCATGTCAATGGTGCACTGGAGAACTCCGAAATCAACAAACAGAAGAAGATGCTCTTAATACAGTTTGCGCAAACGAACAGAGCAAAGTTCATCAAGCTTCTAGTTCTTACTCAATGGGGCAAGAAATCCTCTCAGGATCTCACCAAGCTGATAGACCTATTCGCATGGGGAAAGGAACAGGAAATGCACATGGACATGGTCGATAAACAGATCGAACAGTTCAAGATTGCTCTTTCGCAGGCTCGCCAATATAATCCTGATATCCGCACTGCATTACAAATTCTATCCACCGGAAAAGCAGAGTGGATTCCACATGTAAGCATATTAGCTTCGACTAATGTCCACTCTTATTTACACAATCGATCGATGGATTAACTCATTGTAGCTGGGCTATGTCCCCCCACAACCTGTCTCTTCATCAGGTGCTTTGAAATTGCTCCGGCACCTGAACACTACGGCCTCGATCCGGTTGAATGTTTACGATCAAGTCCCCCGTCCGCTTAAAAACTGGCATGTTGCGAATGGGCGGGCTGTCTTTACTGTCAGCTCGGAATTCGAAATGGAATTGCTCACATTTACCGAGGAGACTACTGAGCAATGGCATTTCATTGACCTCCGGTTACTGTTCTCGCCTGCGCCGGTCATTGATGCTGAGACATCACGATTCTGGGCGAATTTCAAACCCCACGTTGATAAGATCTTGCGAGACTCTGGGCTCCAGGGGTGTTTCGAATACCTCCACAACTTCGTTCTTACGCACAAGATAGCCATACTCAAGTCGCAAGCATACCAGCTTGCTCGATCTGCATGGGCTGGGGCCATCAAAGTCGAACCTGTGCATCGTATGCTCGTTGTGCAGTATTGGACCGACAAACCGGGAAAGAAGAGCTGGGTCGAGATCGGAATATCCAGTTGCAAGCTCAAGGGTGATGCACCGTCGTGGCGCGGGCAGCCTGTCTCGAAACTCACAATTCGCTGGTTCCGTCAAGGGACACAAGTCCCTAATATCGACCTGGGAACCGATTTCCACCAACTTTCTTTCGAACGAATACTGAAGACAATCATCTCTTTACATATCAGATACCTATTGGGTGTCACTCGAGATGCGCTGTCACCCAAGATGCCTGTCACAGCGAAGTTTTCGGATACTGAGCCTGGTGAATGCTTGCTTGGGATTTCGCTTGGTCGGCCAGATAACAGAACAACTCTGTCCGTCGAGCCCGTTACTGGCAGATATATACTCAAGCCTTTTGCATCAATATCTGCCAAAGCAGAACAAACCATTAACCAAGCGCGAGATCCAGCGGCAAGCCATGCAGCAACGGTCACACAGCTTCTTGCACAGCTATTGCAAGACAACATCCAGCATCATGCTCAGCAGCTTGGCTGGAAACTGCAAACAAGACAAACTTTAAGGATCGATACTATAAGACAGTACACCACAGCTGGTGTTTTGCAGTATTCGCTCTACTGGCCACGTGGTTGGCCATCAAAGTGGGGGTTGGTCACGGTTATTGATGCTTCCGGTGAGAACTGGTGGTTCTTTGAACTCGGCACCAGGGGCACGGAGATCCGGTACAGCGAGCAGTTACAGTTGCATCAGCCTGGGCCTCGACCACCGATCTCTCGAGCTACCCTTTCTAGCATTGAGCGGGTAGCTGTGCAGCAGCTTGCCTTCTCTGTAACCCGACGGGAATGCCAGAAGCGGGAAATTCCACACACCCTAAATATGGAGCTTGTCCTGCCCTCTGTTGCCAGACATGCTGGTGCCACCCAGGGCTGCCTTCGCGGATGGGTCTTGCAGTTGCGTACGTCAGATCTACTGGAGACCAGCGCTGAGGATGGTACCTGGCTAGAGCCGTTTATACGAGTCATGTGTCAAGGTGTCAAAAGCGACAATGGGAATATTTGCCATATTGCTTCTGGAACCATGATCAAATCTGTCGCAGCACACATGAAGAAACTCATGTCATCTTCAAGGCAGTCACCCTTCACATTCTCTGAGAACGGCAACTTCGCTGTGTTACTGACCACACCATTTGGGGACGAACTCATCACAGAGCTCAGTGCGCGATTGCGTGATGTTGATAGACTTCGATCCTTCTCAACTACGCTCCAAAAGCGCAGGATGAGGCTAAAGTCATCCTCCCTGCAACATATTGGCTTTCAGTATGGCGGATCAAGTCTTGCAACTGTTGATTTCAGCAGCCACAGCAACATCAAAGTTGATTTTGGCATCGGAAATCCACAAAATCGCATTCGCACACATCTCATCGAGATGATTAATGAACGAAGCCCATTTTACCATCCCGGCTCTAGTCACACCGGGCTCGACCAGTTCTGTTCTACTCTTCTATGGACACGTCCTACTCTAGTAACACTTGCTGAACTAGAAAACATGACAGTCGGCACTGATGAAGGTCCGAGAGTTCATGTGCACGATGTCCGTACATACAGAATCACGTACGCAAATCCAGTGTGTTCATTTGATATTCGACTTCGGACGAAAGACGATAAGGCCGTCTGGCATATCGAAGACAACGACAAGAAGGCGCAAGATTCCAAACCTAGCTCTGAACGAAATCCAACCCGAAAACGCTTGGACTCGGTGAAAGTAGCACTTGGCGACTTGTTCAAGGGACAGGGAGATGGATGGTTTGGCGTTCGCTCTGGGCTCCTTGCCACCATTGATGGGGTACCAAATGCCCTACGAACTTTGCACAAGACGGTCAAGACCTGTGCAGTGGAAGGCGGCGCACTCCCGTATGCAGAAATCCCACTAGCGGCAGGACAAACGCCGCACAACGCCGCACACGGCCACGGCCAGTCTAAGGGACTCATCCCTTCGCAAGCTTCGCATAGAGGCGGGCAAGGTCACGCCATTCAAGGGGTGGTGTCCAAGCAAACAAACGGGAAGAGGCAGGACATAATCGAGATCGACTGATACTCGTCCAAGAAACCTTGGGAGGTCCTCATAACTTGCATAGCGTTCATTATTAATCTAACTAATCTTGCTGGCAAATTCATAGAGCAACTTCTTCTGAACAAAGGCTTATCATCCTTTGGTGGTTACTATGCGATACAACGTCCCAATGACGATAGACATTCCATAATGATGTGTTCATTCATCTTTTGATTTATCGAGAATCGTAGTACCACAATCAGATACTTTGGATTTTGGAATAGATTGTACAAGTGAGACTCTAAAAGCGTGCTGCTGCTACATTCCTGGCTATCGCATCCAATGCCTAGCTACTTTTACAGAATATTCATACCCCATGCATCATTACTGGAAGTTGAAAGCCGAGCAATGGGCTAGCTGTCTATCGGCCTTTCTTAACCCAGTCTTCTAATCTTTCCCTCGTCTCCTCTACCTTGTCCTGCACCCTATAGAACGTCATGCTACTGTGCGCTTTACCGGTCTCCAGGAACTTTGAGATTCTCGCTTTTGTCTTTAGATGAGCTTCCGCAAGCGCTGGGTAGCGTTCCTCATAGGTCCATGCCAAATCTCCAACATTTCTCATGGTGATTGGAAGGACCGCATAGGCTGCACCAATACCGATAGCGGCCGGGACCGATGCTCGCAATATTATGTTACGGTTTCGTGTCAGGATAGAACCTGCCATGGATGCAACCAATACGTAAAGCGCACCCGGGAAGATCTTCTCGCCAGACTCCTTTGGTGGTGCAAGGGAGCGTATGGTGGACGTGAACGAGTGCTCCAGGCGAAAGGTCTCTGTCAGTGCGTTGTTGATAGAGTCCTCCGCGCGGGTTGCTTGTCGGTAGGCTGCGAGTCGAACATGGCCAATTTGTACCGCCAAACGGTCGGTGGGTGTTGGGCGATAGCTTTCCGAGTCAGGGACGATCGATGGGCTAGCTGAAACGGCCGCAGATGATGATGTTGGTGTGATGTTTGAAAGAGAGGAATCATCGTAGATGGGTTTGCGGTGTGGCTTGGATTATTGAATGAGCGACTGATCTTCATGCGACAACAAGGAGAGAGAGCTTACGTCGTAGGGGGGTTCTTCAGCGTGGACCTGACGCGGTGAATTGAACAGCATGCCGGCGCCTACAAGAGCGGTCATGGCCGGGACGACGGCGCGCTGGAGATAAATACAATAAGTCAAGCGCTGCGAATGGCTTCATCAATTGAACATACCTGCTGCAACAATGGTCTGAACACCATATCGATTGTGGATGGGGCGCAATGGATGGTCGTAACGGACGGGTGGTGTGGTGAGGTTCTGGGGATAAAAGGAACCTTGGAGGATGAGGCGGCCCGAGCTTTTGTCGGCTAGTGTGAGATAATAAGTATCTACATACACAGTATTGAGTACCTAACTTTACACAGTAACCTACCGACACAGTACAACTTACCTACTTAGATAGGTAATTATTGAATTTGCATCCTCATCCGCATCGTCATCGTCATCGTCCTCCTTACCCGCGCTCACAACTACATCGACACTACCACACCTCCATTACTTTGCAACGGAAAATTTGTATGGAAACTTCGGACATCCACCTATTCCTCTTCCTATGATTCGTCCTCGAGCGCCGTTACACAATGATCAAGCGTTTGGCGCGGGTCAAACCCAATCCATGGATATGTTCCCAATGTCTCAAGAGTCGAAATCGAACCCAGCGACGATGGAACAGTTCTATTGCCGCGACTGCAACGACCACCCCATCCCCGAATTCACACAGCCCTGACTTGTCGGCCTCGCTCTATGGCCTCGGAACGTCTCAGCCGAAACGAGACGATGAAGACCTGCGCAACCTCTTCGACAATTCAGGCTTCTGGAAGGAATTCCGGCGAGGTTCACACAAGAACCCTCCGACCGGAATCGTTGGAAACAGATACCTGACTGATCCCAGTGGCTTCCTCGACTTCGTCACCATCACCTTGCAAAGATGTGAGGCAGTAGTCAGGAAGGTCAGCGCCGCCAATACGGTGGAGGAATATAAGAGTATGGTGAAGGATCTGGATAGACTGAGCGACCTACTTTGTAGAGTCATAGATCTGGCCGACTTTGTGCGAGGCACACATCCTGATCGACAAATACAAGCCGCTGCTTCCAAAGCATATGCTACCATGTTTCAATACATGAATCAACTTAACACGACCACAATTCTTAACGACCAACTCAAGCGCGCAAGCGCAATACCAGAAGTATGGGACTCATGGTCTGACCAGGAGCGCGTCGTGGCCAGGATCCTCATGGAGGACTTCTCAAGATCGGCTATTGAGCTAGCAGAGGGCGACAGACAGAAGTTCGTTGATTTAAGTAATCGAATTGCGCATGACGGTTCCGAATTTGTAGATCGCATGGCCCCCGAAAAACATATTCTATCGTTCAGCAGCAAAAGGATGCGAGGCTTGGACCCAAACATGGTTCGCGCCTTAACTTCCTGGGGTGAGACGAAGATTCACACACTAAACCATGAAGCGCAATTGGCATTGAGATACGTGGAGGACGCTGATGTTCGGAGAGACATCTACATGGCTGTAAGAACGGCGAACAAGCCCAGCATTCAGCGGTTGGAGAAGATGTTGAAAAACCGAGCGCAGCTCGCAACGCTATCTGGTTATAAAACATTCGCGCACATGACTCTTGAGAATAAGATGGCAAAGTCTCCCGAGGCTGTGAATCAGTTCCTTTCTGCACTCATCGAAGACAATAAGCCAAAGGTCTACAACGAACTCCAGGAGCTGATCGAGTTGAAAAATGGAGACGCGAAGACAGAAAATTTCCCATCCCAAATCAATGCGTGGGATAAATTTTACTATACGCACCGCCTGATCTCTGCCATGGACAACAAGATCCGGCAACCTGATTATCTTTCAGCCTACTTCTCCGTTGGCACCGTTATGCAAGGTCTTTCCCGCCTGTTCGATCGTCTCTATGGCATACGGTTGGTGCCTCGTGAGACGCAACCGGGCGAAGTATGGGATGATGATGTCCGTCGACTAGACGTGGTTTCTGATACTGATGGCCACATTGCCGTATTGTATTGTGATCTTTTCGCTCGTGAAGGCAAGACGCCTAATCCTGCACATTTCACATTGCGATGCTCGCGCGAGATTAGCCCCTCAGAGATCGAGTTTGCCGCCCATACAGCCCATCCTTTTTCCTCGCCTGTCGAAGCTGCTACAGATGGCATGCCCGTGGCGTACAACAAAGAGACAAACACCTACTTCCAGTTACCCACAATCGCCCTCATATGCGACTTCTCTAACAACTATCATCCCCGCCCTACGCTTTTAAATTTTAACGATGTCCGGACTCTCTTCCACGAGATGGGCCATGGCTTGCATTCTTTCCTGGGTAGGACTCCGCTACAAAATGTGGCAGGCACTCGGTGTGCTACTGATTTTGCAGAACTTCCCTCCGTTCTGATGGAGCACTTTGCTTCATGCCCTTCTGTTCTATCATTGTATGCTCGGCACTGGGAGACTGACGCGCCTCTTCCTATGTCTGCGTTGGAGCAACGTCTTGCAATCGATACGCGCACCCAGTCGGCCGAGACGGAGGCCCAGATCCTGCTTGCTATCCTTGATCAGGCGTACCATTCCTCATTGCCGCTTTCACCATCCTTTGATTCCACGGAGATCTACCATCGCGTCTACAACGAGCATGCTTCCATCCCTGAACCCCAAGGGACTGCGTGGCAAGGGTTCTTTGGGCATTTGTTTGGCTACGGGGCTACCTACTACTCTTACCTATTTGACCGTGCGATTGCAGGGAAAATCTGGACTGACGTCTTCCAGCACAGTGGCAAGGAAGGTAGTGTGAGTAGAATCAATGGAGAGAGGTACAAGAATGAAGTGCTTCGATGGGGGGGTGGCAGGGACGGTTGGGAGTGCATCGCAGGCGTGCTTGGAGATGAGAGGCTGAGGGATGGTGGAGAGATGGCAATGAAAGAGGTGGGAAGATGGGGTGTTAGAGGATAGTTGATCACGACGTATATAAACGGGTGCCGCATCCAGAGAAATGCCAATTGAATACTCCGTACACGTTGTCGATAGAGAAGAGAGAGTCTGAAGATTGATTATAGTAGCAATTGAACCATGCTCCAAGTGCTTGCGAGTAAGTAGTCGAAAGCAGTTCACTTGCACTTGGAATAAATAGGTAGGTTGGTAGGTGGGTGGGAGAGTACGTATCTCTTATGTACTATTTACTGTGTAGGAGCGCAGTACAATACCCTAGACGTACCCGATGGGGTAGTAGGTGGGTGGGTGAGCAAGGTGAGTCCCGGGTAGCGTGGGTGTGGAGCCACTCCTCGTCCAATAGTGTGCACCAGATCAGTTCTCAAAGGCTACCAACCGTGCGAGCTTTTTTCCTAACGAAACAATAACAGCACGACTTCCATCCATTTCAAAGGGTATATATATCCCAATATTGACAAAAATCCATTGCACAGTGTCAATATATGTTCTAATTCATTTCTTGCCTTTTACCAGAAGTGACAGCGTATATGACATATCCTGTGCTAAGTAATCTTTGGAAGAGCACTGGGTTCAACCCAGGACTGGAACTTTTTTTGCCTTTTTTTTGCCTTTTTTTTGCCTTTTTTTTGCTTTTTTTTGCTTTTTTTTGCTTTTTTTTGCTTTTTTTTGCTTTTTTTTGCTTTTTTTGCTTTTTTTTCCCTCTTTTTTTTCGAGACTTTTTTCTTCCTGTGTCCACCTACCTAATTATTTCACTTAACTAAAGGAATCCTGTCATTTCCATCTCTAGGCAACCCATACTCTTTGCGTTAATCCCTGTTGTACACTGCTTATATGTTCACTTCCTTTTATAAGGATTACAGTGCTGATCTGTATGCATCTATGGTATATATTCTTCAACATCATTTTCGTTTAATTGCGCAACATGCTTGAACTAGCGACATTTATTATCCCTCTATATGTACGAGTGTTCCATGAGAATGTTTGCCTTCATTTACATCACAACATTGTGGCTCCGACCGTCACCATACAGCCCATGATTCAATCGGATGCAGTATTATATCAACACTTCATCTTGATACCTTGTCGTTTCTCTCGTTCTCTCCACTCGAACATAACTTGAACTCCTGTGAACAACGCGCCGCAGGCTGTGCAGAGGAATGCCATGCCAGAGTAACTCCCAAGGATGCCTTTGACCAGGTCTCGAAGGCCATCCAAGCCCAGAGCAAAACCGACGAGGTTCGCAACCATGAGCATAAGAACTTCTGCAACGGCCCCAACACCGCAGAGCCAACGGTAGGTCGTCGGCCGTTCCTTCCAGTTACGAGCTGGAAATACAGCGCCTGCGATAAGCTCTGGTAGCACAAAGATGGTGACCAACCAACCCCACATCAAAAGCCTCAGCTGGATGTCGTGCCATATGGCTATGAAGGTGAAAACGGTGAGGTAATTAAGAACAGATCTGCCTCTCCCCCAAAACCCAGGGGTAGCACTACCCCCAAGAGGAATATAGAGATAGCGTAGACTCCACTTATTGAAGCTTCGGTGCCATCCTCGCCAAAATTGCGTCAGAGAGTAATTGTCACTCATGCAGCGCACCATATTCTCCGGGGGATCGATGCCATCCAGCAATGCCCAAAGACGAAAGAGTCGCCAAGGAAGGAGAAGCTTTAACCATATATGTTTAAGATTGAAGAATCCCAGCATGCTGAGCTGGGCAGGTGTGTATTGATTCCAGTCTGGTTTCGCATGGAATATAGCGACCATGTACATGTAGTGAATCATGATTTCCATGGTGAGAAGACAGACAATGAAGCGTACGGTGTAAAGCATGGTCCTCCTGAACGCTATGCTGTGTGGGCGGTAACGAAGTTGCGACATGTAATCATTGAAGGTGATGACAGGACCGGCAAGGTATAACGGCGAGTACATAGCGTATGCAAAGTAATTGCGGAAGCAGAAGTCACCAGCTCTCGCCGGAATTGACACCCGATCTCGCTCGGAAAGATTGGATGGATCGAGTTGTTTCTTCTTGATGTCATCAGCTTTGCAATCTTGTGGTGGTGAAATCATGTACCCACCTCGATAGGGCTCGCAGACCGAGGGTCTAAACTCCAGTAGTAATCCAAGTTGAAGCTGATAAGCCGCAAAACCGTGAAATTGAACAAAACCTCCCATCTAGGAATGAGACCCCCGTAGCTATCGAGCACATCGCCGATATGTGAGGTAGGCTCGCCTGTCTCGGACACTCGCGATGTTGGGAGGATAAACGACAGTATAGAGGCATATGAATAGCCGCTGCACAGCTCATTTGCAAAGAGAATGCCAACATTGAAAACCCATGTTGCTACAGGTATGTACTTGCGGGGTACGGCTTTACATATCTTGTAGTTCAGGGCAAGGATCGCCAGGACTTTGAATATAGATAAACCGTGCAGAGCTATTAGGAAAACCGAAGCGAACGGAATGTCGAAAGAAATTCTTTGCTCAAGGCGTGCTTCGGCCGCAGCTGCAGCGGTTAAGCCCTGCGTTAACTGCCCAGCAGATGAACGCACGTGCGTATAGGTGTCTGCTCTCCAGAACGAGTCATACGCCTTTCGCAATAGCGGATGCAGCAATATAACAAGGAATAAGAAGGGAAGATTTTGACGGAAGCCAGAGTACTGAGCATCGGAATTGTCCTATATAGCTTTAGCCAGAAAGGACTGCATGTCTCAACCTTCGAACATACCACCTGGCGACCGGGAATCCAACCTTGAGAAAGCAGATGAGAGAACTTGTTATAGTTTGGATGCGATTCTGCATCAATTCAGATATGCAATTCGATCTTCAAAGAAAGGGACATGAGGAAACAAGGGGGAACCCCTACCTTGGGACACTTCAATTACAGATTTAAACATACAGGGGACGCTGATTCCTATGACGAGATAGTACAGGTAAAACTCTCTCGTTTTCCACAGCGGTCCCTGCGTAGCAAAATCTGGTGTCTTCTCGGGTGCCGAATGACTCTGGACTTGTCCTGGCTTCGCTGGTTCATGGTTGGCATCTTCCAGAGCCTCCTTTGGAGATACGGTGGCTGGAATGATGAACCGAGTATCCAAAGTCGAGAGCGAAAAGAGTTCGGAAAGGGTCTTTAATGACATGACGGATTTATAGTAATGCCTTGACCATGCTGGAAAATTCCGAGAAAGGTGAATCGCTTGGTGTTGACGAATATCCTCACCTATCCTATTGGAATGCTCGTAATTATCATGGGCTTACAGCGATGTAGGTCCAGATAGCAGTATGAGTGAGATGAGTCCGCCTTCAATGTAGTATTATGTATTATGGCAGTAGCTAGTATGGTGTTGTTGTTGTTGATGATGATGCTGATGATGGGAGGGTATGAGGTTGGGTTTGAGAGCAATGTGTTCCGTACACTAATCAGAATAGTCTAATATCCATACCAACGTGAGTGGCAGGCGCGCGCCCCAAGCGTCAAAGTTTGGAACTGTTGCGACGCGCCCCGTCCATCAACGACCTCCCCTCCTTCCCACCCCCCCAACACCCAATCCCATCCACATCAAATTTCGCTACCACAATCGCAGGCTTGAGATTTAGGTGAGCCTGCCTAACCATTGACACGCCCGCAACTCATCTGTTCATGTGCCGAGTGGTGCACTTCTAAGGAACAACATTGTCCGCTATGGCTTCAACCAACGCGCCCGCTGCTGAGTATGCTGGAGGTGCGAAACAACACCCTTACCTTGACCACGAATCGCTCAATTTCTGACTGTAGCTAGACGAGGTATCTGCCATTGTTCTCGACCCGGGTTTCTCTACCATCCGCGCCGGTTTCGCAGGCGAGGACGTCCCCAAATCCGTTTGCCCTTCTTTCTTTGGCTACACCGACGCCGAGTCCGACTCCAAGTCGCAGTTCCTCTTCGGCGAAAACGCGATCCATACTCCGCAAGCAAATCTACAGATCAAGAACTATTGGGGCTCTGACGGCATAGTGGAAGATTGGGACGCTGCAACCAAAGTGTGGGAATACGCCATTACCTCCCGGTTGACCAGTACGAAGCCAAGCAATCCCCTGCAGAACGGCTTGAACGAAGGCTCTAATGGGAATGGCGATACTATGGACGTCGACATCGAAAACGTGGAGCAGGCGGAGAAGCCGCTTGAAGACAGTCCATTGCTTATGACGGAGCCCGGCTGGAATTCTTCCAAGGCCAGAGAGAAGTGTATCGAGATCGCGATGGAAGAGTGGGGGGCGCCGGCCTTCTATCTTCAAAAAACAGGAGTTCTAGCAGCATTTGCCTCCGGGAAGGCATCGGGAATCATCATTGATATAGGCGCCTCGCACACCTCTGTTACGCCCGTGCTAGATGGAATGGTCTTGCGAAAAGGTGTGCAAAAGTCTCCCTTAGCCGGCAACTTTGTCTCCAACCAGATTCGCATGCTCTTCAAACAATCCCAGCCAGAGATTCCGTTGACTCCACACTACACGGTGAAGTCAAAAGTCCAGGTCGATGCCGGCGCACCGTCACAGGCAACTTACAAGACTTTCGATTTACCTCCGACTGACTCTTTCCGCCGTCTTGAAGAAGAACGAGTCTTGACCGAGTTCAAAGAGTCGGTCGTGGAGGTATGGCCTGGCCCACAAAGGTTCAACATGGGACCGAGTGAAGAAATCGCCAAGAACCAGCCAGGAAGGCCGTTCGAGATGCCCGACGGTTGGAACCAGGTTTTCACGGCTGATAGGTTCCGCGTCGCTGAGGGCCTTTTCGATGCCAGTGCCGCGCTGGTCGATTCGGATAACCCACGGCCCAAGGATGAGCACACAATCTCACGCCTTGTACAAGCTGCCGTCCAGCAAGTGGATGCTGATCATCGCCCCATGCTCTTGGGTAACGTTGTGGTCACAGGAGGGTCCTCCTTGTTGTATAAGCTCAACGAACGCTTGACGCAAGAAATTAATACAATCTATCCATCAACGCGAAACAAGTTGATTGCACCCGGCTCGGTGGTGGAACGAAAGTATGCGGCGTGGATCGGTGGTAGCATTCTTGCCAGTCTAGGAAGCTTCCATCAACTATGGATATCTAAGAAAGAATACGAGGAACATGGTGCGAGCATTGTGGAGAAGCGGTGTAGATAGACGCATCTTTTTGGAACATTGAATCGGAGTATACAGGCGTCTCAGTGTGAACAGTATAGTGTGGGCCTTCAAGGGAGTACGAAGCCCCACCGAGTCTGGCCCAGGTAATGTGTAAGGATAAGTACGGCAAAATTCCATTCGAATACTCTTCCCCATGGTGGTAGCATGAGATCGTCTGGATGTTAGAATTATCTCAGTATTCAAAATGTTTATCGGAAGGTTGATTTTAACAAATTCATATTCATCAGCCATGCATGAGTCTCTTTATCTAATGACTAGCAAGGGACCTCTGGAACAACCATGCCTCGGCCTAGGTCACATTTACTTTGGTGTAGAATGATCTACCAGAGCTTGCACTGGCTCCTATGGCCACCAGATATGGGATTCGAGCTCACTGGTCTACGTCCATGGTTTCTGCTGTGGCAGCTGCACCGTCGTCCTTCAACTCATGAACTGTGACGTATTTGCTTATCTCCTCCCTCGTGATTATCTTTTCGTTGAGCACTGCCGTTGTACCCTTTGCAAATCGGTAGTTCCTCTGCTTTGGCTGGCGCACGTTTGGTGTTATGTAATTCCTGAGTAGTGTTGTCTTCTCTTCAGTAATGACTGCCACGTCAACGTTGCTACCAGACCCGAGATCATTCCAGATACCGGCTTCGATTGCATCCGCGCAAAGCTTTACGGCGTCGTCCCTAGTGAGCTTGCTCTTCCACTGCGTCTCAAACACCGACATGGCAGCCAACGATCCGGAGCCCATCGTGACGTACGGAAGCTTATCTGTAGAACCGTGTGCGTGGACGGTGAAGAGGTGCGCGCCAGTAGGATCAACGCCAGCCACGACTAGATATGCGCCCACATGGCCTTGGTATCGGAAGAGGTGCTGTTTCAGCATAGTCATGCATGTGACAACGCGTGGCTTGCGACCGGTGGACAGCGAGTGTAGTTCGAGGTTGGAAGATATGATGGCTGTGGTGAACTCAGTGTCAGCGGCAGTTCCGGCACCGGCGCACCATATCTGAGGTGCAATGTAGTGCAATTTCTCGCAATTCTGTGCATCTTGCAGTTAGCCAACATCTCGTTCCTGGACAATTGCCACAGCGACATTGTGCATGATATGGATTGGGGTCCTGGAGGACAAGCGGCCTACCTTATCTGCCACAATAGGTCCGCTCGTGGCTCTTGTATCGGCAGCGATTACGACACCGCCATCGAAGAGACAACCCACGATGGTTGTTCCAGTACTCGTAGCTTTAGGTAGCGGGACTCCTTGAGCATGGAGTGCGGCATTACGGTTGTGGTTGCTGAAGTCGAATCCTGCCATGGTGTGAAAGCAGCAGAAGGCTCGTCAACGGGAAATCCTATCGTTGGCTTGTGATGTAGAGTGAAAGGACGCGTGGTAATGGCGGAGATACTGTGGTGGAGAGCGGATGCCGATGCCAATAGTGGTGGTGGTTGGTAGTGGTGATGGTGATGTAGTTAAGAGTGAGAGTGAATGTCTGTCTACGCAGTAACTAGGTAGGGGAAGGTTGCGTAGCTGATTGGTGCCTGCGCGGGGTGAGCAAAAGGTCCAAGCTCCTCTACCTTAGGGTAGTTAGCGTAGGTACTGTACTAACTACCTACACAGTAAGGTACGAGGTAGGTGCGCGGGTACTTTGCTACATACACTCTGGGTCTTGGCATTCTCCGGTCCAAACATTTCATTCCAAACTTACCTACCTACCTACCTACGGCCTGCCTACCTACCTAGTACCTCCACATACACAAGAGAAACAATTCGAGCTGCCTTTTGCTCTGTGTTATGTTACAATAGAGAGAGCGTCATACCTACCACATCTCCTCTTCGTCCGCAAATTTCCATCAAAGACTTTCAGCGCCCCCCTCCCCAAGTTCACCGCGACTAGCAACGCGCGACTCCTGTCCTTCCTCTGCGTTCGCCGCGTCCTCGTCCTCCCCAAATCTGTAACGACGGATCCCCAATGCGCATCTTATACCGCTAGACTGCAAGACCTATTCCGCGCAAGATCCAACCATAGCACGTCGCGCAAGCATGGCCTTCCGGGACGCGCCGTCTCTCAACGTCGGAGCCGAGCTGGAAGAAATCAATACAGAGGTACAGTCGTTCTCATGCACAGTGACTCAGGAACTATCACGGTATTGTGTGCTTCGCTAACTCACAGCATCAGGCACTCGGTTTTTCTTCCATCGGCGGCGACAAGAAGCTCAAGCTCCTATCTTCACCATGGCCTACGGACAGCCTGCCTCCTTCATCCGCATCTCTCTTGTCTGTAGCGTCAGCGCATCGCTTGCTCGCCGCGGCTGGGCCCGACTCTCTGGTCATCACATCAACAGATGCTGTGCGGAAAGCATTCGCTAACGAGTCTGGCGACGACGATGTTATATCCACATTTGCTCCCGATCTCATCCTTTCCTCGCCTCGACTTCGCCATGTCTCTTTCTCGTGCGACGAAGATTTCTTGGTAGCAACAGCAGACAACGGTGGAGGTCTAGCTGTGTACACTATTGACGAATTGGAGAGGAAAATTCAAGACCATTCGTCGCTTATTTCTCCCACCGAGATATCAACAGAGCAGATCCCAGTGCGGACCCTCTTGCCGAACCCGAAATTCGGCCAGTACTTTGCTGCTGTCCTCGATACTGGACGACTTCTGGTCGCTGACGTCGACAGTAAGAAGGTGTCGGTTTTCCGCGACGATGGTGTTACGTGTGCGGGCTGGAGCATAATGGGCAAGGCGGTGGTGGCAGGTTTACAGGACGGTACAGCTGCCCAATACAGCGCCGAAGGAAATATAATGGCTACGATCCCTCGTCCACCTGACGTGCTTGAAAGCTACATAAGTACGTGTGAAACTCCCCTCTCAATTTTGAGTTCTTGATACTTACCCATCGCAAAGCATCGGGCATCTATTGGCTCAGCCGCGACGTCTTCCTCCTCATACATACACCTAGGGGTGATTCTTCCGATGAGTCTGTCCGAGAAGAATCTACTTATCACATTGTCAAGGCCGACAAGCAACGAAGCTCATTTGAATTTCATAAAACACCATTCGAGCTACTATTCCCTGCCAATGGGAGTCCGTCAAGAGATTCTCCTCCCCGCTTCTGTATAAATAGGTTACGCAATTGGGAACCGCATCTTGATGACCTTGTTATCTTAGGGGCATCGAATTCAATTGACTTTGCGCTCTTAACCAACACAAGTGCGCCCATTGCACCAGATCAGCACATCACGAATGACTTCACGGTCACGTCAATCAGCGAGGATAATCGTAAGCCTCAGCTTCCACAGATGATTGGCGATGATGCAGGGGGCGACAGCGTGCTCATTGGTGAGAGCGTCGACCTATCCAGCACGGATAAAGTTACCAAACCAATACCCATGGATGATGAGTTTCTGGAGTCCCCCAGCCCGCTTCCAGCATTCTATGCCCTCAACCACCAAGGCATCCTGTCTGGATGGTGGATTGTGTATGACAATTCGATTAGGGCAGGCACCGCATATCCAGGTCTTGCGTCCACCGTAGAAGCCCAGCCTACGACGCCTGCAGCAAATGTTGTACCAAGCGTAGCTCAGCCAGCCCAATCATCAATATTTGGTAGTAAAGGAACCCCAAGTGGCACCCCCTTTGGAGCTCCGCCTGGCTCAAATGGCTTTGCCACCAGCAGTGCTGCTTTTGGCAGACCTTCATTCGGAACCGCTTCAACACCAAGTCAACCTAATTTACCTACGTTTGGCGCGTCGTCTTCGTTCGGTAAACCTTCATTCGGGGCCACTTCAGCACCAAACCAAGCTAGTACGCCTACATTTGGTGCATCGTCTTCGTTTGGAAAACCATCGTTCGGAACAAACGCAGTGTTGGGTCAATCTACTGCACCTACTTTTGGTGCAACATCTTCCTTCGGAAAGCCTTCCACCTTTGGAGGAAGCAGCACACTTAACAAAGCCCCTTCTCCATGGGGCCAAGCAAGTTCAACCGCACAGTCCCAGGGCCAACCTCTATTTCCTGAGTCTAAGAAGAGTGGAGGTTTCTCAGGATTTGCTGCACCAACTGGAAGTTCGGGATTTTCCAGCTTTGGAAGTGTCGGTGCAAGTACGAATCAGTCACCATTCTCATCTCTTGGGCAAGGACAGCCGTCTTCTTCAGGCTTTGGGAAACAGAATGGTACGGCGCCTACCGCGACTCTCGACTCTGCGGTATCTAAAGGGTTCGGCAGCTTCAGCTCTACCGTGACAGTTGGCTCCCGAGAAGGATCTACATTGCCACCCTCCTGGGCGGGCACACCAGCAAATCAGAGTAGTTCGATTTTTGGTCAGGAACAATCCTCATTCAGTAGCGGTACAGATACCACAAAGCCCACATCTCGTGAAGAAGTAACGCCCACTCCTCAAGCGTCTTCTCCGCAATCTAATGAAAAACCCACAAGCGTTTTTGGTCTCGGCACAAACGGGTTCAAGCTCAGCTCTTCTTTTAAGCCTGATGAAACCTCCAAAAACGACTTTTCAAAAACCCAACCCTCGTCATTCTCTTTTACTGGCGACCTTTCATCTGCCCTTGGCGCACAGACTCCTAACACTCCAATCAAGGAGGAAAAAGAAGAACGAAAGTTGCAGGATATACCCGCTACACCCGCCTTTCCCTCAAGCGATGCTGCTGTCCCGTTACCTAGCGCCACACCGAAGGATCCACCTCCTCGCAAGTCTTCCTCACCAAATGCGAATGACCAACAATCGACTGATGTTGATTCTGCTCCCTTGCCTCCTGATTTTATAACATGGAAACCTTCGAAGCCAGTCGATGATGACCTTCCCCCTCTTGCAGGCAGTCCTGCTATCAAAATAGAAGCTCCGGGCTCCGATGTACCTTCTTCCCCCCTCGACGAGAATGACGACGACGATCTGTCAATCGAAGAACAAGAGGACGATCCTGAGGAGGAGGAACCTTCGCCATCGGATGCCACTCGACGCGCTCGCTCTCAAACGTCGGGCTGGTCTCTTCAAGACAGTGTGAACCAATCTCGACGCATTCCCCCCGCCGCCCCAACACCCCCAACCATCAAATCTGGTGCTTCGTCGCGGTCGGGTGATGAGCCCCGAGGCCCACCAAAGAAACCGGACTGGAAATTTGGCACACTACCCGCAAAGCCGACTCCACAATCTCTCTTTCCGGAAGCGCCTTCTGCACAATCTACGGGATTTCCTAATCCCTCAACCATATTCCCTCCATCAAATCGCACAAAAGACCAACTACGCTCTCCCAGTCCACAGAGGGCAGCGTCAACGTCTATACTAGGCACGAGGCGACAGCAGCAATATCCCCAAAGCACCGCGTTCTCTTCGTCGGTACAACAGCAACAACAACAACCGAAATCTGCAGTCGCTCGATCTGAATTGTCCGACCTATCTGATAGCGAGAACGAACGTATCCGCGAAGAGCTTGCCAGTGAGGTAATTCCTAGCAGCACATTAGCGGAGTTTATCGCGCATCAAGACTATGCCGGCGCAGTCACCAAAACGGGTACTCCTGGACAAATTGAAATGCTATATCGAGATATCAACAGCATGGTGGATACTGTCGGTCTGAATAGCCGCTCTTTGTCATCATTTGTCCAATACCATATAAGTCGTTCGGAACGATCACGTGCAGACCTTGAAGAGGTTGTTGATCAGGGCGAAGACGGATCTTGGTACGATCACTGGTGCTTAGGGGAGATTGAAAACCTACGAATGCTCATAGATGACTTGGAATCGGAATTGAAAGACGGGAGGATCCAGAACGTTGTTGACAAACTCAGCCAACTTACTAAACTTCTGCGTGATCGGGCCAAACTCCTGACAAAATTAAATGACATCCGCCGCCAAATCATTTCGCGTAAAGACCCTGAAAGGGCCGAAGAACTCCGTACATCAGCTCTTCCGAAGGAGCTCTCTGATCAACAGAAGACATTGAGGATTGAGTATGCTCGGTTGCTCACTTTATTGGGCCAGATGGAGGAAGCGACACTTCTATTGAAAAGCAGAATTTCAAGCAACCATGCCGCCACCGGGAAAAGTACAGCCGTACCAACCGTAGAGGCGGTGAAGAAGACTGTCAATCGGTTGATACAGATGACAGAAAGCAAGAACAACGACATCATTCTTTTGGAACAACAAATGCGGAAGGTGAACATGGATGATAGCCGCCCTTCATCATCGTCGTCATCCTTGCGCCAGGTTGGCACCCCACCAAGATCCTCCAGAGCTGTAACAAGGCCGAACCACACACCAAGAGTGATGACAACACCTACCAGTCGAAATAGAATGAGTATTGGGAGATTGAACCGCAGCGTTCGGACGCCAGAGATACATCAGGCCTCACCTGGTGGGTTTGGGCTGTCCTACGGGACCGATGACATATCTCCCCTGGAAGGTGGTAAATCGCTGATAAAGCTCGCAGACCGCCTAGAGGGTGAGAAGCTAGGTATCTTGCGATCAACCGCCATGAGAAGACAAGAAGTCGCCCAAAATCTTGCAGACACAATTTGTCAAAAAGGCGTAAAAGTGACACGGATTTCATAAGAATGATTTCTCGGCGTTGCCATCTTTCCACAGTTCACTTACTCCCCAACACTCGAGAGAAGATCCGGAATTAACATGGTTTGTTCTTTGGTGCCTATGCTGTTCCACGTTCGTCTTGTGTAAATTACAGTACCAATATCACAAATTAGCTAGTGTTTAGCATATCAATAAGTTTAATTCTGGATCACCTGTCCCTATCAGATCCCATATCACAACCCTCATCCACGGCACCAACACTACCCAATACGTATAAAGCGCTTCACATGAAGCGCTTTCTTCGTACAAGCAATGCTTATCGCAGTACCACCAGCAGTTGCATAGCCACGCTGATCAACTTTCAACTGCTCAACTACCCCGATGAGTCATGGAGTCTGGTCCTGTGACCCTCGTGAAGTCGATGACTTGAACACAGCCAACCATTCCTCTGGCAGCGATTTTCGGTACATCATCCACGCATTGATAACATACTTATTTTATTTTAAAAAGTTCACAAAACATTACGGAAGAGTTAAGGCGATTTTGGTAAGCTGCACGATGTACTTCATTAATTTGACATCAAGGCAATTGATGCTTAACTCTTGTTAGAGTAATAGCGAGAGTAGGTAAAAGCATTTTGCGCACTTAATTTGCACAGCATAGAGAATACAAGAATAGCATTTATCTATCTGTATCTGCAGTGTAAAACCACCGCCATGGAATTGAATTGAGTAACTGGATGACCATCGCGAGGTGTCAGGTGTGGATGGGCCATTTATCAGCTGAACCAACGGTGAGGCTTCACTCAATGACTAGTGTGCGCTCTGTGACTTCCTTTGCTGCAGCAAAGTTGCCACTCAATGAATAGATGGTTTGAATGGCAAACGCTGCCTCTGCAGTAAAATCATCTGTTCTCTGCTTGGGCTGTGCATATTCGTCTGATACAATTCCCGTCTCCTGGCTGCCAATGTTAGACTCAATACACAACTTGTAGTATTGTAGCGCTTGGGTTATAAGTCCTAGGCTATGCCAAACTCTGCCAACATTGAAAGCCGCTTCCGAGTAGTGCTTTCTATTTGTGCTTTTGGTGCGTAATTCATAATACTTGTAGACGAATGAGAGACCTTGTTGGATCTGAAATTGCCGATTCTCCGACAACCGTTTCATCGCGTGCTGAATGTACGCGACGCCAATGGATAGGTTGAGCAGTGGATCTTCTGGAGTAAGAGCATATGCCCGAAAGTAGCAATTAAGGGCAGCTAAGTAGCCACCTCCGCACGTGAGGACATGTCCGTACAGTGCAAATAAGGCCGGGTCGTGGTCTTTCGCAAAATCAACGAATTCAGAAGACACTGTGTTTTTCGTGTTGTTGGCATGGTCGCCACCTCGAAAGTTGAAGGTCGTTCGTTGTTCAGGATCAAGTATCGCATAGTCCATGGTCTTAACGTATCGCATGAAGAATTTGAGTGATGCGCCGGTGGAAAATCCTTCTGGAGCAGAACACATACGGTTGACGCTACCGTAGATCCTGAAGAGATCGGTACTAAAGGGATATGCACGCATGAGCCAGCGGGTTGCGGAGCATGCCTTCAACGAGTCTTGGAGGAAAAGGGCACAGGCAAGTTGGCAAACGTGGAGCCGGTGCTGGTAAATCTTTCGAGTAAACACATTGGACTGACTCGCTAACTCGATAGTACTGTAGCATCGATGTTCGTCGCCCCTTTGGGCCATAAGAACAGCGTACTGGGCGAAAGTTTCGAACCAGGTGTCAAAATGGACACCATAGAAATGCTCTGGCGTACGATCTGGCTTTTGTGTGATTTCGGGCTCCTCTTCCCCGTCTTCCACCTTGTTTGCAATCACAGCAAGCACCATTAGCGCAGAATCCTTCCATATGTCTCCGTCAATCTTTGGTCGAAAATACCCTGTGAACTCATGTTTTTTATCGTAGTAGAATAAGTCAAACGTGGAAAATTCCTCGATGAGTTCGCGAGCGACAGAAATATACTCATTTACTGCTTCCTCTGACCCACGCTCTGCCTCGCTCGAGAGGACTTTCAGTCGTTCAAAGCTGGCGACGATGTCTCTATGTTGCGCTCTTGTTGCCTTCAGCTCCTCCGGAAACTCGCTAGCTAGGTTGTTTAGTTTTCGTCTGAAAAGCCGATGGTTAATAGCATCATTAGGTACACCTGTGCCGGGAATTTCATCTGGTAGAAACGCTTTCAGATGACGTCCTGGCATCCGATTCTTCACGCGGAACAAGCCGGTGTCCGGCCGTTGTGTCATTGGCCCCAAGGAAGGTATTTGGTCGACATGCTCATCTTCTGACTCATCTATATCTTTCGTGGCAATCTTCAGGTGGCGCAAATGCTTTGTAACTCGGGTTCTCCTTGTACCATGCTTCCCTCGGGCTTTCTTTCTCTCCTGGAAAAGGTACTCCTGGAGATCTGGTAGACCCTCAAACCCGATCCTTCGAAGTAAATGGGCACCACCGCTCTTGTATACAGTCTCGGCTCGTCTGAATGCAGCATCGTCCATGTCATTGTCCTCGAAGAACTTCGCTAGCACAGCCAGTTCCTCAAGCGAATCGGGCCTCCAGTTGTCGAAAATCGGTAACATTTCATCTGATCTATCGACCAGTTGCAGGTTCCTGTAGGAGCTATACATTCCAATGAAATCCTTCAGCCTCATTTCCTCGAATAATTTATCATAGACAGGCTCATAGAATTGCAGAGCCTGGTTATCGTGTCCAGATGCATGAAGTGCTCCCGCAACGTCGCGGAAAAGGTCGGGATAGTCGAATAGAAAGGAGTGTGGTCCATTATCATCAGGTTCAAGCATTCGGAAGTGATGCAACGCCTCCGATAAATCAGGCGGATCACGCTTCAACCGGAACAACCCCATTTTTACTCTTATCTCTAACGGCAGTGTGTCGCCGTACCTGCCAGTAGCAGACGAGCTAGTGAAGGCGGCAACAGCAACGCGTCTCGGGGTGTCCCCAAGGTCAAACTCTCGATCATCCAACTGGTCATCCCAATACGTCTCAGATTCTCTACCTTGGATCCATCGGGATAACGTTTTCGATCGCGCTAAGCCACGATCGAACGCGCCAGATTTATCCAGTAAATCCAAATAAACATTGAGCAATGACCAATCCATATTACTAGAATGTGGCTCGTCGTGAGACAAAAAATACGCAATAGAGGTTTCAAACGTTGTGATGATCCTTTGTAGGTGAATTCGCGTTTGTTTCGCGGATGAGGTGCCCAAGCTAGCCATCATCTTCAAAACTTCATCGTCAGATGGACGCATGGTAAGCATCTTTCGGCAGAGCTTTACGGCCCTGGAAACATGGTTCAGCTGAGCCTCAATTTCTAGTTTCTGTTGACGTGCGTCGTAATTATCTGTATCGAGGAGAATAATTTGTCGTAGACACTCGAGCACTAGTGCTGTTTTGGTGACAGTATCGTATTTTGGGTACTCCTCTGGGTCAATCGCCTTGATACGATCGATAATGTGAAGCCATAAATCTTTGTCTCGTTTCGTTGGTGCACCCACGATTAGCGCTTCAAGTTCTTTTTGCCCATTGCCCATATCATGGTAGATTTCGGCGAGTAGGCTGTGAGCAGCAAAGATCTCGGGGTTCAATTGAATCGCTTTGTTCACACACTTGATTGCTTCCTCGTAATCTTTGGATAGATACGCATCGTTTGCCCGTCTCTGTAAATCTTTGAATTCTGGTCCAGGGTCCGCAATCGCTCGAGGGCCCCGTCTTCCTTTCTCTTTGCCTCTTTTCCTCCCGACCTCTCGATCCCCATCACCTGTGAGTGTAGAACCACGGGAACCGCCCCTGCCCCTAATCGCAGATCTACCTCGGCCCCGTCCTCGGCCCCGTCCGCGACCTCTGCCCCTGCCCCTACTTCCTGTGGTTCGTGCCCGAGATGCCCAGTTCTCATCCTCAACATCATCCTCTTCTTCAGCTTCTTCATCTTCTTCAGGGGATTCTTCCTCGGGTAGCACTTCGTCGAAATCGTCCTCTTGATCGTCAGCATCAGATGTTGCGTAGTCCTGATCAATTTCTGGATTATCATTCTTGCGTTCAATTTCTCGCATCAGGCGCTCCTCCTGTGCCTCTAAGTCTGCTTCGTCTTCATCACTGCTATCTTGATCATCGTATTTCTGCAACAAGGAATTCCGATAGCCGGTGGCTAGAGACGAATTGAGGTCGTCAAAATCATCATCATTTTCGTGACCAGGGGCAGGAATGAAACCTTCGTGGACGATGGGGCTATTAGCTGTGAAACCGTCATGGATGAATGAGCGAAGCCTTGCTGCGTTGAAAGTAGTAATATCTGCAGCGGTAGTGCTTGGAACAGTTACTGCCACCGGTGTTGGCGTGAAGTCTGCCGCTGAGACTGGAAGCCGGGCATCTTGATATAAGTGTAGCGGCGGTCGAGCCTGATTACTATGCAAGAAATGGGCATTGAGGTGACTGGGATCTATAGTTCCAGAGGGGTAAGTATAGGGTGAGTGGTAGGATCCATGTAGTGAGTCGCCATGTGATCGACTATCGGGGAACTGTTGATTAGCTAGCAAAGTCCTTCCGGTGGCGCTGTTCGGCTGTTCCACGACGATGGAGTTTGCAACTGATACATCGGAATGGCCAACTGGAGTGTCCCCTATCGAGGATCGGAAATAGCGCGAATGTCGCTGCAACCATGCCGCGTCAGGTGCTTCTGCGGGATCCATTATCAAAGACCTATTTCCTTCCCTGCGCTCTGTTCCCTTAATGCATTTCTTTTCAGTCAGGCTGATTCACGAAATGCAGGTGATCAGTTCAAGCCACCAATGAGGGATTTGACAGCAAGATTGTTTCATTGCTTGGTGTATCTTCTGTTGGCGTTCTTTTGTGTTGGCTTTCGCGTGTGGGAAAGTTGCAAGAGGAGAGTCGGGAAACGAGTGAGATATGGCTTGGCGGACGTTGAAAGTAGCTCCATGCATTCTGCACTAGCGATCCACTCGTGCCACTGTTCGTGCGAATAGCAGCCTAGGTAGGCAATTGATTACCTCAGCCGTGCTTACCTACCTGGTAGTTACCTGGCTGGCAGGCCTGTAATTCATCATTCTCTAGTTCTGGTTTTGGTAACTGAGCCAAACCAGTTCGAAAGCATGTAATTACAGTCCTAGAAACTTTCTTTTCTTGGGTCGACCTGGAAGACAGGAGTCATTTTACTGTCACACGCTCGAGGTAATCTCTCATTTCGCTTTTGATCTTCTCCTTGTTACAGGCAAGACCAGAACATTTCCAGATTACCCATACTCCAAGCCAGTGTGATTATATGGACGAGAAGATGTAGTATCAAAAATGATCTAATTGTCCACAAGATGAATCCGAGCGATGGGCTGAAAAATAAGTGATATTTAACGAGTAAAGAAGCCTTTACCCACTCTCTTCGGTGCCATCAGTTTAATTACCAATGTTCAAATACAATGTGGAGTATACAGAATTGAGTTTCAATCCCATCAGGGGAGTCTCATATGCACAAAAACACCCATTGCCTCTTTCCCAGAATAGAACGTAGAACCGTAACACCTAGCAATGCTTCACATAGACAAAAGCTTATACATGCCCTTCTCGTCGATCTATGCCAACTAACTCATACTCTCCAGCTCCATCACGACCACCACCTCTCCCGGCATTCTCTATATGGCCCACCTCAGTATCCTCTATCGATTGATTTGTTGGTTGTCTAGCCTTGCCACCAAAATTAATGGGTCGTAATTCACGCCACTGACATGCCCAAACACCAAGAGACGTCATGAGTGTAGCGCTGCACAGTTGTAGGCCCCACCAGAAAAGATTGGACGGAAAGGCGTGTGAGTACAATGAGGTCACCACGAGGTGAATGAAGTGAACAGTAACCGCAAAATCGAGAACGAGCTTCGAGCGCGCTATGAGTAGCAAGATAAAAACAACACTGGTCTCTAAGTCAGCTAATGGGGAGCTTCGCTTTTCCCTATCGCAGGCGCTTACCAAGCCAGGCTGTTCAACAACCAAACCAGACCAAGAGTCCATCCAACAGTGGTATCGCCGCGGAGGCTACGCCAGCTGAACAGCAAATCGGCGCTGATTTCTTTTCCCGCTACCAAGGCTGTGAATATGATGAGAACTGCAGCGCAGGCATAGTAGGCAACTTGGAGGATTATTATCTGCGAAAGGATCCGGGTTGGCGACAGATCTGAGAGTGCGCCAGGTCGAGGCGGGCGACGTCGACGTGGCATCGGCCTTAAAGAGTCGATTTTGTGTCACTGAACATACACTCAAATAGCAAGTGATGGAAGATTATGGGGTAGGAGACGCCGTGTCTAGACGGGTGTTCATGCAGGCATACCCCGAGGGCCGGCTATTTGTTTCCCCGCGGCGGTCCGTTCCCCGACAGCTACCAACAATAAGAACATCACGCAACAAGAACCGCAGAGCATTAACACCATCGAATCAAGCACCAAGAGTGAGTTACTCTACAATTTCGATTAGTCGTTTTACTTTTGACAGACTTCCGACTGACTTGCAGGAACTTTGCATGAATTAGCCCTGCACTAGGTCATTTCCAAACCGAATCACATCATGGGCTGGCTACCGTGGAGCTCGTCAGACGGGAACGATGGCGTGAAGAAAACATCTGGTGGCGCTTTCGAGTCCCCCAGCCGGACAAACAGAGTCAAATGCTACGAAGCCCGCGACGCCTTTTTCGAATGCTTGGATCGCAACAAAATTTTGGACAGCATCAACACAAAAAACGGCCAGTCTGCTGCAACGAGAGCCTGTGGACAAGAAGACGTTGTCTTTGAAAAGAACTGCGCACACAGTTGGGTAAGTTCCTACCATGACACCTTGTCAGAATGCTATTCCGTCGTCGTAAAGTAAAGCTTACGATTACCTAGGTGGAATACTTCAAGAAACAGCGCGTCGTAAACTACCAAAAAGAGCAAACCATCAAGAAGATAGAAGCCGAAGGGGGAGATATCGTCGCACCACAATTACCTACCCGCCAACAGAGTTGATTCTATCATGATGGTTTGTATATTTTGTACGATATTTGTAATGAGTACGGAGCTACGAAACTTAAACCAAGACTGTATCATGTAGGTACTTATGATGTTCCCAGCCCAAGGTAACCTCCATTGATCCATTCCTCTGAGTCGAATACTGCTTCTGCCGGAAGTGCAAGGCGTCAGCATGTGATCATGCATATTGGTGCTGAGGTCATATCTATAATCTTTGAACAACTGCATCTCGTACGCCAACATTTGGTCACAATAGATATATACGCATTGCAGTAGGTACGATCTATCAATGGGAGAGTTACATTGCTCCTCAGTAAAATAGAGGCCATCCCTCAGGCATTTGAAGGCTGTGTCGTATGTGATCGAACGTACACGAGATACAGAGTAGTGTCCCATACTATCGATAGAGGAAAAGGGTTGTAATGTAAGAATAAGTGAACTGTGTGAAGGCGGTACGGGGTGCCATCAGGGGTCTACCGTCCTCCTACTCCATGTATTAAAGATGGTACGGAGTACGATATATCTTGGAATATCTCTATGCTTTAACTAGGAGGTGAATCATGAGTACGAGTAACTAACTATGGTTGAAACTGTTGATCCACGGGGCCAACCCGATGTGCCAACCCTCTCCTTTCGAAACACTTGGCGATGGAATGAAAAAAGGCACTACATTAGTGCCATCTATGAATTCTTAACTAACCGAAATAAGCCATGCAGAAAGTCCCATCGGGACTTGTGATATTCTTCTCAGAAGAAGATCCTAATCGCTCATTGGTGAAAAGGGTACCCTTGTGCATATGAATCTACCTTGCAGGCTTGCACCAACATTGTCCATCCGTTACCCTTGTAATGCTAGTATGATCGAAGGCTGGGAGAGCGCCACTGACATCATGTACATGATTGCGGTTTGTTTTCTGAGCTCACCAGTACTGGGTAGGGAAAAGTGCAGAAGGATCGAACTCTTCGCGGAAAACATCCGCCTCAGACAGTCCTCCCTTTGAAGAATTCCCTGTCACGTTATGTTCAATTGCAAACACCACGTCTGTAAAGACTCCACGAAATTCCTCTTCCTCGAACAGAAGTTTCCTCCACATCTTTGCCACTTCTCCTACTGGGTTGCGGAAGATGGGGCCAACACCAAACGCACCAATGCAAAGACTGGTGTGTCCACAGTAGGAAGCAATGCGGAGAACAGACCGCATTTTCTCTTTCATGAGCTCTTTCTCTTGCACGAAAGAATAGCATTCACCCGCCTCATCAAGTTTTGGTCTTCGTATAGGCGCAACGGATATTACTGGGAGCCATCGCATTTCTTTCCAGTGTGCATAATTCTGATCCGGACCATCTCGGAAAACATCTACACATGAATTAGTTTCCACGTTACTGACGTACACTGACATAAACGTACACACTTGCGGTGAATAAACACCTCCTCGTTGAGGAATTGGATAGAGGTTGTGGCCCGGTGAAAGGTGGACAGCCCACGGCATTGTGAGTGCCTGAACAAGATTGCTTCTTCGGGCGAAACATTCTTCGGGTGCCATCAACCCAGATTCCCAGTCACCGCCTGCACGTTTCTCATTTGCCATGTTCACGACAGGAATACGTTTCGTGAGTTGTTGGTTAGAGGCATCCGTTTCTGAGTATTGGTACCAGCCAAGAGCGTAGTCAACAGGATCGCCTTCCACGACAGCTACTCGTAGCCTCTGCTTTGACTTCTTATCTGGGGGTATTTTGATGGAGGCTGAGTCGGTGTAGAGGTAAGAGGTCACTGGATCTTTTATGTAGTGCTTCAGGATAAGAGGCATATAATGCCGTTTCGCCTCTCCAGCTATATCTGACGGCTTCTGACGGGCCGGAGGCATTCTATTTGTGCAGTAACCAATGTGAGAAACAGATCAGAGACGACGAAGTCTGGCAGTATAAAGATCTTGACAAGGGGCTGCCCTGGCCAGGCGGTTGAACAATAGAATGAAAAGTGAAGACTGATCGGTTCCAGATAAGGTGAAACGGGCGAGGTATTCGAAATTTCGATGAGTACATCTTTTCCAAGGGCGTGAGGTGAAGGGATCTTAAAAGAAGTGGACTAGGAGCTGTTCACTAGCATGCACCGTCCCGCCTATTAACACACGATTGGCAGCCGATGGCGTGTCTGAAGGACAGGTGGAAATCAGCCATACTGCATATTCAAGGTCATAAACACGGGCGGCATCCCGCCGCCATCGCGCAGTTGTATCGAGGTGCAGCATGAACCAAGACCTGAGTAGTACCTAGTACAAAGTAGGATAGGGACAGATCATTTGAGCTCCGGAACCGAGCGTTTCCTAGCAGATAGATCGATGCGTGCTGAGGGAGGCGTATCCACATGTTGCTAGGGTCGTGGCTCAGTGTATCTTGTGGAAGATTGGCTGGACGAGCTCGATGGCCACGCATGTCAGTCTTAGGGTACAATGAGCGGAAAGATGATTCAACGAGGCGACACATGCGGGGCATTGTGTGAGAAGGACCATGAGTATGTACTCCGTACAGACGATGGAAAGATTTCTAGGCCTGCCGACCTACCTACATGCAGGCATGGAGATCCAGATCTGGGACCGCACGATGACGGCCTCCTAGTGAGATCCTGCACGAGTAGCGCGTCGATGCTCGGTAGAGGGCTCCGGATGCTGCAGGGATGGAGAGTTTTTGCGGCACAGGATTGGCTGTTACCGGATTTCGCCCATACTTCCGCATACACAGCAGTGGCTCATGGTTACCGTCCTGTCCTGAGGACGTGTGTGTATCACGTACTTTGTCTCACCAAATGATCAACCTGGATGGTCTCGATCGCGTCAATTTCAGCAATTGGGACAGCTTCAGGGCGAGCATATCCGCACGTTGTGACCCGACTGAGATTGTGGAAGCTCATTGGGCGAATCAACAACGACGACGATGACGTTTCGCAGGTTTAAGAGAAGTGGAAAAACCCCGAATGGAGATGGGACCTCGTGGCTTATACAGAGCACTCGTATAAGGCTTTGACTCCAGTGCTTCGTACATACAGCAGGGGTATGCCACTTGATATCATTGTTAAACGAACATTGAAACATCTGGGAGGGCCACCACGTCGGTCTGTGTTTCCTGTGTGCTTTGCCCTATCTGTGTGTCGCCTTGTGTGACCAAATGGAACACTCCCTAGCTCGCCAAAAACAAATTGCATGTGACTTAATTATGATAATGGGAGTACGGAGTACACACTCTATCAATATTGTTAACCTGGCATGACAGATACTTGGGTTTTGGTGCGCACAACTGCATGTATTGTACACCGTAGATACCGCAATTTAAGTAGTGCTTCTACCGTGACAGCTCTCGTGCGAATGGGATTTGCGGTTACAATACGTCAAGGACGCGCAAGGGGCTCTATACGCTATAGAGTGGGGAAGCAAGGCTGTCGTAACAGTACATACGCCGTAACAACTGGCTGCAAATTTCCACACATGCAGTACTCCGTACATTTGGCCTTTCATCAAAGCCTAGATGTGTGAGATAAACACTGCGCTACCTCGTCTACGGGTGGATGACAGTTGAAGTGCCACGATTGATGGGAGGCGGCGCCGGGAGTGACTCCCAGAGGCCCGTAGGGCGGGGCCAGCTGGCCATCGAGTCGTTTCCCTTACACAAACAGATCATGGATCGCGAATCGTGTGCGCCCTAAATCGAGACGTCCAAGTCATCCCCGCCATGGATCATGCCACTAATTACTGAGAAGCTAGAGAGAGAGGCCCCAGGCAAGCCGTAGAGTATTGTGTGTACGAGGTAGATACACCGTACACCCAGCGCCCATGTATGGCACGCCTGGCGCCAGCGCTGAGCGCCCATTGCCACACAAAGATTGTGAGACACGAGTGTAGAAGCGATACAACGAGTACGGAGTAGTGTCACTGGCGATATTTGCAGGCGATACTTTGTACTGACGATACTGACAAGACACAATCTGCAACTCCTACACAATAATCGACGATCCACGAATCTCTCCTAGCTACTATTCCAACTCTAGATGCTCTTCGATGATACTGTACTGATGTTAAGGACAACGGTGCGGAGTACGGAGGGCTAAGGTTGGATAGGAGACCTTCCATCGATTTCAAGGTGAGAGCTGCCATGCTCGGTGCACGGCATGCAGCTTGTGTACTCCGTTTATGAGATATGGTATGTAGGCAGCGACAAGTCTTCGAGCGCTTCGATGATAGTGATGTAATGAGCAATTAGGCGTACCTTGCTGCTAAGGTACAGGTATAGTTAGATACCTAGCACTACTTAGTACATACCTAGTTACGAGAATGTACGAGTGTGGTAGTATTAGTTGGTTGGTTGCTGTTTGGTAGTCTGATCTAATTGCTGATTGCTCAATGCCAAGCTTTGCAAAACCCCCCCCGCCCCTGTTGCTCTGACCTCTTATCGTTCAGAACAGTCAATCTACTCCATACTCATACTCTTATTCCTACTGCACCATACAGATAACCATACTCGAAGCTTTCAGTATCCCGTTAGGCGCACCCTGTATTGAAAGCAGCATCTACCCTAAACTCTCACCCCTTGGTAAAAAAAGAAAAAGGGAAGAAAAAGAAAAAGCAAATAGCCGAACAACATCCCGGACTGTCCCCGACTTTCCCATCAAAGTGTTTTATTTTTCACCTGAACCTGTTTTTCCTTTTTCTTTGAGGACAAGGGTAAGGGTACAATAGAAAGAACGCAGAGAGTAATCGTCTCTGGTTACCGCAACAGTTTCAACAGTAGCAATAGCGGTGGAAGAAGATTACGAGAGAGGGGGGAGAAGTGTTGAACAAGGACAAACACGGCGAAAAGAGGGAGTAAAGCAAGAAGAGAAGGAAGGCGAGGAATAGCGTCGAAAAGGAGCAGTACACGACGACACCACTAAAAGCTACGAGTTTCGAATACGCCAATGACTGCTAGAATTCTCCACTTGTTGCCTCATCGGTTGTCCCGACCTCTGCAACAATCTTCACAATGCCCTTTCCGCGCCGTTGAATCTCCTATTCCTCTGGATGCACTTTCACGGCGCCGCTCACGCTTTCACTCCACCCTCACTCCTATTTCTATCGCCTCGCTCTTGAACCCACAGCCTGGTCACTCGCAGCACAGCTCCATCATTACAGCCGATGCTAGTGCTGCTCCATGCATTACTGTAAATGGTTTCGTTCGATCGGTGCGGAAACAGAAACGTGTGGCTTTTGCAGCAGTAGGCGATGGCTCAAGCCTGCAAACGATCCAGGCCGTTTTGTCTCCAGAGCAAGCAGAAAAGTCAGTCATCGCCCACTTCTCGACAACCCCATGCTGATCTACTTGTACCGCCAGTCTATCTACGGGCGTAGCTGTGGCAATCACCGGCCAGTGGACTCCATCCCCGGGGCAAGGCCAGACACACGAACTAGTGACGAAGGGCATACGCATTCTAGGGGGCAATGATGCTGCTGTAAGTGGGCTGCCGTTCATATATACAAGCTGTCCGCATCTGCAGAGCGATTCTAACGCCAAGGCAGTCAAGTCCACTGCAGAAGAAGTACCAAACATCAGAGTACCTACGCACACTGCCTCATCTGCGCTCGCGTCTTCCGTTCAACGCTTTACTTCTGCGACTCAGGTCGCAGGTTATAGCCCAGATGACCCAACATTTCTCCAATCTTGATTTCGTGCAAGTTCATCCGCCGCTGATAACATCATCTGACTGCGAAGGCGCTGGTGAGGTTTTCACAGTGTCCCCAGATGCAAAATCTCCTCCGAATTGCATTGCAGATGGACAGGCCGCTTCGAAAGATCAATTCTTCCAGGCACCCAAATACCTAACAGTTTCGAGCCAACTCCATCTAGAAGCGTTTGCCCAGTCCGTCAACAAAGTGTGGACATTGTCTCCCACATTTCGCGCGGAGAAAAGCGACACGCCTCGCCATCTGAGTGAGTTTTACATGCTAGAGGCGGAACTCACATTTGTAGAGGACATGGCAGAAGTCATGGATGTGGTTGAGGATATGCTGCGCGCCATCGCGCGACACCTCCAATCCTCTTACGTTGGTCAGGAGCTGCTCCAAGCTCGAAGAAAAAAATCCGAGCCTCACGACGGCGATACGATATCCGAAGCTGGTTTGGCGCAAAGGTGGCAAGGCCTTGTGGATGGGCCCTGGCCACGGATCGAGTACAATGAGGCTATAGTGTATCTTATGGATGCTGTGGCTCAGGGTGAGGTGTGTTTCGATTTCCCGCCCGATCACGCCGAGGGTCTGCAAACAGAACATGAACGCTTCTTAGCCGAGAAGCTTGGGCGCGGAGGACCGGTCTTCGTTATAAATTATCCTCAAAGTATGAAGCCTTTCTACATGGCGCCTTCGAAAACAGCAGATGGAGACACTCGGCAGCCGACGGTCGCTTGCTTCGATCTTCTAGTGCCGGAGATATGCGAGCTAGTAGGCGGCTCGATGAGAGAGCACCGGCTGGCCGAACTCGTTCAAGCCATGGATGAACGTGGGCTCCGGCATTCGATGTCCGGCCAACTTGACGGCCAGATGTCAGATGGTCCGCTTGAATGGTACCTTGACCTCCGCCGCTACGGCAGCGTTCCACACGGCGGATTTGGATTAGGGTTCGATCGACTTTTGTGCTATCTATCTGGGGTCTCTAATATCAAGGATGTAGTCAGTTTCCCCAGATGGCATAAACGGTGCGACTGTTGAAGATGGCCGCGTCGTATTCTATCGGGCATGGAAGTAAGAATCTGTAAGATTGCCGTGTGTACGAGGTATATATGTCAACCTACCTAGGTTAATGTTATAAGAATATTCATTTTCCCTTGATGCTATGTGCATACACCGAGGTGCATCAAACTGGGGACTGGGACGTCATGCGCCGAGTTGGGTTCTCTTTCCTTTTGTTCGTGAAGGGCGACAGAGGAAGTATACGAGCCTGTGGGTCCCGACGTCGGGTTGATCAAGCTAGTAAGGTGGGAGGAGATGCGGAAATGCAGCTATCGTGGAGGGGATATTGTGGTGTGAAAAGAGGAAGCACATCGGGGTCTCGGAGCAAGACAAAAGAGGGGAGTCAGTATAAAACGAACGCACGAAGTATTCACTCGCAGATTGTATCCAAATGCTACAAGAAGGACAGGGTTGGGCATAGGTACCTAGCCCTAAACACCTAGGTCTAGGTAGGTTGGTAGGTAGGTACGTGGCATGGAATAGGTTCCCAGGTACTCTATACCCAGCTGACTGCCCTAGGTGCGGAGTGCGGAGTAGATGCCTCCTCATATCTACGTTTTCTTTTCCCTTGTTAATTTGTGTTATATACTCCGTACTCGTTATTGAATGAATCGATAGGAGTATACGGAGATACTGATTCCTAGGTACCTACTGTGTAGGGAGTTGTAAAGCGAAAGAAAGGAAAAATAAAAATGAGAGGTGAGGTGGGGCGGCGGAGGCGGCGGCAGCGGCGAGGATTCTTGTTATCAGATCAGATTTTTCATCATCCTAGTCACCCCAGTCAGCCCAGCATCTGATAATTTTACCCTTGACTACCTAACCTTACCTCTACTCGTACCGTGCTACGAGGTACCTAACCCTAGAGTGACTAGGTACCTAGTTAGGTAGTTTAGGTTTTAGGTAGTTAGGAAGTACCTGGGTACTTGTGCTCCCTACCTCGCTCAAGTTCCAGTCAATGTACTTGGTACCTACCAAGGTACCAGGAGAGTAGGTATTGCCATAGAAGAATGAGTTGTATATATTCAATTACTTTGTACTCCGTATATACACAGGAAAGAATAAAGAAAGATTAATGTCAATGGCAGCATCTTCGAATTGTCCGTCTCCTCGTTTGCTTTTGTCCTTGTCCGGTGACGACGTTTCTCGTTTCTCATTTCTCATTTCTCGGTTTTCTCCATTGCGGCCCTCGGCGCTCGGCCCGCCCATAAGAATTTCCATCAGTGGCTGGGACCAACTAACTATCAAATCTACTCGCAAACTGACTTAACTACTACCACCCACCTACCTACACAGTAGTTACGTATACATACAATCTTTAGACTCATCTCCTTGTCTCTACAGGACCATATCGTACCGTACTCCTACCGCACCGTGTAGGTACACTGGCTACCAGTGTGTACCTCAAGCGGGATTCGTTCGACCTTCAAACCAAACCTACCCATCCATCTACCAGCCTACCTGCCTGTCCACCTATCGACCAACTATCTGAACCATAACCAATCTACAACACCTACTGCTACTCATAGACCACGCCTGGGACTACCTACCTACAGTAGCTCGTCATCCTCATCGCCAATTCCTACCAGAGGCACACAACAGATCAGGATAACAGGGTAGGCTACCGGTATCTCGACCTCTCCCCCACGCTCTCTTCCGTCGCCTCCTCTTCCCTCCACTACAACCTTCGACCTTACGGCATCTGACCTTTCGTCGCCCGTCGCACGTCGCCCGTCGCCCATCGCCCATATCGCCCACACATACTCACTCACTCATCAAGCTGGCACTCGAAGCCCCGTCGCGAGCATTGCCCATGGCAACCCATGGCCATGCCGAAGTCCACGAAGCAGAACATGAGTACGGCTCCCCGACTTCTTCGCCCATTCTGTTCCCCCTCCTCTCTATAGTTCCCCATGAAGCCCAGGGCGCTGACATGGATCATTCTAGCTATGAATCGCTACCGCCCAATTTCTCCCTTTCCGCAAACATGGTCGCTGGCGCGTTCGCCGGCATCGCGGTGCGTTAAAACAAACGGCCCACAAAACATGGGACTATGGTGCTGATGCGGCAATAGGAACACTCTGTCATGTATCCAGTCGATCTGCTGAAGGTGCGTTGATCCAAGCTGCAGTCGGAACCGCATGCTGCCGCTCTCATCTCACTTGCTAACGAGCCCAAGACCAGAATGCAAGTCGTAAACCCCTCGCCCACCGCCATGTACAGTGGCATTTCCAATGCCATGATCACAATATCACGAGTGGAAGGCTTTCGCACACTGTGGAGGGGACTGTCAAGCGTCGTACTTGGAGCAGGTTCGTAAAGGGTTCCTGCAGCTATGTGCATAATCCTCTCTTAAACTATTCAACAGGTCCAGCGCATGCTGTCTATTTCGCGTCCTACGAAGCTGTCAAGCATGCCCTCGGTGGCAACGAGGGCAACCAAGATGAGCATCACCCAATTGCAGCTGGTTCGTACTGATCCGCCAATTTTTTTTAAAAAAGAAAAAGACATCAACCGCTAATCGCCTCGCAGCTGCTAGCGGAGCCGCAGCCACCATCACCAGTGATGCACTGATGAATCCATTCGATGGTAGGAGACCCACCAAACCCAATGTCCTACACAGCTGATCTCTGTAGTCATCAAACAGCGCATGCAGTTACATGGTTCAGTCTACAAATCCGTCCCTCACTGCGCACGGGAAGTCCTTCGCACCGAAGGCATATCCGCATTCTACGTATCCTATCCCACGACCCTGTGTATGACTGTGCCTTTCACTGCGCTTCAGTTCATGGCATATGAGTCTATTTCCAAGGTTATCAACCCGACCGGCCGATATGATCCTACAACACACTGCACGGCAGGAGGTTTAGCGGGTGGCTTTGCCGCTGGTCTCACGACACCTCTGGACGTCATCAAGACATTATTGCAAACACGCGGAAATGCCACAGATCCAGAGTTACGAAATGTTTCTGGGCTATGGGAGGCAGCCAGAGTCATACATCGTAGAGAAGGCTACATGGGGTACTTCCGAGGTCTGAAACCTAGGATCATCACAACCATGCCTAGCACTGCCATTTGCTGGTGAGTCGGATGTTCGACGAAGGTTTGCAGAATTACTGACAAGCGTTGCTCAGGTCGGCCTACGAAATGGCAAAAGCGTTCTTCATCGCACGGGGAGAAAATAGATAATGCGGGGCCGCAATAACTCCACTGCTGTGAATGTTTGTGGTGTGTAATTACCTAGGAAATTCCGCCCGGCCCGTTGGCACAAAATAGAGTAACGCCTTGGAAGCGACCTTTCCCATGTTCAAACGGGGCAGAGACATGGATACGCAAATTTTGGGATATCTAGACGGAATGTGGGAACATGTGCATCGCTTTGGGAGTCAGATCATCAAAAGCGACTGGATTTATTATGTTCATCCCCCTCTCCTCACCTCTGCTCTTCATCTTTCTGTTTCTTTCCTGTTCTTTTCTTATCACGCACCATTTCATTTCGTGGTCAGTTTTTGGGGGTCTCTGTCGCATTTGAGCTATGAGTTGGCGTTTGGATGCTCAGTTCAACAGGGAGCGTGGGCAAATCCCTACTGTAACATACCTTTGAAATATGGAATGACTTCAACACGACGTTTGGTAGGCGTAGATGAATATATACATGTTCACCCCTGGCCATAGCATAGCCTAGGTTGTCTTTGTCGTTTTACCTACCTAGGTACCTAGACGTAGCTAAGCAATGTTACACGTACCTGTTCACGGACTTTTAGCACTTCTTGCACAACATAACTCAGGCACCTACCTAGGTACTCAAGTCTACGGAAACTCAGGAATAATACGAGGTAATGTTCAATGTTGTTCAGAGACTGCCTACTTGTCCCATTGGTTTCCCAAGGTACATACAAGTACGAGGCGTGCGAGGCGAGGAGGGTACGCAATCGATAAGACCAAGCCACCCACCTCCGCCATTTCTTCTCACTGCAATTACTCCGTGCCACCCTACCCTACCTACCTGGTAACTATTATCGTCTGGGTACATGGCATCCAGCCACAACCCATCTCGAGGATTTTTCAGTTGACTCTTGCATGGCGAAGTCACGGTCGAGGTCAAGATTGAGAGGTTGACTTGCACTGTCTTGCCCTCAACAAGTCTCATTCTCATGACATCGAACGATGAAGAGCACCCAGACGCTACGTCACAGTCGCCCAATTACTGGTCTACCACCTAATCACCGCTGCCACTGCTACATACTGCCAGTGTCACTGCTACACCACAGCAATAACACGAATCCCACGCTCACATCCTTACGCCCACTCGCGCTCTGGCACACCTGAAACTCTCAATACCAGACTCGTCCCGCCAACCTCGACAACAGCAACAAGGCCGTCCTGCTCCAGTCCAAGACTACAGTGGATGCACGCGTAGGAAGTATACGCACTCTTCCTGCCACCATGCGTGCCAATCCCTCGACATCCATGCAAAAGACATATGACGAATGCTACCTTACCTGCTCCACGGCCGTGTATTTCGAAAGTCAGGTTCGTTACCCACTGCAGGCGTAATAATACCCCAAACGCCTACAGGCGCACCGCTAATCTTTGTCCGTTGCAGAACAACGAGGCTGAGGCTCTTCGTTCATGGCGGACCGCGCTGGACCAGATCTATTATCACAATGCGTACCGCGTTTCCTCCAACTATCGCCCGAGAACCGAGACAGAGAAGGCATTGCATGATTCCCTCCGTCAGTTGGAGTTACAATGCAAGGAACGTGTAGATCTTCTGGAGGCCTTGAAGAGAAGTAGAGAGGATATTGATGAAAGTCTCCCAGCATCCGCCCAGAGTTTGAAAACAATAGGCACATCCACAGCCTCCGCTTCCTCCAAAATCCCGCAGCAAGTATCAGCACAGGCAGACGATGCCGGTAACTTGAACTGGATGGGCGGGGGCACAGTTCCCCCAGTTGGCTATTCAGATATTTCACGCCCTCCACTTCCGCATCGACCCGCTCTTCCGGTTCGTAGGAGCTCAGGTACCGATTCTCTTCGCTTGAATAGTCTCACGGAGGCCTCCAGCAGTCTCTCGCTCTCTCCCCAGCCTACAAATCAGGACAAGAAGTCACGTACGCCGTCGCCAGAAAAGAGAGGCCGTATGTTGCGTACATTACGGCCAGGCAAAGACGGCAGCAAAAGTTCATCGTCGAAATTGCCGAATTCGGCCAGAGCCAGGCCACAGGCTGCTGCAAAGGCGGCCACCCAGGCTTGGGAGTCCACCACAAATGGCTATCCCAGTCGACCTCTGCATACGGAGACTCACAGCAGTAAAGAATCGCCTGGGCGGCCTAACATGGCCTCAGCACCATCATCATTCGATCGGCCTGGTGCCGGTCCAGATTCTGAGAAGCCAAATATTACACCAAGACATGAAGTATTGTCATCATCGTCGCATCCTCTCAGAACAGGCGACTCATTGGAACCGGAATCATCCAGAACTACACGTCAGCCGCAAGGTCAAAGTGGAAGTAAACAAACCGTTGCTACACATTTGGTCCCTCGGTCCCTTCCAAAGGATCTGCCTGCAATCACTCGAGAAAGCCCTTTCACGACACCAGACCGAGCGAACACTGCGCACAGGCAAGGCCCACCGCTTTTGTCTTATAGAGACGAATACTCGACGATAGTGCCCAAGCGACGGGTTGTCGCGGGCGCTGCTGCGGTCCGATCATTCAGTAATTCAGTTCAAGGCAATAATACGTCGAAAACAAAGCATGATACGCGGTCTTCGACGCAGTCACCCGCGTTGGTTGAAAACTATGGAAAACGCCATGTGCCTATGAATCCTTTTGGAGCAGACGCGTTCGATGCTCCAGGTGCCCAAAACCCAGAAATGCAGCAGGAATTCCAGGAGGTCAAAACAAAGGAGCCATCGGCTCGTGCCGACCTACCCCCCACGCCAACATCGGAGGCTGGAGAAACTAGCATTTCAGAAACTGGCTCGGATGAATGGAAAACGCGAGTCAAAGCAATACTCAAAGATTTACCGCGTGGAGTTGACAAGTCGGCTGCTCAACAGATTCTCAACGAAATAGTCATACATGGTGATGAAGTCCATTGGGACGATGTCGCAGGGCTTGAAATTGCAAAGTCTGCTCTGAAGGAAACAGTCGTTTATCCATTTCTTCGGCCAGATCTCTTCATGGGCCTTCGAGAGCCCGCTAGAGGAATGTTACTTTTCGGGCCACCAGGAACGGGGAAAACCATGTTAGCCCGAGCTGTAGCCACAGAATCGAGGTCAACATTTTTCGCAATATCGGCCAGTAGTTTGACCAGCAAATTTCTCGGGGAATCTGAGAAACTTGTGCGTGCTTTGTTTGCTTTGGCCAAGCTTCTCGCTCCCGCAATAATATTTGTGGATGAGATTGATTCACTCCTTTCCTCACGTTCAAGTACTGGCGAACACGAAGCGACTCGCCGCATTAAGACTGAATTCCTAATCCAATGGTCAGACCTTGCAAGGGCAGCTGCAGGAAGAGAACAGACTGAGAGAGATAAGGATAGAGGTGATGCAAGTCGCGTGCTTGTCCTAGCTGCAACAAATATTCCATGGGCGATTGATGAAGCTGCCAGACGCCGTTTTGTGAGGCGACAGTACATACCACTGCCCGAGGACCATGTAAGAAGGACGCAGTTACAGACCTTACTCGGCCACCAGAAACACGAATTAAGTGAAGAAGACATGAACCAGTTAGTTGCTTCAACAGAAGGTATGTCGAGCCATTTGATGCATTGCCTCGCGCACACTCCAGGTGCAAAGCCCTACTAAATCATCACGTAGGATTTTCAGGTTCCGATATCACAGCGCTAGCCAAAGATGCAGCTATGGGTCCACTACGCAGTCTCGGCGAGAAATTACTGCATATGACGATGGATGAGATCCGTCCTATTCGTTTCGAAGATTTCAAAGCCAGTCTCCAGACCATTCGGCCGAGCGTGAGCAAGCAGGGCCTTAAGGAGTTTGAGGACTGGGCGAAGGAATTCGGTGAGCGAGGTGGTTGATTGCGCCCGCAGAACACATCGCGAATCTTGGCGGTCTCGCTGACCTTTAGAATCCTTGTCTACTGTTGAGTAGTAAGTCGACAGAGTAGTGCCTGGCTTGACGCATATGGCAATTGATTCATTCAATCAATCGTAGCTTAGATTCGACCTGGAGTAGATTAAAAATATGGATGATCAGCTTCCAGAAGCAGAGTTAATTGACCGATTACCGATACATCGTATCATTCGTAGCAACTTGTGAATACAACCCGGAAACCCTGTCGAAAGAGACAAAGGGTCGGTCATGAAGGCAAACTTAACGTGAATTGCTGCACGTTTATCAAGACGTGCTAATTGGAACCAGAGTGGGTTTGTTAGATGGGATTGTCAACTCTCGTTGTCGCTTTGTCTTCTCGATACTTTTGCATAGCTATACTGTACCAAGTCAAGCAATATATAGACATCCCAAACGACATAACATACAGGATGGAAATGTCTGTCATCTAATGTACAAGTAGTGACGAGGCTGTTCTTGAACTCGTTGGGCATCAAATCACAACGTACAGTCTGCTAGATGAGCATAGTTTCACCATGTGATTCTACTCCTCGTTCGATTTCACTGCATGAATGGTGACCACGACATATACCCATACTTTCCCACGGCCCTCGTCTACCTATAATGGAGTCGGTTAAGTCGCGCGGCGAACAGCCTCATGTGCACGTTTTCAATGAACACTAGAATCGAGTCAGACCAAACAATTACTTTAGAGGTAAAAGTACATCATGCTATAGCCTCCAAAATCCATCAGAGCCCAGTGCTAGAACACTTATAGGCCAATGTTGATACACGTGGTAACCACGGGTTGAGGGGATGTTTGGCATCATGATAATATACGCTGCACGAATGACACCATTTTCCAGAGCTCCGAAGCCATGTTTTCTTGACATCCTGGAATGCGTAGCCGCCTGATTTTTTAGACCGAAAGTTGAAGGCATATGGCTATTTAAGCCCAGCTCTAGTCATCTTTACGGTGTGTGTGATGGGCTGTAGGATACCCTTATTCTCCAGAGCCCCGAGAGCGGTGCCTTGGGTCCAACCCATTTTCTCTAACAGACGTCGACCTTTATTATCGGGACCAAGCTCAGGAGCCGATGCTCCCACAGTATCTCCGTCCCTGTATGACACTATTGCACGCCCCTTCGCATTACTCCGTGGAGGCCGAGGCGTGGCACTTTGTAGCCGGGTCTTGAATCGCCTCTGACCCACGATATCATCGAATTCCTCGTCATCGATCCTTCTCGTTCTGAGTGTCTTGGACAAGACTGTAAATCTATTCGCCCCGTCTCCACGCGACCTAGAGCTCAGGCCAAGCTGATGAACAAACTGATGAATCACAGCGCGGCGCTTTGCTTCCATCGGAGGCAGTGAAAGAGTCTGCATCTTAGAGAACATGAACTCGCGTATCTCTTCCGTGACTTCATTGAAGTCTAGGTACTTGTCGTTCGGGTTTTCTGCTCTTCCTTTCCGGCCAAGTAAACCCTGTTTTCGCAACTCCTCTCTCTCGGCCTTCTTGAGCCGTTTTGTAGCACGGTCCTTCTCCCATGCGGCCTGCATCTGAGAATTCAGGTCCGAATCAGATAACTCCGGGGGCATTTGACCTCGACGTCCCTTTTTTCTTGGTCGCAGAGATGGACGTTCCGTGTCCATGATGTCAAATCCATCATAAGGATCCTGTTCGAGCATTTCTGCCATGGCAGATGCAACAGGAAACCCTCTTTGTGGGCGTTTGCTCTTTGAATAGGGACGCTTCCATGATGCTTCTCGATGATGAGAATCGTTCATTGAAGCAACAGCTGCGCCATGTACATCATCGTGCCCAAATAGAACAATGTCGTCTGATCCCAATCCAAGTTCCTCCTGCTTCTGAAGTATTCGTGCGATATGTTCATCATCCATGTCCCCATCGCCAATCACACTAGGCGACAAACCCGCGTCCTCAAAGGCGTTGTCATCATCGTCGTCGTTGTCATCGTCGCCTTCATCTTCGTCGTCATCCCAATCGCTAGCACCGAGGCTGAGCGACTCACTGTCGCTTCCACTAGCAGAGACATTAGAACGGTAGCGCTCCATGTGTGAGGATTCGAATATCTCTACAAGCTCCAGCTCTCGGGGCGTTTTGACTAGCCTGGCGGGGATCCAGCGTGCATCGTCTAGAGTGTGTCCATCGTACACGACAAGATACTGTAGACCGCTCTTGCGAGCTCGTTTGGAAACAATGCGCCTGATAGGTTCGGAAGAAACGGAACTGTACGAGGTACTGATATCTCCTAGATCACGAATCAAGTCTGAGTCCCATTCATTCAGCTCGTCAATATTTTCAGCGATTGAGTTTGCCTCGTCGGCAGAGCTGCCCTGTTCACCATCTGTTGATTCTTGAGTGGGGACATCCTGGCCAACATCCAGCGCTCGGCGTACAAAGGAAGCCTTAAGACTATCTTGTACATTGAACTCCTGTGTGTTTTGTAGGTAGTCATCCATAGCGGCCGTGGTAGAGTCATCTAGGAATGTGGCCATTTCAGGTCTGTCGGAAACTGGAAGCCAGCCAATGCCGGGTTTGGACCGAGACTCCCAAGGTGTTGTTCCAACCATCCATTTGGACTGTCCACCCAGTCGTTGGTTGAAGTAGGTCTGGACAACGCTGTCTTCATCAGGATCGGGATCGGACATCACCTTTGGTGATGAATTGCCTTTGGCCAGGATTAGTGGAGTTCGATGCATCGATATCTAGGTCGACATTACCTCGTGACTGATTCGGGTCGGTCTCTTTTTGGGGTGCAGGGGCAAAATTTGAGATTGTTGGAGCAGGCATGGCAGATCGCCCCTGGAAGACAATTTCGTCCTCGCTGCTTGAATCAGAGTTCTGTCCATGAAGCTGTGGGCTTTCGCTGCGAATGCTCAATTGTGCAATTGCTGATGCAGTGGCAGCGGCGACAATGTGCTCTGGCTCTGGCTCTGGCTCTGGTCCGCGAACTTTGATGGCGTGACGACCAGAAAGAGACTCTAATGAGATGGCTGTGTCCTGAACAGTCTTGAGACCAACAGGCAGGGCCGAAAACTCCTTCTGAGGAATCGTGCCTTGCAAAAGGCCGGCGCTGACGAATTGAACGGGGCGGTGACGAAGCTTTGTGCCTGACTCAAAGGTATGAGTACGATGGCCAGATGTAAACCTTGCTTCTTCTGCAAGCGAGAAGGCATGTGGAATGTCTAGATGTCGGATTAGAGGAAGCGATACTGGGCGAATTTACTCTAGGTGTTACCTCGACGGGAACGATGGGCGGGGGGTGTCTGGATATTGCTGGATGAGCGCTGTGGCAAAGGCCTTGGCTTGTTGTTTTTGCCCTTGTGGCCCTTCTTGGGCTTCTTGCGTGGCATTGAAGAACCGGGGCAGATGGCTATCTGCAGAGTCGAAGATACGATGCGACTGGTGCTAGGGCATGATGAGTTTCGGATCAAAATGGTGCTTGTGATGAAAGGGGGGAGATGGTGAGAATTGGGTAGGGGTAGGATGTGTCGATCTGTAATCACAACGATGACCAGCTAGGACTGCTATCACCTGCTGTTGTTGTTCTTGTTGTCGTTGTTGTTGTTTGTTGTTGCTGCTGCTACTGTTTCTATGTAGAGAAAGGATAATGTGGGATGGCTACCTACATAGGGAGAGAGAGAGAGAGAGAGAGAGAGAGGAAATGTGTGTGTGCGTGTGTGTGGCGTGGAGCAGTAACGGAAAGGGATGAAAAGAGTGTGGTGTTGGTGGGTGATAATTGTGGTTGTGGTTGTGGTCGTGGTTGTACTTTCCACCCACTCAAACTCAGAGAGATGAAATGTATGACTGCTATGACATGACTAGGTAGGTAGTTAGGTACCTAGTTATGACTATGACTATGACTATGACTATTATGATACGAGGTATGGAGTACACGCTCTAGTATATTATGAGAGCAGGTACTTCGCTACTGCGTACCTAGCTAGTTACTACTGTGTGCTAGGGTAGTGGGGAGTTTGGTTATCGATAAGAATCTCGGCTTTTTTGTTTTGGGAATTTGGGAGGCGCATTTAGCACGTGATTATATAGTCAGTCATGGCATCATGACTATACCTCATACGTACTAGTAATGTTTGCCTCCATGAGTCAGCCCCTCTTCCTCTCCCGAGTATGGCAGTACGAGGTATGTACGTACATCGGGAGTTACCAGGAAACAGTTCATAACGTATCCATCATTCCGCAGCCATAATTCTCCACAACACCGTTCAATTTTTAATACAACTACATTTTTTCTGGTCTGGCCCTTATTCATTTCGATCTTTCCAACCATTATCTGTCTTATTCTACGTGTATTTGGTCGATGGTATATTTTTCCTTTTCTTCCAAATACATTGTCTTGATCGACCATACAATGAACTCCTCAACACCAAGACACAACTTAGGGCAACCACATAGATAATACTCACATGTATCAAGACTTTTCTAACTCGATAAGATAATCGAGACTGGGGAGATAGAAGTTTGTTATTCATGTGCACACTAGTACTTTAAGATATGGGTGTAGAGTAGTAGGTTGTTGGTGTAGCATGTGACCCGTGACCTGTGATGATGACCTCTCCTCTTCCCCCGCCCTGCCACCCCCATACACAGTACATACCTAGGTACCTGTTACCTAGTAGTTACGAGCTACCCCAACCACCCTAAGTGAAACTACCTGTACTCTTCTTGTACCTTCCTGTACCTCCTGGTACCATCTTGTACGTACTTGCACCTTAGGTACTCGTAATAGCCGGGGTATTTGGTGAGTCTGTATGGTTGCCTCCCCCTCTACACCACACATCACACATCGCCTCCCATCACTTTGGTCATCATCTCATTATCCTACTTGGACGAAAGACATGCAATAGGACACTCTCTCGTTATCATCGTTTACGTATATTAGATATCTATCTGTCTATCCATCTATCCGTCTATTGTTGCTGTTGCCTACCTACAGAAGTATTCAGGTAGGTATGAGGTAACCAATCTACCTACCTACCTACCTAACAGAAGACAGAGGTACCTACCAATACTCGCGGTAACCCATCTCCCTCCGCTCTGCAGGCACTACCACCCCTCTTCAGCCCTCGGTCGCTCATCGCTCGTCGCTCATCACTTATCGTTCTCCACTCGCTCAGCTCTCCAACGCTCGACGCCCAACACGTAGCTCTCCATAATTACGCTCCCCTCTTCCACACCACGAGAATGAACGAGTTCGAGCGTGTTAGCCGAAATATTGTCCGTACCTTTTACGATCCTCTCCCTTCAAACGATTCGAACTCGCCCGTCTGGTGTCTCGGAGAGCAATACTCATCAAGGCCACCACCAGCACCAGCACATGCGAGCCCACCTTCTCACTACAGCACACACGTTTCTGCCACGCAAACTGATCGAGCTTCCGGTAAAGAAGACGATAGTTGGATACGTACAAGCTTAGAAGAATCGGAGCGCAAGGAAGCAGCACTTGCAGCCAACGGAGAGGATCCGTCCCAGTATGGAGGCTGGCCGCACACATTTCTGGACGACTTCGAATCACGCATATGGATGACCTACAGATCTGGCTTCGCCCCTATACAGAAGAGTCAAGATCCGAAGGCAGTCGCATCCATGAGCTTCAGAGTACGCATGCAGAACCTGGCCCAATCTGCCTTCACATCTGATGCTGGTTTTGGTTGCATGATCAGGAGCGGGCAGAGCATACTTGCAAATGCCTTGTTAGATCTGCGTCTAGGGAGAGGTAGGTTATTACTTCCTCACTAGTAATCCACATATTCATCGTTACAAAACAAACCCGTGATAAATCAATAGATTGGAGGCTCGTCAATGCTACACCCCAACGAAATGACCGAGAAATACTTTCACTATTCGCCGACGATCCTCGGGCCCCCTTCTCGATCCACCGATTTGTTCAACATGGCGCAGCTGCATGTGGCAAGTTTCCCGGAGAATGGTTCGGTCCCTCAGCGACGGCCCGTTGCATCCAAGACCTTGCCAATGCATACGAGGGTACGGGCCTCCGTGTTTACATATCGGGAGATGGCGCGGACGTCTACGAAGACAATCTGAAGCAATTAGCTGTCGACGCGAATGGAAAATTTGTACCGATGTTGATACTGGTGGGGACCCGACTTGGAATTGACAAAATCACCCCCGTATACTGGGAAGCGCTCAAAGCAGCGTTGCAGATGCCCCAGTCGATTGGTATCGCAGGGTAATGAACGCAACTGAGATCATCTGTACTGTTCTTGCTGATACAACTAACAGAGGCCGACCCTCAGCATCCCACTACTTCGTCGGCACCCAATCGAATGATTTCTTCTACCTTGACCCACACACAACCCGCCCGCTCCTGCCCTTTCGTAATAGCCCGGCAGAGTACCACCCGGATGAGGTATCATCTTGTCATACCCGGCGAATTCGCCGAATCGAGATCCGTGAGATGGACCCGTCGATGTTGATTGCATTTCTGGTGAAGGATGAGGCAGATTTCGACAGATGGAAGGAGGCCGTTGTAAGCGTACAAGGCAAAGCGATCGTTCATATCAGTAAGAGTCAGCCGCCACCACGTGGTGTGGAGCGCGCGGGCGCCGTGGACGAAGTCGAAAGTTTTGATGAGCGCGAGGAAGGAGACGATAATAATGACGATGGCGATCTTCTCTAATTGAACCATTTCCTGAACCGACTCTGAGCCATGGAACATCACACCAGCTGCCCACTGACGGTGCTCACTGAATCAGACACCAATAGACAAGAAGGCTTTGAGAGGATAAATTAATCGGGGTTGGTCACTACCAAATGGCACTGACGAAAATCAAGTCGCAAATAGACACTGGTCCGGCGTTGAGTTTCTGAGAGGAAGAGATGGGCCAGAGATCGGTAGACAAATAGCTCAGTACCTGTTTGAACACCCCGCGACAGTGACTTCGCCGGATGCCACAATCTAGAACTTGCGACCCTCGTTCCTCGTTGCGCAAGTGGCGTCAAATTGGCGAACGTGAAGCTTTGAGACAGCGAAGCAGCGAGATTAGTACAACATGCGATAGTGTAGGAAAATCAAGAAGACAATGAAGATGAACTTGAAGAGATGTTATTCGTCCGTCTGCAGTGGTATATGATACAGCCGGTATTGAGCCCCGAAAGTCATACCGGGAGACTCGCGGACCCAGTAAGACAAGCAGACCGTCCCATGATCGCATTAAAATGACCCGTGAACACCGTCACCCCATAACCGCCTCTCATACAAGCAAGATCGCCGATGAGAAAGAAAACCCAAGCAAGAAAAGCATCCACTACCAAACCCTTACTTTGTAGAGGAAGAGTATTTGGTCACGGCCTTGGTGCCCTCAGACACGGCGTGCTTGGCAAGCTCACCAGGGAGGATCAATCGAACACTGTTCATGGGTTAGTGAATAGGAAAAAAACGCGCAAGTGAGAATTGGGTCAACATACGAGGTTTGGATCTCGCGTGATGAGATGGTGGACTTCTTGTTGTAGGCAGCGAGCTTGGATGCCTCGGTGGCGACACGCTCGAAGATATCGTTGACGAAAGAGTTCAAGATGGACATGGCGCGGTTGGAGATACCAGTGTCGGGATGAACCTGCTTGAGGACTAGAGAGAAAAAACGCGTTAGTCTGATGAACCCAATGCGAAAGACGCGACTTTGGACCAGAAAGCAAATCCACAGCGCATCCAAGGAGGATGTGTAATGGCAATGCAAAGTGGCTCAAAACTTACCCTTGTAGATGTAGCTGGAGTAGGTCTCCTTCCTGGACTTGGTGCGCTTCTTCTTCTCGCCAGAGGGAGCGGCAGTCTTCTTGCCAGCCTCCTTCTTCTCGGCGGGGGCCTTACCAGCCGGGGCCTTGCCGCCGGTGGTGGGAGTCTTCTGAGCTTTGGGAGGCATTTTGAGGTGTTGGAAAGATTTGCGAAATGGGTTGATGGGATTGGATTGGTTGGATGATGATGACGATGTTGGAGTGAGAGTTAGTGTGACGGCGATAGTGGTGGTGACGGCGTTGGGAGTTGAGTGTCGAGATGAAGGAGAGGAGAAAGGTCGTCGAGGCGGGGAGCGCGCTACTTATGGGAATCGCGCTCTTGTTGTGATCCGGGCTCTCGCGCCTGGCTTGGCAATGGGGGCAGGCGCGCGACCTCTGCTCTTCGCTCTCACGGTTGCTTACCTTTGCAGCTTGCACCCACGGGCCACCCCACGGGCCACCCCTGCCACTTTCTGCCCTCTCCTGCCCTCTCCTGCCACCTATCCCCTATTGAGTGTTGTTTGGGTCTCGTCTGCTTACCCACTCCGTACTAGCCTTGTCGCCCGTGACCTCTGCCTGCGCCGTGCTGGTACTTACCCCTACTACTGTGCACACTCGGTGTGTTAGGTACCTTAGTATGCACTGTGTACCCCCCCCCGGTACCGTCACGACCGTGTGTAGCTGCTGCTGCTGCGAACCCACGCTAGTGATCTCGCGCACCCAAAACACGCCGCGCCGTCACTTATAAGCCGCGTCCCCCGCCTCAACCACGACCTTTTCCTCTTCTTCATCCATCTTCTCGACACCAAACCGCAACCACCGTCACCGCTGCCAACTGTTTTTTAACCTCCAGCTCTTTCTACCACCACATCCAACAAAAACTTACCCACCTTTTCCAACCTTTCAAAATGACTGGAGGCAAATCCGGAGGCAAGGCCAGCGGCTCTAAGTCCAGCGCCCAATCGTAAGTACCCAGTCATTTTCTCTCATTGCATCCTTTACCTTCATCGCTTCTGGGGTTTGTCGCGTTTCAAAATTTGGTTCTTTTTCCACTGGTTCAATTGGAATCATTCAAACCTTGGATGCGATTTCAGAGCTTGACGCGTCATTTCATTGAACGCGATCTGGATGCATCAATTCATTATGTGGTTCCTTTGCTGACTCCTATTGAACAGGCGTTCTTCCAAGGCAGGTCTCGCCTTCCCCGTCGGTCGTGTCCACCGTCTTCTCCGCAAGGGCAACTACGCTCAGCGTGTCGGTGCCGGTATGTTTAGTTCACCAGTATCAGCAACAGTGTATTGACATTAGCCAGGTGCTCCCGTTTACCTTGCTGCTGTTCTCGAGTATCTCGCTGCCGAAATCCTCGAGTTGGCCGGTAACGCTGCTCGCGACAACAAGAAGACCCGTATCATTCCCCGTCATCTTCAGCTCGCCATCAGGAACGATGAGGAATTGAACAAGCTCCTTGGACACGTCACCATCGCCCAGGGTGGTGTTCTTCCCAACATCCACCAAAGTATGTACCCCTGTGGGATCTTGTGTTTCGTTCACCTCGTTAACATTTCTAGACCTCCTCCCCAAGAAGACTGCCAAACCTGGCAAGGGTCCATCACAGGAGCTTTAAGCGCTTGATCTTCTTTCTTTGGCGCGGTGGTTTATGGGTGTCTTCTTTCTGCAATGATAATGGGGTTCGGTCTGGGTTATGGGTCCACGGCTTTTTCTTGCACAGGGTTTGCAATATCAGAGCTGTACATTACATCCTAATCGGATGAGATCACGAGCTTGAATTAAGCACGGAATTACTTCATTTTACTGTACAAGAATCTTGTGACCATGAATATGTTACTTGACTTTGGAAGTTCGCTCCACGTGGTAAGAGTAGTTGTCACTTGTCGCGACCTGTGAAAGTTCATCCATCGATGGGATAGCGCTTTCGGAAATGAGATCTATATACACTGCGAAATCTCCAGTAATCGGCATAAGTAATAGTCGCTGAGAACCTCACAAATTCATCTGTTCGATTATCGGCATAGATTATTATGGAGCTTCCAATTCAATTTGTGTAATGTTGATAAAATTCAGTGTTCATGTGGCTGGAAACGAAACCAGCATCGGCGTTTGCTATCTGAAATCAGTTGTATCAATTCGATTGATAGAGCATGGCCATGACTGGCAACAGTGACAGTATTCGAGTATGTACAAAAGTCCTCCGTATTTTCCCTCCTACAACGTCATCTTCGGTGGGGCTGTTATAACGTTAAATATCATGCAAACATGTGGGCATAAGGTATACTCACGGTCGAGAATTGGTGCTGGTAGGTTGCGCTCGTACTTGGATCCTAATATTGTTATTACCAAAGTGTTACTGTCAGTTCAGAGAATTCGCATAAACCTACCTCCTGGGGCTGTTGGCGGACGGTACGGATCTGGATGCTTCCACTTCTCCAGTAAAGCTTCTGTCTCCTTGATGAGTTCCTGGCGCAAACATTAGCACCCGTCTGTTATCCTCAAACACCCATTCCGTATCTATTGAGCTCCCGGTGGCTGTCGTACCCGTTGCTGTCGCGGTTCGGTCACATGCTTATTGGCTTCAAAAAGACCACGTATGTAGAGAGCCTGTCCTCTCCAGAGATATCGGTGGACAGCCCAGTCCAAGGCCAGCTTCAGGGAGCGCCTGTAGAGCCGTCTGCAGGCTTGTTAGCTTGGCCTTTTCAACCGTCGCATTCTTCGTCATAGACAGACGTCACTACTTACAGGACAGATATTTTGGTGCTCATCCTGAGCCTATTTCGATCTATCGAGATCAAAGGCGATGCTTCGCTGTTCCAGATGCAGCTATGCGGGCGTAACGCGGAGGAGGTTGGATGTTCGGAGCCGGTTGCGTTGCGATGAGGTTTGAAGCTCCTGTGGTTGGTGGTTGTAGCCGGTGCTTAGTCATCCTGCGATTTTCGCCGGGTGCAGGGAACGTCAGGGACTCGCTCATGATTGTACACTCATCCATACTCCATTTCGTTATTGACACATCTCGTCTGCCTGCGTAGTGCTCAATTCCATCATGTATTGCATTCGTCGCGCCACAAGCTCCTCCTCACCGTTGCGGTCTGCCTCGTTCCTACGGTCTTGTCGTTCCGTGCCCCGATCCATAACCTCCAGCACAGGAGCTCGAAACTACTCAGCTGCTTCCAGAGCAAATGCATCTATTTTACTGTCAAGCTCTCTTAGGTGGGTAATTCTCGCTTGGGTGATGTTATGCTAGCTAAAAAAAATACTACAGTGGGAATGCCAGGCAGTTGACGCTCCCGCGCAAAGTGGACTTTGTCCAATACCGCAACTATGGTCCGTTCGATGGCTATCAACCTTCGCCTTTGGAATACAGCTAAACTTAAGGTTAGCGGATACAGTTGTCAAGGTGCCGCAAATGGCCGAATCCATTACAGAGGGCACTCTCAAGCAATGGAGCAAACGTACGTACAAATCCCCTCCTATCGGAGGCTCGACCGTTGCGACTCAGTAGCTTACTGCTGGCACACAGAGGTCGGCGATTTCGTCGAGCAGGATGAAGAAATTGCCACTATCGAAACAGACAAGGTATGGCCGTCAGGGACTGGACGACGTAATGCGCTTTCATTGACTACCTCAGATTGATGTTTCCGTGAACGCTCCTGAAGCAGGCACAATCAAGGAGTTCCTGGTCAATGAGGAAGATACCGTCACTGTTGGACAAGATCTTGTCAAGATAGAGCTAGGTGGCGAACCATCCGCTTCGTCGAAGGCCGAGGCCAAAGAGGAACCCAAAGAGCCTGCGCCCAAGGAGCAGGAGACGTCCTCGCAACCGGAAGGCGGCCAGGAGCAGGCCAAGGAACAATCTAAACAGGATGAAGCCCCACAGCCATCTAATCAAGAATCCAAGCCCCAACAATCCCCTCAAGAAGTCAAACCTGCTCAGCAGCCCACTAAACCCGCTCCAAAGGAAAAGGATTCGGATGCCAAAAAGGAATCACAACCGGGCAATCGTGAGGAGCGTCGGGTATGTGAAAGATTGTCTGATCATGGCCATGTTACTGAGACTTGTAGGTGAAAATGAACCGCATGCGCCTACGCATCGCCGAACGACTCAAGCAATCCCAGAATACCGCTGCATCATTGACGACTTTCAACGAGGTAGACATGTCTTCCATTATGGAGTTTCGCAAGTTATATAAGGATGAGATCCTAAAGAAGACTGGTGTCAAACTTGGCTTCATGAGCGCGTTTTCACGAGCATGTGTTCTAGCCATGAGAGAAGTCCCTGCTGTCAATGCATCTATCGAAGGGCCAAACGGTGGCGACACCATTGTGTATCGTGACTACGTCGACATCTCGGTGGCTGTCGCTACTGAAAAGGGACTGGTCACACCAGTTGTGCGTAATGCTGAATCTCTAGAGCTTGTAGGCATAGAGAAGACCATTGCAGATCTGGGAAAGAAAGCCAGAGACAACAAGCTTACCATCGAAGACATGGCCGGCGGAACTTTTACCATAAGCAACGGTGGAGTTTTCGGCTCTCTCATGGGTACCCCAATCATCAACTTGCCCCAAACCGCTGTTCTTGGCCTACATGCTATCAAGGACAAGCCCGTAGCTATCAATGGCAAGATTGAGATTCGACCGGTACGTACTCGCATATTGTGCCGTAGAAGACTGACTGATTGCAATAGATGATGTATCTCGCTCTTACCTACGACCATCGTTTGCTTGATGGCAGGGAGGCTGTCACTTTCTTGGTTAAGGTTAAGGAATTCATCGAGGATCCCCGCAAGATGCTTCTAGGATAAGGGAATATCT